>NC_141146.1:84269083-84586762 GCF_053477565.2 Lygodium microphyllum | reverse complement strand
ACAGTGGAACCCTACCCAGTGGAACCAACAACCCCACGTCTCAATAGGAGCTCCGAATCAAAACCAGAACAGAGAACCCTCTCAATCAACCCAACCAGTGTATATAGTAATCACAGAAGCCTCCCAAAACCCTACTACAAGTACTCTAGGAGGTGAAAATTTGAAGGATTACCTATCCAATTCAATTGCAAGTATCAAG
Organism: Lygodium microphyllum; assembly: GCF_053477565.2. Classification (NCBI taxonomy): domain Eukaryota; kingdom Viridiplantae; phylum Streptophyta; class Polypodiopsida; order Schizaeales; family Lygodiaceae; genus Lygodium; species Lygodium microphyllum. Next base: position 84,586,563 of record NC_141146.1, on the reverse strand, counting down.
AAAGAGCTTATGGATGTGATTACAGAATAGCTACAAACACTGAAGGTAAATACCACCAATATATCCACTCTTGCGAGAGGTGGGAGAGATGTGATGTGTTCTAATACATGGTGCGGAAAGTGCCATCAAGCGGGACATTCAACCACTGAATGCACCCGAAAACCAACCATTTCTAGAGCCTTTTGTTCATATTGCTTGAAGAAGAACCATACACACGATATCTGCTCTCTGAAAGAGATGCATGAACGAAGACATTAGGAGAACCACGTGCAAGATGTTCATTATTATCTATGGTATGAAGAGGATGAGATTGCTGAGGAATATCGGGACTAGTGGAACCGGATTGTTGAGGTTTAGTTGAAGGGTTAGGTACAATTGGAGAAGAACAATATGAAACAGTAGGAGGAGTAGATACAAGGCTTTTTTGGTTTTCTGCTACAAGTTGTTCTATGTAGGTATTTTGGAGACTAAGGTTATTAGTGAGTTTTGTAATACAATCCTTGATAGATTGTATACTAGACTTTAGATAATGTACACTAATAGGAGTTGTATAAATATTAGTGAGGTGATTAGGATAGGATAAGGGCTTAACAAGATTATTACTTTGGGTAGATTTTTTAGAAGAGATGTTATGGGATAGGGATTCTAGCGGATTAGAAGGAGAAGAGGGTTTACGTAAGAGGTAGTGAGGTTCAGTGCGAGAACAAACCCTTTAAAGGATATCACTGAAATTTGCCTCAAAGACAGAAACTTCGTTATGCTTGGAATCTCTTTTGTTCGTATGGAGTGCAGGTGGTTGTCGTGCAGAAGCAGACTCTGCTTCTTCTTTAACATTGGAGGCACGCAAACTCATCTGAACTTGAAATGAAGCCATAATAATTTTGGAATGGACGATCTCGAATTGCAAGAGAACACAGGGACTTGAGCCAAACGCCTACGCCACCACGGCTAACGGCAAACATGGCAATAATGCCCTTGTAGGATCTCAGATTCCAAGAGAACACAACTCCAAAACTTGAAACTCTTACGGCTCTGATACCAACTTCAGAGCCGTAAACCCTAAACCCTAATGTAACAAGGATTCTAGGCAAAACTTGGACATAAAAAATAACTCACAGTCCTCACACAGTGGAGTGTCGAGTCACAACAAGGGACATGGCTTTCAGGTAAAAATTTTCTCTCTTAGTTGACTATTATCTTACTGTGGGATGAATCGGCTAACTTTCCTTTCTAATTGCAGGTACTTTGTCGCATGACAAACTTTATGCCTAGTGTTCAAGTATCGTAGATGGAGGATGCTCAAGGGTAAATGGTTGTGCCTTGATCAAGACATGCGTGAAAGTGCAGCTGTGGATGCTACTGTCATTTGTGAGGGCCGCGAGCTCCAAGTGTTGCAAATGGAGGATGATTGGCCCTTGAGTATAATGCACCTGGAAATTACAATGTTAATGCAGAACCCACCTGTTAGCTTCTATTTTAAACTAGAGGGTAGGAAAATTCGAAGCCAAGTTGAGGATATTATTACTAGCGGAAAGTGTGTGGCTCCACATATTTTAGAAATTGTAGAGTCTCCCTAAAAATCCCAACACCACAAGTTGTAATATCCAACACTTGTAAATTTTTGGATTTTTTTTGCCAATAGAATATTGTCGCTTACAAACTTGTAATATTTAAAATTTATGGTATTTATGCAAAATCATACACTTGTTATACACTTTCCACATCAACACATTTACATATGCATGTAAACTTTACAAAGATGTAAGTAAAGCCATAACTAAATATCGTATGCGAACAACCCTTAATGGTTTAAAACTTAAGGTTTTTAAGATAGAACTAGTTTAGTTCTTATTTCATTGTTTCATTTCACACTTTCTCTCTTCATCTCTTTATATCCACCACATCCCTCCTACCTGCTACAATGGATGCTCATGCACACTTTGATGAGTGGTTCCACGAGACTATCCAAGGCGACGAGATATTCCAGGTTTTCTCTAAGAACTTCAACCTTGAAAGTGTGCTCTCATCGCTGAATCCCCCCCTTCAGGTTTTGGAAGACTTTGTAAGCACCATTGCTACATGTACATACTCCATCGAGGGATCCAACATGACTTGGGTGCCTCTAGAACAGCTCATGGTATTTTAGGCAAGGAAGAATCACCAAAAAGTGATAAATAGGTGTTTGGCCCATGTGGATCCTATGCATAGAGTATGCATTGTTCCCATGGGAAGTGCACCATGTACATCACCTTTGGATCTCGTGGAGTGTGATTGCGCATTGGAAATTTACCTCCTTGCATTGGATACACCCCTAGAGGAGGAGAGTGGTGAAGATACAACTCCAAAGGTTGTTTCTATCACATACACGGGAGAAGAACCGATTGAAGAGCTCATAAATGTTGAAGAGGAACATCGAGTGGTGACAGAGCAAGGGTTGGCTCTCATGGTGCCATCTTCTTCAGAACAGTGACAAGTCGACAAACCCAACCTTGCCTCCTTGACACCCATTGAAGTAGATGGTGTACACTACTTACTTCTATCAGATGTACTACAATACTTGGAAATGAAGGAAGAAGATTTGTTTTCTATCATAGTTGGGGATTCAATGGAAGACCTGATCGATTATGATTACATGGATGTGCATCCAACAATGGCAGAGATTGGAAGATATGATGGCACAAGCTTAGATACTGTGAGTGTGATCATAGCAGCACAAGAGCATATTACATCGGTTGAAGAAGATTACCTTGTGCCCGATGCTGAATTTGAAGCACTACAACATGATTTATTCGGACCAAGGCCCCAGCTTCCTACCAAGGAGTTTGTAGATCCCTCTGCCCAAAGAGGTGCCTCCCTGACACACAAGGAAATGAAGATACAAGATAATTTGGAGAAGGTGAGATTTCTAACTACCATATATTTTTATACAATGAAACTTGATGGTAGGGTGCATCGGGTCCCCCGGAGTCCATAAAGTGGCCCTAGATGCCAAACTTCGGACAGGGTAGCTGGAAGCATCATTTTTTGCCAAGATTTCACCGGTGGACTTCGAGGGACCCGACGCACCCTACCATTAAGTTTCATCGCTTTTTGATAACTCTAGGTTAGTCGCTAAATATATTGTTTGATTTGACTTTGTCATTCAGGACATACTGTATATAGATGAGTTTGCATCAAGGCAAGAAGGAGCTCGATATGCAGATCGACGCAAGCATTCGGCTCTTAAGGAGTAAATCGGTAACCTTGTTGCAGATTTGGTGGTCTTCCATAAGAAGTGCTCACCAGGAGGGCAAGAAATAATCATTAAAATTCGAGCTTTGACTAAGTTTGGACCTTTTCGAGCGATACCTATGACATCTAGCTTGGAGAAGGTGGTGCTAATCAAGCAGTCAAAGCTTCTTTACTTGTTTGACCAAACGCAGGGTGGAGCAATGTGTGTGCTTGCAACATTAGGTGACCAAAGAAGTTGTATTTGTATTGAATGCATCCAACAACTTTGTATTGGATATATGTAGGGTTTAGATTGCTATGGTCAAATTCTACAATATGTTTATGGAAGAATGTAGAGGCAAGCTCAAACTTGATGAGAGTGAGATTATTAAGGGGCAAAAAATTGAACGTGTGAGTATAGCACTTATGAATCGAGCATTAGATCCCAACATCGATGAAAACCATCCTTTATACTTCAGTGTACAATCTGAGAATGAAATATGGTGGCTTGTAGCATTTGAAGTACTAAAGGAGAACCATGAAGTACTTAAAAGTTTTTTTTAACCTCACTAATATACCTAGTGTTATTCAATAGCAAAATAATGGAGCAATTTTACTCATCGAGGGGTTTGGGGACTATCAAGTTGAATGGTATCTTGCATGTGATTTAAAAACATTGAAGTGTATGTTTGGTTCAAAATTTTCGTGCATATACTGTATGCAAACTAGGAATAAAGGAAAAGATGGAAAGAAAGAATGGCTTGCCGAGGCAGGAAAACAAGGTGCTCCAACATGTGATCAAAAAGTCACGAGAAATGAAATGCTAGTTCCAGTGGATCCAAACTGGCGCCCTATTTTGAAAATATCACTAACAAGGGTTTACTTTTGCACATTACATTGTTTGGTTAGAATAATTGAGAAGCTAGTATATGAATATATATGCTTTGCATGCAATATGCAGCCTATGTCAAAAGTTGATGCTACATGCAAGAAGATAGAACGAGTCCTCTCTAAAGTTGGATTGCAGGAGGACCAAGTAGAAATAAAAAAGAACAAGAAAAAATCAGAAAAGAGTAGAAATATCCCTTGTAAACCATGCTTTGGCAAACCCAAGGCTAGGAAGTTTATATCTCCACCTCAAGATGAGAAAGTCAATATACTTGTAACACAACTAGAGATTTATGAAGCATGGAAAAAGTTACACCTTACTGTTCTAGATTGGAGTAATGGGAGACGAATGAGGATTTCCAAGGCAGAAGTGTAGATACACCTAGATAGATTAGCAGCTCTCTGACAAAAGTTGTTTAGGGATGGTGATGCCAATACATTTAAAGAGACAGTTGCTAAATTTCATGAGTCCATGGTGGAGGCATGGACTACAAATAGTATAAGACACTACATGGTCAGTATTGTCACCATTACAAAAAAATATCATAATTTCGAATTAGTTTGTGTTTTTAATCTCTCTTCTTGTGCAACATATACTTAAAACACATGGTCCATACTTTGCAGATCAAGGAAGTTTGGCAACATGGTCAACTCAAGGCATGGAATGATCTCATTAGCAAGCTCGTTGTGCTTTTCAAAAGGCAATTGATCATGGAGGTGGCATCAATGATTCCAATTCTATGAGGCAATTATTACAATGGTGGTATAGGAGATTAGAGATACAATACGAGAAAAAAGAAAAGAAGTTCAAAACCTCTCAAGCAGAATTTATAAGTAAGGCAATATATGAAGTGAGAAAAGCAAGATATGAAAACATCACAGCTAGACAACGCCACACAGAATGGTTAGCAACCCAGGAGAGAGATGACAAGAAATAGAGACCTAGGTAAAGATAATACTTTTGATGCATTTAGAGACACATCAATACTCCTATCTTTAACATGAGATGTCTTGTAAATTTTATTTAAAATTTCGAAGGTTTGTCACTATGTTTTTCAAAGTCGATTTCGAACTATGTTTTTAATTATGAAAAGTCAATTTTGAAATCCTAAGACAAAGATATGAAAATTTCAAACCTTGGAACATTCACTGACCTAGACAGAGAGGGATATGAGGGGGGTGCTAAGAAACAAAGAGAGGCAGGGATGGGGTGGAGAAATGAAATGAAATGATCATTTTAAAGTTTATTTACACCACAGTAAGTTTAAAAGTTTCATACTTAAGTCAAGTCTCTCCTTTCATTTTTTCCCATTACTCTTCACTCTACCCTCCACCTTTCTATCATTCATCATCACAACCATGGCACGTTCCAAGCTTCCTATCAAGAAGGTGCCTACAAGAGCAAGAGCTCAACACTCTTCCAAATCTAGTAAGTGTACTGTAAGTGACAAGGGTCCCTTGGTGGCCGACAATGGTGGCCCTACTACAGCCAATAATGGTGGCGTTACTGTGTCCAACAATGGTGGCCCTAGTGTGGTCAATAATGATGGTTCACCATTGTCCAAAAACGGTGGTCCACATGCTCCAATTGCTCCATCTCCCACTACTGCTCCAGTTGGTAATACACATCCTCCAACACATAAGAACCAAAGATGGAGATCAAGCACATTTGCGCTACATGAGATAAGGAAATTCCATAAGAGTGCCAACTTGATTATTCCTAAGGCACTATTCTCTAGGTTGGTATGAGAAATACTGTAAGATCTGTAATTAGGGCATCATCACAAGTTCTTTTCAGTGAACCAAGTAAGGAATGCGGGGCGATGGTCAAGCCAAGCCTTGCTTGCTCTCCAAGAAGCAACTGAAAGTTACTTGATTGATCTAATAGGTGATAGTCAACTTTTAGCCATCCATGCCCGACGTATCATTATTAAGCCTATAGATATGGTTCTTGTTTGTAGGATCCGCAACAACAAGGATGCATTTAATCTTAATGTCAACAATATGCTTTGAGAAGCTACCTCGTAATTGGATCTATGTTTTTAACTCAAGCTTGGTTGTAGATTGTAAGGAGCTTAGTTTTGGGTTATCTTTCTAGTAGACCTTTAAGTATTTGATAGTAGTGGCTGACAAAATGAAGCTAAATTTTACCTAGCTCTAGTTGTACTTGGTGCAATGTACTATCTACCATGTATTTCATGGTTTCGTAATGTAAATCGGATATTTAATATTCTATTTTGCCATGATTTGCATTGTGCATATTTTCAAGTTTCTAATTTTGAAAGTAGTTTTGTGGAGGATAAATTCAATGTGCAATCACGCACACATTAGTGATCAATTGTACACGGACCGATGCACTATATCTTTACTGTATTAGCGATTTGGCAACACTATATCCGATATGTGATATTCCATTTGATCCATGACTTATTTTTTGTAAATTTTTAAGTTTCCAATATTTTACGTAGTTTGGTTAACAACACATTTAATATGCAGTTGCACACACTCGGTGTGGTGGTGAGTTTTTCTATTATCAGTGAAGTATAATCCAATTAATGCATTTTTTTAAATGATTGAACCATCAATTTTATAAATCAAAATCTAGTGAAACTTCACCCACATACCAAGCATTATAAAAACTCATGGATATTAAAAATTTGGCCCCATCAGAAGTCTCTAGGACACTTGTCCCAAAGCTGTGGCATCTGGGGCCCCAGACGCCACAGCCTCTGGATAGGTGTCCTAGAGACTTCTAATGAGGCCAAAATTTTTTTGGGTAGTTAATGTATCCTATAGGAGTCCACTGGTGAAATTTTGCATTAATCGAATCACTGATCATATTTTTCCAAAGCCTGGATATATTAATTCAAGTTTGAGGGTTTTTTAAAGTTTTGCTATAAGTTTAAAGTTTCACCTCATTTTACACATTTCACTTTTGAGTTTTGAGTTTTCTCTCTTAGAAGACATGGCACGCACCAAGTAAGCAGCTCGAAGACACTCCCTAGAAATCTATGCACAGTCCACCTCCCCCAGCTCCACCACCACCACCATCACTACCACCACGCTAGCATCACAAGCGTTGATGGAGGCCAGGCACATTGGCTCTTCATAAGATCCGCCGTTACCAGAAACCATGCATCTCCTAATACCAAAGGCTCCATTCCAGAAGCTAGTGCGGGAGATTATGGACGGCATACTGATTAAGAACAATAGGAGGCACTTCCTAGATGGATCATGCTTGCAACAACCTGATTGCTGGACTGCCCAAGCCCTCCTTGCACTATAGGGAGCTACCGAAGCTTACCTCATTGACTTGTTTCAAGACTCGGTCTATGCAGCAGTGCATGCAAGGAGAGCCACCATCACCAATAGGGATTTGCAGATAGTGAGGTTCTTTCGGCGATGGAAGGATAGTCCTCGCGGAGATCAACAATGATAGGGGTATACTACCAAAACATATACGAAATGTAGCTTCCAAAGAGATTTTGTAAAACCCTGGTTATAATGGATCCCATGTAAAATGTTATGAATATGAATACAAATTTTTTGGCATGTCTTATTTTTGTTTATTCACTTGTTTTTTTTTTTAATTTATGTATTTGAGTTATCGTTACATCATTTGAATGAATACATGTTGCGCACAAACTCGATAAAGCACTATGTATTAAATTTAGGGTACGAATCGTATTGTGTATAAATCCGATAAAAAAAGGTAACATTCAAGTAAATAATAATAATAAACAACGCGTATGACAAACTACATTGCACGTAAATCCAATAAATATTGGTTTTTGTTATTTCAAGAGAAGATTACAAATTGCATTACATTGGTGATGAGATATTATTTGGCAATAAGTATATCTACTCTCTCCTAGGCTTCTTTGAGCTACACTCCTGATGGTCAGATCATAGGTAGCAACACGTTTTTCCCTAGTAGTTCCTGCCTAATGACATTGGGGTCTTGAACACCAGCAACCATGCCACAGGCCACCATGGAAAAAAGTGGCCCAGACCTAGTACTAGAGAATAAGTAGAGGAACTTCGAATGTCAAAGCAACACTACTTTCTCCAAGCTAGAGTTCGTTGGGATGGTCTTGAAGAGCCTAGCCTTCATTAATGCCCTCAACTTCAGGAAGTTCTCAGTAAAAGACGGAGAGCATGTCTTATGAAATACAGTAATGTCGCTCACAAGCTGGTTGATTGATATACTCCTTCAATGTCAAGTCCTGTACACTTCCTTGGCTTCCAGATTAGCCACCTTGTCTGGATGAAAATTCATCTATATAGACAATGTCCTGCATCACATGAGTTCAGTGTCAAACTCACTATTCATGGAGTGTTCTAAAGATATATACATCAGATTCACACAAAAATTTACCAGTGGGGCCTCTAGGGCATCCGGAGCATGCAGATGAAATTTTGTCAGGATCAACTGGGCCCCCATCTCCATGCTCCCGATGCCCTAGAGACCCTACTGGTAAATTTTCGTGCGAATCCGATAACGTTACCTTCTCTAAATCTTCTATCTGCTATTGTAATGGAGCATCCAGGTCTACTCTTGCAAAAACTGGGCCACCCTCGTCTCTCTCTTGGGAAGGTGTTGTGTAGTTGACGGGTCGAGGTCCAAAAATGCTTTCTTACAACCACTCGAACTCCTCATCTGAGATCTCATATTGTGGTGCTACATTCTCAATCTACTCTTGGATGCTCACAATGGCAGAGATGTCATCGACATTTGTGCCATCATATCGAGCCACCTCATCAATATGTGCTAGGGCATCTTGTGTATCAAAATCTATAAAATCATCAAGTGCATCACGCACCATGATACAATATAGTTTTTCTTCTATTAGCTCCAAAATTTCTAGTACATCTTGCATAAGTAGATATTCCACCTCCTCGATGATGATAGCATGGAGAGAAGCAAGGGGTGGCTCATTGCTTGTCGGTGTCTCATCAAGGCAAGGAGGTGGGTGCACAATGGCTAAGCTTTGTGCTGCCTCTATACTCGTATCGAGTGTGCTCTCCTTAGGCTCCCTCTTAAAATACTCTAACTGTGGCCGAGAGGGTGTGTCGATGTCTTCATCACTGTCCTCTTGCACCTCAGTGCACAAAACATATATGGTAAATGCTGCATCACACTCGATGAGATCCATTGTGGTGTGGTCCTGGGATGAGGTGGGCACTACTCTGGTGTGGAGATGTTGCCCCACATGCACAAGGGCTCGATTTATCAACTTTGCATGTAAATTATATAAGAAATCAATGAGAATCCATCTGAGAGCAAAGTTTGAAATAGAGTAGGTGAGAGGGTTTGCCGCATCACAAAATGATGCCACTATACTAGAGCTAGGGTCTACGGCGAAAAACGAGCTCTCTAAACTCAAGGTCACCCAAAACTGAGAATATATCTGGTCTCCTATGTGTGCGTAGCGTGTGGAGCTAATCCATGCGGCGAAGGTGGAAGTGGTAGCCATGGCACATGAAGAGAGAAGGAAGGAGAGCACAAGTGTAGGGAAGTAGAGAATGAAAGTGAAAATAAGTTTGGAGTTATAGCTTTTATGTATCTAGGGTTTTAAATAAAGGTTCTTTTTTCAAATTAAAACTCTTACTTAGTTTCTTTATTTCAATACTTTAAAGTCATTGTTAAAATTACTCATATAGACAAATGCTTCGTTCTACATTATTATATGCTCGAATATACTTAGATCGCTGAGTATATTCTAGTCCAACTAGAGAAAATATATAAATTTTTTAAGAAAAGAAATCTAAAAGACCTTCAAAATCCCTTGGATCCAATTTAATATTTAAATTTAAGAAATGAATATAAGAGATGAGCTACAAATATCATTATGCAAAGACAATATTGCATAGATTATAAAACTTCAGCCTGCAATTTAATCATGATTTTAACTGGCACGATTGACTAATTACAATATGTATTATCACATGCTTGGATCACAATAAACTAAGATTATTTAAATTGAAAGTACTCACAAGTTTAAAAAAAGTTATATTCGTTCTTTATTAAAAAAATTTACAAGGATTCCACTGTCTCAAGGATATGTGGAGAAGCACATTGTTTACATGTGATGGATTGCTCACTACGAATCCCGACTTTTCTATTATCTAACTTGAAATAGAAGTTGCAGAGAGGCTCATTGGACATTAATTTGATTTCTTGTCTCAGAAAAGAAATGGGCCAATGGCTCTCTGCGTACCACAAAAGGATTATGACCATTCCACAAGATAACCGCATCTATGAGAGTTGTATGTGTCTCATCTCAGGTATCTTGATCTAAGCTGATCCACTCCCCTCGCAAAAGTCTCCATCTTCTAAATCGAAAGCAAATGCACATAGTTTTTCTAGCAATGAAATACCTGTAATAAAAACAATTCATCTAAGCAAGACCTATGTCAATTAAATCAAGGCATTCAGAGTAGTAAACTTAGATTTACCTAAATGTGAGATCAGATTTGTTGACTGTACACTCAATCGTCTCCTCAAATTGTGTTCTTTTAACTTGCCAAGACTCACCCAATAGCTGACTCATCCATTCTTTGAATGGACACTTGCATTGATAAGTAATATTTATTTTCTTTAGAACATCGTATGAACCAAACAAATGTGGAAACAATGAGAATGGAATAAACCAACTAAGATGCACATCTTTGAAGTATGTGGTGGGTTTCATAGCACTATTGATGTCAGATTTTATCTTGGACTTACATGCTCCTTACAACTCCAAGCTACCAATCAACCATTCACCACTAGATAATGGCAGCAATGGGACATGTTGCAATCTCTCACTTTCTACTACATACAATGAATTATAAAAAAAGATATTTCGAGTTGTAAGTTGACATGTAGAGTTATTATCATAGATCAAAGAACCTATGTCTTTATGCCAAACATGTACCTTGCCGCTCAAACACGACCGTAAACAAAACTAACCAACTAAACTAAAGTTAACTAACTAACCAAACTAAACTAACCAATCAATCTAACTAAACTATTCGATAGATAATAAAAAATAATAATTTAAACTAACTAATCTAATAAGCTAACGTATCTAACCAAACTAACTAATAATAAAAAACTTACTAACCAACAAACTAAAGTAAGGTAAGCAACTAATCTAAGGCAAAACCTACTAACTTACTAATCAATCATCAATTTATCTACTAACTTACTAAACTAAACCAACTTACTATTTAACTAACTAACTTACTAATCAAATCAAATAAAAAATTGGAATAACTAAATAAACTAACTAAACTAAACTGACTTATCGTTCTCTAACCCTAAACTTTAAAGTAAACTAAACTAAAACAAAGGATTAAACTAACCCTAAACTTTATCTACTAACCAAGTAGACTAACTTATAATTTAAAGTAAACTAAAAAAAAAACCCTAAACAGCTATGTGTACTAACTTACTAATCTAATCAACTAACCACAAACAATTAAAACCTACTAACTTACTAAACCAAAATAATAAAATTAAACCAACCGTAAATTAAACTAAACTAAACTAACTAATCTAATGTAACCAACTAAACTAAGTAACATAAAAAACTAACTAACTAAACTAAAGTTAACTAACTAACCAAACTAAACTAACCAATCAATCTAACTAAACTATTTGATAGATAATAAACAAAAATAATTTAAACTAACTAATCTAACCAAACTAACTAACAGTAAAAAACTTACTAAAGTAAACCAACAAAACTAACTAACTTACTATTTAAACCAATAAATACATCAAAACAATTTTACATCCTGAGAAAGAGAGAGAGAGAGATCATCGACCTGAATATTGGCTAGAAAATCAATCCTCACAAACAAACTGCACCAAATAAACCAAAATACCAATAAATTAAGCCATACCAAGCAAACCAGCCTCTCTCTCTCTCTCTCTCTCTCTCTCTCTCTCTCTCTCTCTTCCATAACACATATAAACCCAAACAAAAAACAAACTCACCCTAAACTATATCCTAACACACAATCTAATGTAACTAAGCAACTAATCTAAGGTAAAACCTACTAACTATCTAACCCATAACACATATATAAACTAAAACAAAAAAACAAACTAAAACAAATAAACACACACAATCTAAAGTACCTAAGCAACTTACTATTTAACTTATATGAACTAACTTACTATTTAACTTATCTAATCAACTAACTAAATAAACTAAATAAACCAAACTAATCAACTAACTAAATAAACTAACTAAACTAAATAACCAAAACTAACTAAATAAACTAAATAACTAACTAAATAAACTAACTAACCATGAACTAACCACAAAAAAACTAAACTAAACACACACACACACACACACACACACACACACACATACACACACACATACACACACACACACACTCTCTCTCTCACTGCAGACGAGAGAGAGAGAGAGAGAGAGAGAGAGAGAGAGAGAGAGAGAGAGAGAGAGAGAGAGAGAGAGAGAGAGAGAGAGAGAGAAACTAAATAAACTAAACTAACCAACTAACTAAACTAAACAACCAAAAATAACTAAATAAACTAACTAACCACAAACTAACTAAACTAAACACACACACACTCGCTCTCTCTCTCTCTCACTCACTCATTGCAGACGAGAGAGAGAGAGAGAGAGAGAGAGAGAGAGAGAGAGAGAGAGAGAGAGAGAGAGAGAGAGAGAGAGAGAGAGAGAGAGAGAAAGAGACTGTCTATGCTTTCTATGTCCGCCCAGGATCTGCGTCCGTCCGCTGGCCCAGGATCTACCGTGATATGTCTCTCTTTCTCTCTCACGTGTGTATGTCTCTCTCTCTCATGTCTCTCACGGCAGACGTGAGAGAGAGAGAAGAGTGCTCTTCTCTCTCTCTCTCACGTCTGCCGTGAGAGAGAGGGAGAGAGATAGAGAGAGATAGATAGATAGATAGAGAGAGAGAGAGAGAGAGAGAGAGAGAGAGACTGTCTCTCTCTCTTTGCTATATATATCTCTCTCACGGTAGACGTGAGAGAGAGAGAGAGAGAGAGAGAGAGAGAGAGAGAGAGAGAGAGAGAGAGAGAGAGAGAGAGAGAAGCACGACGTCTCGATGATGCATGACGTTTGGAACCTCATCAGCAGCATCAGTAATCCCAAGTTGTGGGCACTTTGTAATGCACGCTCAGCTGAGCCTAGCGTGGAATGTTGCACCAATGGAATGTTGCACCAACGGAATGTTGCACCCCCCTGCCCACCCCGGAATGCCTCTGCAAGCTCCCCTACCCACACGCGAAATGCTGCCAGTTTCACCAACACATCTCTCTCACTCACGACAGATGTGAGAGAGAGAGAGAGAGAGAGAGAGAGAGAGAGAGAGAGAGAGAGAGAGAGAGAGAGAGAGAGAGAGAGAGAGAGAGAGAGAGAGAGAGAGAGAGAGAGAGAGAGAAAGAAAGTTATATTAACGTCTTTTAAAGACCAAAACTGGCCTATGAGACAAACTGTGATACAACTGATGAGGTCCAGCTATCCAAAATAAAAGTGCTGAATGAAAAGCTAAAAACTGGAAACTGAAAATACGGTGCTGTGAGTGTGATAAGTGTCGTGTATGTGTATGTGCGTATGTAGCTTTGGTACTCCAGATAATGGCTACAAAAGGGGAACAAATGTCGGCTGTGATAGGGGAACAACTATCGGCTGTGATAAAGTGGTGCGATGTGTATATGTAACAGATGCAGGGAGATATACTATCTTGAGAGAGAGAGAGAGAGAGAGAGAGAGAGAGAGAGAGAGAGAGAGAGAGAGAGAGAGAGAGAGAGAGAGAGAGAGAGAGAGAGAGAGAGAGAGAGAGAGAGAGAGAGAGAGAGAGAGAGGTGACTGACCTGCTGCCTGCCTCCTCCTGTCTATTGCTCGTGAGAGTGAGAGTGAGAGTGAGAGTGAGAGGAGAAGGTGCTGGAAGGAGATCACGTTTCCTTCTTTCTGCCCCCAATCATGTGACATAAATGGTCACTTACCTTTCCTTCTGCCCCCAATCATGTGACATAAATGGTCACTTTGATTTGGTTTGGGAGCTAGGTTCGGGAGCATTGTGGTTCTTTGACACTTTCCCAAACCTGTAGCTTAAATAATAATGTAGTATAGATATATTCAAGTTTGCTTTCTCTTGTGTCCAAGAGAAGACATCTTCTATTCCTAAATAAACATACTAGTGATGGTATGTGCAAAGATTTACAAAATCTTTTTGCAATGGCCAGAAGCAGATTCAAGAGATAAGTTGGTAGCTCCAAAATTCTCAACCTAAATACGATACGCCTTCCTAATGCTATCTTTACTTGCCTACACTAATTACCATGGCGTAACAAATCAAGTCCCAAAATATGTGCCTTAAAACCAATACTTTTTGTGCTTTTCCCTTCTATCAAAAGATTACTTCAAAAAAACCCTTACCACCATAATAAATGTGATCAACTATCCCTTAATATTTAAGAATAGTGTTGAACCATGTTGCTAGATCCATTGCTTTGGGAGTGTTGTGAAAAAGATCAATACTATGACCAACACTACCTTTGTCTTGAGTACATTGGAGCAAACCGTAGCACTTTTTTGAAAGTTCATCAACTCTCTCTTGCATGTTCTTCTTGGTCACTCTACCAGAATACATACCACACACCAAAGCATGGCTTGGCTTCAAGCTTTTTAGTTTGTTTTCCTCCTCTAAGGACTTGAAAAAAACCGGTTAAGGAGAGATCCCATGCAAGGAAATGTGTGCAAAGAGGCCACATAGAGGAATACATGTTTTTATAAATATTAGTTACATTAGTGCCCACTACTCTTTGCACCATAAGCGAGAGGTTCCATGTGCAAGTACAGAATATACAATGCAATTCATGTTTGTGCGGAAAGATGGTCGTAAGCGTTGTCAAACTCGCTTGCTGGAGGAAGCTAGGGCCCCTCATCAGCACCAGCCCGCTGCTCCATCCCTACCAACGGGCCGGCCTCATGGCAGCCAACCCTTTTCTGTACAAGGCATTCCCCAGCACGTTCAGTTCTCTCAGGCACAGTCACCACTACCAACAGCAGCAACAGCAGCAACAGCATTGTTGTACACAAGCCGCCATTGCTTGCCTGTCCTGCCATAGCGATCCCTCTTCCAACGCTCACCCTTCCATCCTCGTGGTCATCTCCTTCTACAAATTCGCCCACCTTCCCGACTACCGGGCCAAGCGCCAGCCCCTCAAAGATCTGTGTGAAGAATTGGTAAGTCCTCTGAATTCTGAAGCTAGGTTATGGCTTTCTCGGTTCTGTATATATAGAACGCCCCTTTCGTGCATTGTTTTTATAATGTGTAAGGAGCTAGATGGTGGCAATGGAAAACTCTTCACAATTCTTTCAACTTGTAAAAGAGTTAAACATCATCATATAGAAGAAGAAGGGAATAAAACAAGCAAAAGGCACTGACAGTTACGGCTTAGAAATTTGGCCTAAAGCGCTTTAGTGGTGGTTAGTAGCGATCATGGTTGTATTTGTTGTTTTTACACGTTCAGCAAAGCGGCGTTTTTACTTATCTTTTTTTGTCCACCATAGCTTAGCATAGCTCCATATTTTCCAACAAAGATGAACCTTTTAGGCTCATTTGGTAGGTGAGTCACAGCATCGCTGGCCTTGATGCTGAAAACACAGATCTCCCATGATTCACTTTGGAACAGTGCAAGGCTTTTGGTGCAGAAGATAGAAGATAGTACCAAAAACATTATTTTGCTTTTTCTTTGGAACACCACAAGGCTTTTGGTGCAGAAGATAGAAGATAGTACCAAAAACATTAATTTGTTTCTTTTAGAAGGTGACAAACAACTAACCTTGCTGTCTAAAGTGTCTTGGCTGGTTGTTTTCTTAATGCCATGGAATCCTAGGAATGTGTGGCTTGAGAGACTTAAGCAAATAAGCTAAAATTTGGGGGTGGAGTGGGCATTTAGAAGCTACATGTACATGATGATATGGTTACATCGCCATTGAAAGTTAGTACATGAATGAGCAAAATAAGAAATGAAGGTGATGGCGACAAGCGAAGTTTGCATAGGAATTTCTGAAACCTTTGCATGTTGTGGTCAACACATTTTTGGTTAGAGCAATGGTGATGAAAAATTAAAAATGCATGAATGATTATGCCTAAATTGGGGGCTTAGAAGTTTTAAACTCGGTTGATTTAGGTTGGCGCCTCATTGGCCAATTAAAATGTGGGTTGCATGAAATTGGATAAAGTTATGACATATCCACTCATTTAGTATTGGGGGCTAGGGCTTATGACTATGAAATGACCGTATTGATAAGATGACCCAATCAGCCTTGATTGAAGTTGCCTTGGTCTTTCTATAGGTTGCAAAGAGAATGGTTTAGGAGTATTTGTAGTAAAGAGATGTTTAGTCTACACATGTTAGAGGCTGAGGAGAGGGTACTGAGGTAGAGTGAGGATACTGTTAGTAGTCTAGACAACTCATGTCCGAGTGTGTGTTATACCAAGCATGGCTAGGTTATTTAGGCATTTTCTTATGGTCATTATGATGTGCATTTGGGCATTTTATGTTGGCCGTCTAGCATTAAATGCTGGCTGATCTGCTGCCCTTTATGGCATATTTTTGTGACATTTATTTTGGGGCTCCCTCCACACTTTCATATCATCACCTACAGGTTTGTGGAGAGAGGGAGCTAGTCTACGAGCTAGTGACTCACTGTTATATGCGCCATTCTCGTGTTTGGTGTATGGATTCCATTTCCCATGCAATTTGAGTTCTCTTCTTTGCAGTGTTCTCTCGTGTTTTGTTCTTCTGTCCTTGTGTTTAGCAATTTATTATGGCATCTGTTTATGCTTCCATCTCTTCATCCATTTCTGACATGGTATCAGACTTCAGGATCTTTGTTTTGCATTCTGTTCACGATGAGTTTTGGGGCAATTTCCGGCCATCCAGATTTGCGTTTTGCTGATGCACTCCTCGTACAGGCTGCGTTTCCTGCATTTATTGTCCTTGCTGCATGTGCTTTTGATTTCTTGATCATCTTTGGCTGGTGACTACATTTAGTGCCTCTTCTCATTGTGTTTTGATCTGCAGCTCCTGTATTTACAGTCTCTTGGGCCCTTGAAGGCTGGGCGACATCATTTGTAGCTTCTATCTGATTTTTTTTGTTTGATTCTTCCTTGTTTTTGCGGATTTTGTGATCCAACATTGTGAATAAACTCTGTTTTGTGCAGTTTGTGCTGTTGGTTGGCTATACTCTCTCTCTTTTTCTCTTCTTTCCTTTATTTTCTGTTCCCATCCGTTGTTGTTCCATTGATGACACATTACACGGCCCCGATTACCTAACCTAGAGTACTGTTATGAAAGCTTGGTTTGTGGAGAAGCGGTTATGGTACATTGTATATGGAGCTTATGAGCATTCTGAGAGACCTAATCCTCTTCCTTTTGATTTTGAGGAGGACAACTATGAAGAAGGTGTGTTCACATGGGATACTGATGATGCCTGTGCATATTCTTCCTTTCTTTGTTGCATCTCCAAAGAGTTTTTTTTAGCAGTTTGCTTGCAGGACGTCTTCTGCGGTTTGGGTGAAGCTTCATATGTTGTACGAGGCTTCTTCACCTATGCATGCTGTCACCCTTTATGGACAGCTCCAGTAGATGAGTTTTGAGCTGGAGAACACTATTCAATCTTTCTTACTTTGTGTCACACAAGTACAAGATCAACTTTGACACATGTAGTCCGCCCTTCCAGCAGCTCATCTTGTGGGGACTGTGCTCTACAAGCTCTCTCCGAAGTTTGATGGAGTGGCCAATGCTTTGCAGGCTTAGATTCCATCGACACTTGTTAGTTTTCTACAAATGTCCTTGATGTTGCTTGAGCATGAGATGTCTTTGTGTTTAGAGGGGAGGCTTCCATCATAGTCTGGCGGTTCCAGCAAGGCCTTTACAGCTTCAAAGAGGGGTGATGGGATGAAGAAATGAAGGCCTAGTGTTATCACTGTGGTAAGAAGGGACATTTGTGCGAGGATTGCAAAGAGTTAGCGACTTTGAGAAAGAAGAAGGAGAAGAAGAAGCAGGATCTGGCCTTCTCTGCTGAGTCATCCTCTTCCTTCGACTTTGACTTGGATTCCTTGGCCAAGGCCAAGGCCAAGGTGCTAATAGGATCATCTTCTTTAGATCGAGGGAAGGGCTTGGTAGCCCTTTCTTCTTTTGCTTTCTAGTGCAAGTGATGCGGTCATCCCTCACGACTTGAGTACCAAACAGGGAGTGTGAGGGTGGTGAGATGGGGCAGGTGAACCTCATCTATACAAGTATATAGGTGTACAGATTCTAGAGAGGGATGTCCTTGACGCATTGGGCGAAGTCTGGCAGGTCCAAATCCTGTAGTTGGGATTGACATCCAGGTTCATGCTGGGTTGTTCTTTGATAGATTGCAGGATTGGCTCCTAGTTCAAGCTCACATGCGGGGATACTTTGGCGGTCTTGGCCAAAGGCGGAGAATCCATGGTCACTTATGTTCAGAGGCATTTTTGACAAGATGGTCTTGTATCCTACTGTGAGACTGACATAGAGATATATTATGACTCGTTTCTATTTTTCAAGTTTTGGTACGATTGACATCGACATCAGGTGTTCTCTGAGTTACCTTGGTGGTGGCTCAATCACCCACTACTGCTTGGGTATCCATGGTACTAGCGTGGTGATTCTTTGTTGTATGGACTATGATTAGACTTTAACATTGTATCATATTAGATCACCCATGAATTGAGAGAGGGTGTGTAACCAGCCTTCCTTTCATGGATGGGTGGTAAATCCATGATTACAACAACAACAAACAATTAATGCCAATCTGAAAAATACAAATTTACCTACTGATATTGGACAATGCGCACCCAATTGGGCCCAAAGTTGGCGCCCCTTTCGGTATTTCTTTAGCTTTATTGAAGAAGAAGTTGATTTACAATGGGATTCTCCTAATCCCTTTCGGTATTCCAACTTCCGTTGCTGTTCATAATCACCAACAAGTCTTTAACCTCATTTGTCCTTGATTCGGGGCTCGAGCAATCAATTGGCCTTCACCCGCTTTGATAGAGATGGAAAATGCCCTAAATTCAATTATTTGGTGGTCTCTCCACTTGAATAGGCTAAAAATAGCTTCAGCCTTGTTGAATCTAAATCTTGGAGCTTCCTATTTTTGGCACACTTCTCGAGGGTGCTGCTAAACCCTAATTTCTACTGCAGATTAGGGTTTACAGCAGAGAAATGTGAAATTTCTCAGCCTCCAAGGGTCCAAATGCTAAGATTTTCGGAGCAAGGCTATGAAATGACTGGGAGATGAGAGAGAAAGGTGTAGAGAGAGAAAATTCAGAGTTTTGTTGCGAAGAATGATTGAAAATCAATCAAATGCAGCTACTGCCATGTCACTAAAGATTGTAGATGCAAAGAACTGAAGAAAATCAGTCATTTACTGTTGTTGCCCTATCTCAACAGCCTGCACTAAAGATTGTAGATGCAAAGAACTGAAGAAAATCAGTCATTTACTGCTGTTGCCCTATCTCAACAGCCTGCAGATGCTGTTACTTGCTATTGATTGGTCTTTTGCTGCCCTTGGTTTTCTCAAAAGGTCCTCCAATGGTTGCAAATCAGACCAGCAGCCTCCTTTCCCTCTCTCTTGTAGACTAAATTTATAAAAAATGCTTCTTTCCAGTCTCTAAAGACGTTTTTTAGGCTTGCATGGGTATTTTTGACAAGTGGCAACCTTCCCAAATGGTTTTTCTAGCATTTTTCATAATTAAATATTAATTTTCAGCCTTTAAACTGAAAATTAATCTAATAATTATTTTGGTGCCTTGAAAAATAATCTGACTGGCCAATAATTAAATTGGCTAGGCAACTTCCATTCTTGATTATCTCTGTGCCATCTTTGACCATCACATTGGCGTTAGGTACCATTAAACGCCACTTCTCTAGTGTCACTAATTGATACTTATAGCCAAATAGATGACCTAGGCCAACAATTGGCACAAGATACCACTAAGTATCTGTGAGGCATAACTTATAGCAACTTTTGTCTTTGAAATCCCGTGATTTTTTCTGGTCCCGGGCTCGTAAATTTACTTTAATCCCAGTTGCACCTCACATGTGTAACATTTACTTAATCATGTGATTAAAAATTTATCCATATGTTAAGTGAGGTTTCAAAAATACATGTCCTCATGACAGGGTGTTAGCTATCTAGATAGCTCATGTGTGAGTTTGTGTTATATTGGGTATGGCTAGGTTATTTAGGTATTCTCTTATGGTCATTATGATGTGCATTTGGACATTTTATGGTGGCCGACTTGCTACCATTTAAGGCATATTTTTGCTCTATTTATTTTGGGGCTTCCTCCACATATTCATATAAATTTTGTGGAGAGGTTGCTGGTTCTAGCATGTACGAGGAAGTGACTTATTGTTGTACGTGCCATTCTCATGTTTGGTATATGGATTCCATTTCACGAGCATTCTTTTGAGTTCTCTTCTTTACTGATGTTGCCCTGTCTTAACACCCTGTAGATGCTGTCATCTGCTGTTGATTGGTCTTCTCTTTCCCCTGGCTGCCTCAGAAGGTCCTTCAATGGCTATAAATCAAACCAACGTCTCCTTCCTCTCTCTTGTAGGGTGAACACACAAAAAATGTCTCTCTCTAGCCTCTAAAGACGTTTTTCAGTCTTGCATGGACATTTTTGACAAGTGGTAGCCTTTCCAAATGATTTTTCCAACATTAACCATAATTAAATATTAATTTTTAGTCTTTAAATACTGAAAATTAATCTAATAATTATTTCGATGCCTTGAAAAATAATGTGACTGGCCAATAATTAAATTGGCTAGGCAAATTCCATTTCCGAGTGTCTCTATGTCATCTTTGACCATCAGATTGGCATTAGATACCATTAAACGCCACTTCTCTAGTGTCACCAATTGACACTTATGGCCAAATGAATGACCTAGGCCAACAACTAGCACCATATACCACCAAGTACTTGTGCGGCATAACTTATAATAACTTTTGTCTTTGACATCCCGTGATTTCTTCGGTTTTCGGGCTCGTAAATTTACTTTAATCCCAATTGCACCTTACATGTGTAACATTTACTTAATCATGCTATTAAAAATTAATCCAAATGTTAAGTGAGATTTTAAAAATACATGCCCTCATGACAATCACCAACTAACACTTATGGCCAAATGAATGACCTAGGTCAACAATTGGCAACAGATACCACCAAGTACCTATGCGGCATAACTTATAGCAACTTTTGCCTTTGACATCCGGTGATTTCCTCGGGTCCCGGGCTCGTAAATTTACTCTAACCCTAGTTACACCTCACATGTGCAGCATTTACTTAACCATGTGATTAAAAATTAATCCACATGAGATTTCAAAAATACATGTCCTTATGACATTGCTTCTTCAGTTCCATTCTCAATTACAACATTTTTCCCTCGCGTCTGAGTGTTGGAGTAATCTCATTGATCGTTATACAGTTTAAGATTGCACTTGACGTATTAATCTTGATTTTGAGCGTTAGGAGTTTTTCATTAAGGATGGGGATGATGTGAAAGTCAAGTTGGCCGAATATCGACAGTTACTCGCGCTGAGTTTACCACTACTGACTCCTCGAAGTCAGACGATGATGAAGTCACGTTTTTCATGAACAAGTTTCTCGACAAATACTTTCATTTTATCTAGCACATTATCTCACTATCTAGATTGCCAACCTTCTACGAGTTTAAGTGCCATTTCTTGCGTTACGCGAGGATATACGATTAAGTCCACAATAAGTCCTTCACACACATTCATTTAGAGATATAAGGGTTGATTTTCTCTTCTTCGAGAGGAAAACCAACAGGGGCAAGAACTCGTAAGATGCAAAGGAAAGCTAAAACAAGGGTGACGTCTCTTTCTTTGACGCAACCAAAGAAACATGATTTCTTTGGTAGCAAATATCTAAAAAAAATAGGTTTTGCACACACTGCCAGAGATCGAGCCATGTGGACGATGAGTGCCATACCAAGGCTCAAGGTCTTCCTCCTAGGAAACCACCGTAGATTGTTGTGATGCTTCCACTTTGACTGGCTAGTCCAGTGGGCTAACCCTCCCGCTACTGTACCATCTGTCCTAGTGGCTACTGCAAAGTTTTATTGCGGGAAAGACTGAAAAACTACTATTGCCTTGCTCAGATAGCCATGGAAGTTGTCATCTATAGCTTAGGGCCACCAAAAAGATTACTGCCTCCTTTTGTATGCTGTCATCTACATGAAAAGGGCCTTGGCCTATTGTCACCTGCATGTGGAGGGCTTCAAATTGATGTTGCCTGTTGTAGGACTGGGTCCTTGGTGGCTGTGAATCACATCATCAACATCTTCTTGCTCTCTAATAATCTCCTTCTCTCTAACAATGTCACCGGTTCCTAAAAACGTTTTTTTCCCTTATATGGACAAGTTTTGCTAATTAGCAACCTTCTAATTTCATTTTCTAGCTTATGAAATTAATTTTAAGAATTAATATTTTAAAAATTAATTTAATAACTATTATAGTGCCTAGAAAAATAATTCCACTAGCCAATAATTAAATTGGCTAGGTCAATTTGTTTTTCAAGTACCCTTGAGTAGTTATTAGCCCTTAGACTGGCATTAACTAATTAATTAATACCTAGTCTTTCATGTCACCATTGACATTAGTGACCAATAAATTGGTCTAGTCTAAAATTTGATATTGAGTACCACCTAGTACATGTTAGACATAACTTATTGAAACTTTTGCCTTTGGCATCAACTGATATTTCGAGGTCCTAGGTCTCACATTGTGAAATAATTAACTTCCACCTCACATGTGCAAGTCACATTAGCATATTTGATTAAATGCTAAGCAAAGCTATAAAATTTCATGTCCTTGTGAAAGAGCACCCCTTGAAATCCTTGCAATCGTCCTCGATTGCATTGTAATGTGCCAAAGCATTTGTTGCCACCATTGGAAATACATGTTGGCATCACAGCCAAACAATATGTGCACCTATTGTTTAACCATGCTTATACCTTGTGTATGTGAAATTCCAGTTAGTTAAACTAGTTATGATTCACAGATATGAACCATAACCACTATTAGAACCATAACGGATGCATCCATATGTCAAAACCCAACATTGTTCTGACCATCAAGGTAAAGTAATGCATGAATTGAGCATAAATAACACCTCATAGTAATGATGTACCACATGATAGTCATGTAAAGGATATATTAGTCGCAAACCTCATGCCACTTATGTAATTGTATTTAGACCTGTACATTTAAACACATCTGCATACCAATTTAGAGTGACTAGTATACTAAATAGTGATCCCAATGGTAAAAATATTATTGACATACAATACATTGGATGTAAACCAGGTACATTTGAGATCCACTATAATCGAGATGTCCATCACCATGACAATGGAGATGCAATTTCCCCATTGAGCATTAGGCAATACTTTGGATCTTCTATGGTTTGTTGAGCGTGAAAGAGCTTGATCCAAAATTCGCTCTAATTGAAACACATCAAGGTAAAGTACATCATTGAGGATGATCTACTAGGTCACCCTCCTCCATCTAGTTGCATTTTTTCATAGGTGAAATAATGTTGAAGCTTCACCAAGAATCACATGAAAACTTTCTCTAACTTTACTTGCCTCAAAAAATCCATTAGGTATTAGAATTTACCAATTTTGGGCAGTGCCTAGTACCCATGTAATTCGTGTGGTGTGGACACTTATTAAAGTGTTAATGTAGTGTGTGTACCTAGTGTCATTAGACATTAAAGTAGTGACACTAGAAACTAGAGCAAGTTAACCTAACTCTAGTTAGTTGGTGGAAGGCTGTTTAGGTCAATCCATGACCTAAACTAGTGTGGTACTTTCACTCTTATCTTTCAGTTCAGCAAGTACACTCTACTCTTTTGCTTCTGCTTACTGTCATTGTCTCTCGTTTCTCTCTCCTCCATAGCGGGTGTATTTCTCACATTTGGTATCAAAGCATCTCCTGTGCGGGTTTTGCTAAGTGATAGTGCCACTTTGTCCGAGGTCCTGTTGCCACCAACCTTCGTACACACGAGGAAGAGAAGAAGTTGTGAGCTACTCAGCTCAACTGGGACTTTGTTGTAGTTGCCATCTCTAGTTCGACATTGGCCACCATCAACCATTAGTGCTCAGTCGTTGCCATCTGTTCAGCAAGCAAGCCTAAAATGCAACCTTTGCCTACCCATCAGGTTGCTGCTTGGCAACACCACTTGCACCAGATCTTGTTTGCCACCGCCGCTTGCACCTCAGTCAGTCATAGTGCCTTTGCTTGCCCTAGGAGCGCCCGTTGCTTGTGCTGCGTAGTTCGCTAGTCTCTTGCAGCGCCGCCCATCCGAGCACCGTTCATTTGAGCCCTGTCATCCGTGTTGGGATG
Organism: Lygodium microphyllum; assembly: GCF_053477565.2. Classification (NCBI taxonomy): domain Eukaryota; kingdom Viridiplantae; phylum Streptophyta; class Polypodiopsida; order Schizaeales; family Lygodiaceae; genus Lygodium; species Lygodium microphyllum. Next base: position 84,561,997 of record NC_141146.1, on the reverse strand, counting down.
AATGCACAATGGAAATGCGAGTCAAAAATGGAGCAAGAGCAGTGTTGAGTGTGAGAGTGAGAGAATCCCAAGGTGAGTGTACTAGCTCGTCACGATATACAAAGAATGTTAGGGTACAAATAAGGATGTGTTCACACATGTATATGTTTATACATACTGAGATTAAGGGACTTTAGACCCAAAGGGACTTTATACCCAACAACCTCTCACTTAAAGTCTCGAAGTGGTACCTTTAAGCTAGCCAAATTCCACTAATCGGATGCAATGCTTATGTTGAGCCTTTGCAAGACTATTAGTGAGAACATTTGCAGGGTTATCTTGGGTTTTGACCTTAGTCAGTGTGACAAGATCATCATCCAAGATGTGCCGAATGAAGTGGTACTGAACATCTATGTGTTTGGTATGTGCATGAAACAGGCATTCTTATCTAGACATACGGCTCTCTGGCTATCACAACCAAGCATTGGAGTACATGAAGAAAGACCAAAATCCTTGACCAAACGACCAAGCCAAATAGCTTCCTTAGAAGCTTCTATGGCTGAAATATATTCAGCCTCTGTAGTACTTAGTGCTACAATTTTCTACAACCTTGAACACCAAGAAATAGCCTCACTAGCCAAAGTAAAGACACCCACTAGTAGATTTTCTAGTGTCAAGATCTCCTGCCATGTCTGAATCACAGAATCCTTGCAACTCTAGTGTACCCTTTCCATAGCATATATACTTCTCTTGTGTACCTTTTTAAGTATCTAAAGATGCATTTCATTTCTTCCCAATGTGGCTTCCCAGGGTTTGAATCTACTAACAATTCCCACTGCATGAGCAATGTCAGGGCAAGTTGCAACCATGGCATACATCAAAGAGCCTCAAGCTGATGCATAAGGTATGCCCTTCATAGCACTAGCAGCTGCATCATCCTTTGGGCAGTCAACTTTTCTAAGCTTTGTATGTGGCGGTAAAGGAACACCAAGGGGCTTAGCATCAGCCATATTAAATGTGTCAAGTACTTTGCTAATGTACTTATCCTGTGAGAGAAACAACAAGTGCTACCCTCTATTTCTTTTAATGAGCATGTCCAAAATGTGTTTAGCTACCCCCAAATCTTTCATTGAGAAGGCTGAACTTAGCTGCGTTTTAAGAGTATTCAAAGTACTCTTATGCTTTACTACAATCAACATGTCATCCACATATAAGACCAGCATACTGAGACTTCCATCATCAGCTTTTTAGTGTAGAAGCAGTGATTTGCATGATTGTGTTTAAATCCATAATTGAGCATGAAGGTATCAAACTTTTTATATCAAACATTTTATACCACTGTCTAGGGGCTTGTTTCAGCCCATATAAGCTGCATTTAGTGAGAGCAAACAACACGCAGAACGTAGTCATCTTCACCACTGGTAAAAAAGCCCCTTGGAAGTCTATGCCTTCCTTTTGTGTATAGCCCTTGGCAACCAAACTTTCCTTGTACTTGGGCTCCCCATCAATTCATTTCACCTTGTAAAGCCACTTGTTAGGGATAGCTTTCCTATCCTTGGGCAAAGGTACAAGCTCCCATGTGTTATTTGCATACAGAGACTTCATCTCTTTTTGCATAGCAAGCTCCTACTTTCTCTTGTTTTCACATGACTGCGCCTCTCTAAATGTTGGAGGCTCACCTTCATCAGTCAATAAAATGCAATCCAAAGATGGCTGAAACCTATGTGGCTGCCTTCTGACAGGTGTAGACCTTCTTACCCAATGATTTGTATTGTTAGGCAATGGGCCGACATCCTCGGGTATGTGCACACCATCACTTGGTGACTGATTTTCAGCATTTTCTTGCTGTTGTAACCTATTTTTAGCATGTTCTTCTTTCTGTCCTATTCCATCCTATGCATCTATTTGCTGTCCATTATCTTCTAGCTGTAGCTCAATAAGTTGTTGCTCATTTTCAGCATAAAAAGGAACATAATCTTTAGCCAATGGTTGTTGAATGGCTGGCTGCTCATGCTGAAATTTGACTTTCTTTTTTTCAAGGTCACCCTGTGTAGCATTTTTCAGCAAATTTGCCTCATTAAATACTACATCTCAGCTGCGTACTATCTTCTTACTCTGAGGAAGTCAAACTCGATAACCCATTTCTCCCTCATATCCATATCCTATGAAGATGCCCTTGATGGATTTCATGTCTAGTTTAGTCCTTTGATCTATAGCAACATGCACAAAGGCATCACAACCAAAGACAGGCAAATGGTCATATGAAGTAGGTTTGCCAAACCAAACCTCTTCAGGAATGTCATTTTTGGATGCTGATTAGGAGAGTGATTGTATACATGAACTGCAGTTTTAAGAGCCTCTCCCTAGAATTGCTGCGGGAGATTAGTTGTGGACAGCATGCATTTGACTCTCTCACAAAGTGTGCGATTATATCTTTTAGCCACACCATTTGATACAAGATTATAAGGGGTTGTCAACTCCCTCTTAATGCCATGCATCTCACAAAACTTTTTGAACTCATTAGAGACATACTCGCCCCCATTATCTGCTCTTATAGCTTTTAACTCAAGCCCTTTCTGTGTGGTAACAAAAGCATGAAACCTTTTAAAGGCATCCAATACTTCCTTTTTACTCTTTAATACACATACGCATGACTTTCCACTGAAATCATCAATAAAAGTGACAAAGTATCGTGCACCCCATATGAAATAACAGGCATAGTGCACACATCAGAGTATTAAATCAAGAGCATTGGACTTTTTAACAACACTAGAGTAATAAGGAGACTTCACATGTTTTTCATATATGCGATCATTACAAAAGTTGAGACCAGAGCCTTTTACATCAAATCTCTCTAAAGAGAAAAGAACTTGAAGGCCTTTTTGACTCATGTGGCCAAGTCTTTTGTGCCAAAGTTCTGTTGAGAAACCCTTCACCCGCAGTTTGTGTTTTTGCGTTTCTGCGTTTTGCATCTAGGGTTTATAGCCCCAAAAAGGGGCGCCATCCTAGACTGACTATGCCTATTTATAGGCCACTCTCTCATTCATTCCTTACGGTTGATTCATTCAGTCCGTCACCTCTTCTCTCCAGCCTCTCCACTACCCTCACACCCCTTTAGGAGGACATTGCGGTTCGTAGTTCGTGGCTGTCTTCATCATCTTCCTTGTGCTACAGCACCCTTGTTCCCTTGTATCACATTCACTCCATGATTCAGAACTTCATCATTCCATTCATCAGAGTTTCGTCTCTCTTCTCTTCTCTTCTTCATGTTTTCCGAGTTCATTCCATGTTTCTCCCCACAAACCCTACTGTCTCACTGGTACGTCATCTTTTGACATGGTATCAGAGCCAGATTTGCTCAAAGAGTGGCAAAGATCCTCCACTCTAGAAGGAAAGACCGGTGGTGAGTTCGGCATCCACTTCTCTTCTTCTTTTGCTGCATCAAAATCTCGTTTTTGCAGGTTTCAGGTGTTTTCAGCTTGCTGTCCACACCCCTTTCACAGATAACATCACAGTCTTAGCTGTCCTTTGCTGTTATTTACAGTCTGGCGCCTGATTTCCAGCCTTCCACTCGCAATTTGCAGCTGTTTACAGCAGAACAACTGTTGCTGATTACTCTCCATTCAGAAAACAATCTCGTTTTTGCAGATTTCAGATATTTCAGCTTGCTACCCACACCCCAAACACGGAGAACATCACGGTCCAAGCTGGCCATTGCTGTCTACAACAGTCTGGCACCTGTTTCCGGCCTATCACACACTGTTCGGAGTTGATTTCAGCATATTGACTGTTGCTGCTATTTTTTCCTGCGTTTTTAATCTTTCTCTCACCTGTTGCCTACGTTTTTAGTCTTTCTCTCTCCTACAGGCTGTCCTACTTGCGTTTAGTCTTTCTCTCTCCTGTTGCTTGCGTTTTTAGTCTTTTTCTCTCTTGTAAGCTGTTCTACCTGCATTTTTAGTCTTTCTCTCTCTTGCAAGCTGTCCTGCCTACGTTTTTAGTCTCTCTCTCATCTGTTGCCTACGTTTTTAGTCTTTCTCTCTCCTCACGTGCGTCTTTCTACTGGTTGCAACCTCTTACTGCTGGTCACATCCTCCCACTGGCAGCTCACTTCTAGCCCTTCCACTACCCTCTCATCCCTTGAGGCGGACATTGCGGTTCGTGCTTCACACTGTCCTCACACCCCTTGAGGCGGACATTGCGGTTCATGGTTCATGGTGGCTAATCTCTTTCTTCTTCAGCAAGGCACACTGGAATCCATGGCTTCTTTATCCAACAAATGACAGACTACTGGGTGCTTCTACTGTGGTATCACCGGACATACCACCAATGCTTGCCGACTTCGACCCTTGCTCCCCACCCCCCGGAGTATATGCGTCTTCCACTAGGCACTCCTTGTGCCACCTCTCCTTTTTGGGCCACAGAGATTGTTTTGCATTAGCTATCAGAGTACTATGCTCAAGGCAATAAGACGCATCCGATGTACACAAAGTCCTTTCGATCACATGGAGGATCAATTGGCGCTACGACCTCTTGGAGATCGTCCCAATGTCAGTGGCAGTCTTCTTCCACTTATTTTCAGGTACAGTGGCTACCACGGCCCGCGGTTCTGCAATCCGCTCCATCGAGAGACAGTGATTGTTTGATACCGTCTCCTCGTCAGTTTGCTCCTTCGAGAGACAGTGGCTGCTTGACTCCTTCCTCTTCTTCGGCTACCCAGTTTGCTCCACTAAGAGACAACGACTGTTGCCCACCTCTTGCCCATTTTGAGCCCTACCCTTCCCCACCCTCAACTCCTTAGGTTCGAGAGGCTACCTGTGGGAGCTTTTCCGCACCCCAGATACCTTCTTTGGTACAACTGGCGGCACTTTCTTCGTCATCAAACATTTCGGAGTCCGTGATCCATGAGTTTTTGGATTCCCTATCTTCTTCAGAGGGGGATTCAAAGGGGGATGTTATTTCTTTACCCTCAGAGGGGGTATCTACTTTTTCTTCGACTTCAGCGAGGGCCCCTCCATCTCCCACCTCAGAGGGGGAACCTACTCCACATGAAGCTCTTCACCCATCCTCTACTTTCTTGGGGTGGCTGTCTTCGACTAGTCATCTCTTCTATTGATACCCAGGATCTTCAGGTACCACCTAGATTGGGACCTCAGAGGTTCAACTGTGACTTGGTGATGAGGCCTTTGTATTCCTTCTAGCATGGATGCACGGAGCTAGTGGCTTCTCTCTTGAGGTTGTGTTTCGGATTCTCCAATTCACTCTGTCTACTGGTCTTTACTGCAGGTTCCCTTTCCGGTGGAAATCTTGGATCTTAGGAATTCTCTACATCTTCTTCCCCCTCTTCTCTTCTTGCCTTGGTCACTTGGTTAGCATGGAGCCACCTCCCGAGATCGAGTACGGGCATATCCTTATGGTTCTCGGCACTACACAAAGTCCAACATTCCTCCTATGCATTGCATGTTTTCATCATCTTTGTACTAGGGCGCTTGGGCAAGTGAACAATTTTTCCACGAGGAACCCTGTTCAAGTGGCACCTGCTGCATGCGCATTCTTCAGCATGTAGCATTGCATCTCCACCTCACTCTTCTCTTGTTCCCCTTTTTGGACCTGAGAGGGGGTGTTGAGAAACCCTTCACCCGCAGTTTATGTTTTTGCGTTTTTGCATTTTGCGTTTAGGGTTTGCAGCCCCAAAAAGGAGCGCCATCCTAGACTGACTATCCCTATTTATAGGCCACTCTCTCATTCATTCCTTATAGCTGATTCATTCAGTCCGTCATCTCTTCTCTCCAGCCTCTCTACTGCTCTCACATCCCTTTAGGAGGACATTGCGGTTCGTGGTTCGTGGGTGTCTTCATCATCTTCCTTGTGCTACGGCAACCTTGTTCCCTTGTATCACATTTAGTCCATGATTCAGATCTTCATCATTCCATTCATCAGAGTTTCGTCTCTCTTCTCTTCTCTTCTCCATGTTTGCCGAGTTCACTCTGTGTTCCTCCCGCAAACCCTACTGTCTCACTGGTACATCATCTTTTGACAAGTTCCATCTGTGAATGAACTTCATCAACCACAATCAAGAACTTGCCAAGTAATGCTTTACAATTCAAATAGTACAAAGTCTTCTTTTGCTGCTCTTAATAATCATCATAGAGCCCTTGTGGACCTTCCAAGATCCACCACCAAAGGTAGTAAAATATCCTCTTGTTTCAAGCTGCCCAATTGACAATAGATTTTTCTTTATGCTAGGTACATATTTGATAGTCTGTAAAATCAGTTGTTGGCCATTTTCAAGGGCCAAGTGAATGGTACCTACATCCTCTATCTCACATGCATAGTTGTTGCCCAAGTAAACCTTGCTTAGGCAACATGTAGTGTATTTTGGAAATGACTCCAAAGAGGGAGTAACATGAAAAGAGGCACTAGTGTCCCCTATCCATGATTGGGACAGCCCGTCATGAGCTGAAAGTAAAGCATTAACTACCTCCTTTTTGGAGATGTGCATATTACCTGTTGCTGCCATAGCATCTACATCATTGCATGATGCTGCAACAAGTATCTCTTTTGTGTCAGGAAGCTCTTCAATGACCACACTAGATGCAACATTTGCCTTTGCAGCTTCTTTTGAGGGAGAGTTGTCATAATCTTTCTTGTCATCCTTCTTTTTCTTTCTTTGTTTTTTCTTTCTTTCTTGCTCTTTCTTGTAGTACTGACAATCAGACTTTTTATGCCCTTTTACACCCATACTAATAGCAAGTAACATCTTGTTGTTTGCCCTTGCTTTTACTCCTACTTTTGCCTTTATTTCCTGCATTACCCCTCTTCTCTGACGTGGCCCTAAGATGATAGCTTGAACCACTGCTTTCTCCATTGGACTTTCTTCTGATGTCCTCATTGAGAATAGGGTCCCTAAAACCATCAAAGGTTGAAGTAGGGTTGTTGCTTAGTGAAACAACCAAAGACTCCCAACTATGAGGCAAAGTCATCAACAAGAAAATAGCCTTCAGTTTATCATTGAAAGATTGCAAACTAGAGTTCTGCAACTACTCAAAATCCCGGTGAAAGCACTCAAATGCTCAAGTGTTCTTAGACTCATCCAACTCCATGTTCACAAGCTTGTGCATGAGATGCACTTGATTCACGGGAGTTGTATTTTTGTAAGTGTCCATTAACTTTTTCCATATGGCATAGTTCGTATTAAGATGCTTAATGTCTGTAAGTACATCATCAGATACAACCGTTTTAATGTATGCAATGGCCTTCTCGTTGAGTCTAGTCCAATCCTCATCTGTCATAGCTGCAAGCTTGGTTTCCAAAAGAACATCATCACAGTCCTCGAGAAACAAAATGCCTTGCTAAAGCCAGTGCCATCAAACCTCTTGATTTCAAGAAGGGATTTAGTATCTTTGCTGCATGAAGCATTAGTGGCCATTATTCAACAAATGCCAAGTACCAATGCTGTGTTTTATGACAATAAATAACAGGCTGAATATTCAGCTAATTTCAGCCCAAAATTTCAGGAAATAAGAGCAAGATTTGATCCAAATACATGTACAGCAGTAGAAAGAATGAATTTCATCAATATAACTGAGATTTCAGCATACATTCCATTCATACACCACTGCAAGGTGACTCCCACTTCAGCAATATCACCAAAAATACATTTGCAACAATCCTAGATTTGCAAATGATCACTAAGATTGCTGCACCATGAATATTCAGCAATACATCAACTCAATAGGAGCTACCTAACATGTGTACTGTATACATATGTGCCCAAAAGCACTTCTAATACACAAAAAACACCAAAATTCTTTGCAATTTCTCCAAAATCTCACAAGTGGGAGATAATAAACTCAAATTACATTGCTTATAGGACCAAGATTGCTTCAGCAATGTCCCCAATGTGCATTTCACACACATCGATTTTTCCAAAACTCCCAAATTTCAGTAAAAGCCCCAAAATTTCATTGACCAACTTGCTCCAATTGCATTAATACATGTTCCTGAGAGCATAAAACAAACAAATTCAGCAAAATTTTGCAAAAGCCCCAAATTTCGCGGGTCCAAATGTGCACCGATGTCAGTAAATTCGGCTCAGCTGAGCAAAATTTCACTGATACATGAAAAGCCCCAAAATTTTCAAAGCTAGTGTGTCCAATTTTTGCAAATCTCTGGTCAAATGTTATTGTTATGCATAAATAGCATCAATTTTGAGAAAAGCCCCAAATTTTAGGCACAAATCTGCAGACTGTGCTTACACACACGAATTGGGGCTTAGGAAGATGTGCCAAGTCATCAAAAAATGTCTCACATGCTGCTGCCTGTCGTTGCTTGGGTCCATGCTGTCTGCTGCCTGTCTCCATTAATTTTCAGGTGCTGCCACTTGCCCACGATTGACTGCTGATCTGTCGCCTGTACATGACTGGCTGCCGCTGACATGGAAAAGCTATGCCTGACCAACTTGACTTGTTGCCTGATCAGAAACCTTGTCGCTTGGTCAAAATGAACGCCTGCTGCCCCTCGATTGATTGAAAAGTGACGACCTTGACTCCTTCGCACGCGCACATTGAATTGACTCGCACTGTTCTCGGAAAGCATGCACACTTTTGCTGCAGCTCTGATATCAGTTTGTTGGGATGAGTGTGCAATGGGAATGGAAAATAGAGCAGGTACAGTGTTGAGAGTGAGAGTGAGAGAATCCCAAGGTGAGTGTACCAGCTTGTCATTATGGTACACAAATAATAAAATGTATTTATATGTTAGGGTACAAATAAGGGTGTGTTTACACGTGTATAAGTTTATACACATGGGGATTTAGGGACTTTACACCCAACAATTTTGATGTCAGATGCACTACCCTGCAATGTGCTAGCTTGCGCTGCCTTGCCATACTCTACACCACTTTTGAATTGCACGCATGTAGCTTGCCTCTAGTTGCCGCCTGCAGTGCCGCTACCTACAAGGTGCTTCTGTCAGCGCCATCTCCTCCATCACCACCTGCCTATTGTGCCTCCTTCAGATGACCTCAGCCACGTCAGCGCCTCTTGGACCTGCCTTACACCGAGCACCAACTGTCACCACCACCATCAAGTCAGCCCAAAGGTCCCGAGCTTTATGTGTGTATCCCGAGGTACCCAAAATTTGGGGCTTTTTGACAACATTGTAAAATGCATATTTATCGACTACAATTTGGAGAGCAAGGGCTATTGCTAGTATGATCCACACACACAAATTTTTTGTTAGTTGGGATGTTATATTAGTTGAAAATGTTGCATTTTCACATGATTAGTTTGAGATGCCAGCCACCCATGACATTGGTGATGTCTTTGAGGGTCTTTTGCCACTTTCTTTGGAGTACGTGTCTACTGTAAATTGCCGGACAGACCTGCAAGTAGTTGTTGCTACACCACATGCTCCCGAACAAGAGACACTTGATCGCCTCATGTAGTGGAAGATGCAATACAGCATGAAAGGGCTGCTTTAAATGCAGCTAAAATAATCCCTAGATGGTTGTATGCACTCTCTAGAAGAGTTGGATGGATGCTTCCTTACCACAATGCACTAGAAGTGCTGCTAGGCATGCAACACATGATGCAAGGGGGGTCCATTTGGCTGATTTTATGGAGGTAGATGATTGTGATGAGCATGTATTCATGAGCTCACTACTAGATGATGATGAGCGTACTTCCTTCGATAAAGCTCAGCAAGATTTACATTGGATTCAGGCCATGCAAGAAGAGTTAGACTCTATTGCCACTAACTCTACATGGGATCTTGTGGATTTACCACTTGGTCAGAACTAGCAAAGGGTTCAAGAATAGTCTAATTGCTCTCACTCTATACATTAAGAATGAAGGGGGGGACTTGTTGATTATCATTCTTTATGTGGATGACATGTTGCTCACTAGACCTAAAGAGGATAAAATTACAGATTCCAAGGCTGAATTGAAACATGCATTTGCTATGCCAGATATGGGCTGTCTACACTATTATTTGGGGATAAGAGGGGGCTCTAATGTTGTGGTGTGATTGGGACGGTATCGAGATGGAGTGGGATTGGGATGGGAAGTTAGGGAATGGCCATTTTGTGTTACTATGAGAGGGGGAGACTTGCATCTACAAGCTTATAGTGATTCAGATTTGGTTAGTGATGTAGACACTAGGCAGTCTACTAGCATACACTGTTATTTTCTAGGTTGCTCATGCATTTCATGGCTAAGTAAGAAATAGCCTACGGTGGCTACCTTGTTTTGTGAGGCCGAGTACAAGGCAGCTTCATGGCAACAGTGAAATATGTATGGTTGCGTAGATTGTTGGTTGATCTCTATATACCATTGGAGGGTCCTTTCTACGGCCATTTTTTTTGGCAGTCAGAGTACTATTGCAGTAGCACGAAATCTTGGGTTTCATCCTTGCATGAAACACATTGAGGTGCTTTACCATTATGCTAGAGAGATATGCTATGTAGGAGACAGTAGCTTGATGTATGTACCCACACAGGAGAATTTAGTAGATATTTTCACCAAAGCATTATCAAGTGAGAAGTTTGGAGCTTTTTGAAAGTTCTTAAACTTATTACCCTTAGACGATTGATGATCCTTGTACTTCATCACATTGACACTGCAGGGGGTTATTAGAATTTGCCAATTTTGGACAATGCCCATGTAATTCATGTGGTATAGACACTTATTAAAGTGTCAATGTAGTGTGTGTACCTCGTGTCTTTAGACATTAAAGTAGTGACACTAGGAACTAGAGTAAGTTAGCCTAACTCAAATTAGTTGGTGGAAGGCTGGTTATGTCAACCCATGACCTAAACCCATGTCGTACTTTCACCCTATCTTTCAGTTCAGCAAGTAGGCTCTCTTGCTTTGGCTCACTCATTGTCATAGTCTCTCATTTCTCTCTTCTCCATAGCTGGTGCATTTCTCATACTAGGTTCTAGGCCTTTTTCTCTCTTAAGCATTGCGATGCTTTATACTTTCACATTGTTGCACTTCTATCTTTATCAGCATGAAATCTTGCATCCAGTTGATTAGCCCGTCGTGTGTATTTGACATGCTAGGAGCACTGAATGCATTAGGAAACATTCTTGTTTGCATACTTTGGACCATTGCAATGTGATTGTGCATGGGAATTCACATACTACCAGCCATACCAAGATACATTTTCCCATACATTGCATGCATTACTAGTTGCATTTTTCCTCATGACCAACACTAAATGGAGCATTTGCATGACTAGCATTAATACCATGAGTCCCAAACATAGTGGGTTGTATATATGCATTGCCAAACTTGCCACATTGTACCCTAGCATTATGCCAACATTGCTATACATGGGGTTATGCATATTACCAATCATATCCGGGTACATTGGGCCTTGCACACCATGCATTGGTTGCTGCATACCATTAAGGAGTTGTGCCATACATTTTTGTATGTGGTCCTTGATCCACCATAGCATGGAAACTAGGGCCACCACCATAGTATCCTGGTTGCCCCATAATTGAATGTATGCCATGCTGTTCAAAAAGCATTGGATTGGCACTTCCAAGTTGGCCTTGCAAATACATCAATTGCCCCATTGGCATCATTTACGTATGCTCATTGTCCACATTTGGAACATCATGCTATTGTATAGGCTCTTCCTTTGGTTCATCTTGTTGTCTTGAAGCTCTTGAAGACAATTTTCTCTTCTTGCTTGTGCTGCCCCCTTTAAGGGATTCAAAAAGTGCATGAACTGAGAATCATTTGCCAATTGCACAAACATTTCAGTTGCTGTTCTTAGCTGATCTTTAAACTGGTCATTAGATTCCTCTTCCTCTTATTGCTCATCAGTCTCTATAGGCCTAGAAGGACTCAGATGTTGGTCTAAACTAACATTATCAGCTTGCTGTCCATGCTGTAAGCCTATTCCAAAATTAGGCATTGCATTTTCCCCTTCATTATATGCATTTTTAGAATGAGATGCATCATCACTGCTTGATCCCATCTCATTGTAAGAGGACATTACTTGGTGTAAATGCTCAGCTGAACACAATTTCAGCACTAGAGTAAAACTTTTGACCTTCAACCAGGTGCCTCGGGCCCACCAATTTAAGGGAGTTGATAGTATCCCAGCAATGGAACCTTGAAACCAGCCTTCCTCCTTGGAGAGGGTGGTAATGACATGATTGATTAACAATTATAGCAAGTATTAAATTCACATAACTTGAAATGCATACTTTATCTCTTAATTTTTGAACAATGGACAGCATATTGGCTCCAAAATTGGCACCCTTTGAGGTATTTCTTTAGCTTTTATTGCAAATAGATGGAGTACAATTAAGATTCTATGATCTCCTCTACTAATCCAAGTGCCTCTTGCTGTTAAAACTGACCAACAAGCCTTCAAACCAATTTGCCCCTTCGTTTGCTTGGGGATTGGCTTTCAACCTACTCCTTGAAAGACAATTTTAGCTTGATATTGGCTGGTTGGCCTCTTGAATCTCCCTTAAATTTTTCTATTTTAGTTGCTGGAATTCAAGTCCTAGGTTTTCATTTCTGAGCACGCATCCTAAGATAGCTGTCAAAACCATAATTTTTGTTGTTTACAGTAGAGATCGGCTAAAATCTCTTCCTTTGATGACTCAAACTATTGGAAAATATTGAGGGGAATTGAGAAATGATTGGAGAATGAGAGAGAATGTTGTAGAGAAAGGAATTTCAGAGTTTCATTGTAAGAAAGGCTAAAAAAACTGATGCTACCCTACTCAAACAGCTATGCCGAAAGGACCTTGGGTTGTTGTCACTTGTAGTTGGAGGGCTCCAAACAACCTCCTCTCTCACAATGGTTGGAATAGACTTCCACTAGTCCCTAAAATCGTTTTTTCCACTTGTATGGGAAGCTTTTGCCAAGTGGCAACCTTTCAATCCTATTTCTAGCATTATCCAACTTATTAAATCAATTTTTAGAATTAATATTTTAAAAATTAATTTAATAACTATTACAGTGCCTAGAAAAATAATTTCGCCAGACAGTAATTAAATTGGCTAGGCCAATCTGTCTTTCTAATATCCCTAAGTACTTATTAGTCCTTAGGTTGGTATTAATTAATTCATTAATGCCTAGTCTCTAAGGTCATGTCTCTAATGTCTCCACTAACATTAGTGGCTAATAAATTGGTCTAGGCCAAAATTTGACCTTTGGGTGTTTCGGGATCTTGGCTCTCACACTGTGAAATAATGAAATTGTACCTCACATTTACAAGTCACATTAGCACATTTGATGGACTTTTAATCAAATGCTAAGCAAAGCAATAAAATTTCATGTTCTCGTGATAGCACATCTATTTACCATGGGATGGCGGTGATGAATATTCCCTTCACTTTGCTGTGACACTTACCTTCTCACATATTGAACTCTTAGTCCCGTAGGGTTTTTCATCCTTTGCTTATGATGTGTTGTCACCCACTCCATGGGTTACTCCCACGTAGGGATTTTCATTCTTTGCTCCACGTGTCCCTGTCTCTTCTCCATGGGCTACTTCTATGGTCACCACACCCATGCCTATTTGGTCCATTCTCACTTTGGATCCACTGTGCAGACTTCTTGCATGTATGGTAGGTACTCTGGATTACTTTCCAAGTGTATTCCACTCCCCTACACTACTCACCTTGTCCATCTTCCCATCCTACAATACTACTCTTACTACAGCCAAGAATGACTTCACAGAAGGCACATTTTAACGGTTTGAATTTCACTACTTGGTCAAACTTTATTCAACAAGTACTTGAATCTCAGAGTGTTTGGGACCTAGTTGTTGGTCTAGAGCCTATCTCAAACCCTCGAGTGGCTCACTTTGATCACATCCATCAATGGAGAGCTTGCAATGCCACAACTAACGTTGAACTAATGCAAGGATTGCTTTTTGAGTTTGTATCTTAGTTACAACATTTTCTCCTTGCATCTGAGCGTTGAAGTCATCTCATTGACCCCTATGTGGTGCAAGATTGCACTTGATGTATCAATCATAGCTTTGAGTCTTAGGAGTTTTTTATTAAGGAAGGAAACGATTTGAAAGTCAAGTTGGCTGAATATAGGTGCTAACTCGTTGAATTTGGCACTATTGGCTCTCTGAAGTTAGATGGTGATCGAGTTACGTCCTTTTTGAATAAGTTGCTTGAAAAATACTTTCAGTTCATTCAACATATTCTTGTTGCCTCGATTGTCGATTTTCTACGAGTTTGAGTGTCAGTTCTTGCATTACACGAGGCCGCATGATTAAGTCCACAAGTTCTTCACATACTCTTATTTAGAGAAGGGTTTGGCTGCATCTTCTTTGTGAGGGAACCACAGGTGGCGAGAACTCACAAGATGCAAAGGCAAGTCAAAACAAGGGTGACACCCCTTCCTCCAATGGAAACAAAGACTCAAAACCCATCTAGTAGCAGCTCCCTAAAAAGAAAAGGTTTTGCACACACTATTAGAGATTAAGACATATTCTCCCTCCAATGGAAACAAGGACTCAAAACCCATCTAGTAGCAGCTCCCTAAAAAGAATAGGTTTTGCACACACTACTAGAGATTAAGACATATTCTCCCTACGGGGCACAGTTACTTGAAAGCCCGCAAACCATATTCATTCTCACCCCAAAACAGAAAAAAGGAAAGTTTAATGTGGTTCCATCCACCTTTGTAGGACTTGATAGGCCACTGGACAACCAATGAGCACTCTGTTTGATGCCCTGTCCTCTTTGGGGTGACTATTTGGACTCTATAACCAACCTTCCTTCAGTGGATGGGTGGTAAATCCCTGATTATAATTAAATTACAGTAGCAAACAATTAATGCAAATCTGAAAATATAAATTTACCTACTAATCTTGGACAATGTACACCCGATTGGTCCTAAAATTGGCACCCCTTTAAATATTTCTTTAGCTTTATTGAAGAATAAGTTGATTTACAATGGGATTCTCCTAATCCCGTTCAGTATTCCAACTCCTCTTGCTGTGATGAATCACTAGCAAGTCTTTAATCCGATTTGCCCCTTGGTTCGGGCAATCAATTGGCCATCACCCGCTTTGATGGAAATGGAAAATGCCCCAAATTCAATTATTTGCTGGTCTCTCCATTTGAATAGGCTAAAAACAGCTTCAGCCCTGTTCAATCCAAGTCTTGGAGCTTTCAATTTTTGGCACGATTCTCAAGGCTGTTGCTAAATGCTAATCTCTACTGTATATTAGGGTTTACAGCAGAGAAATCTGAAATTTCTCAGCCTCTAAGGGTCCAAATGTTGAGATCTTCAGAGCAAGGCTATGAAATGACTGGGAGATGAGAGGGAAAGCTGTAGAGAGAGAAAATTTAGAGTTTTGTCGCAAAGAATGATTGGAAATCAGTCAAATGCAGCTGCTGCTCTGCCACAACAGATTGTAGATGCAAAGAACCGAAGAAAATCAGTCATTTATAGCTGCTGCCCTGTCTCAACAGCTTGTAGATGCTATCTCTTGTTGTTGATTGGTCTTCTCTTGCCCTTGGCAGCCTCAGAAGGTCGTCCAATGGCTGCAAATAAGGCTAGCAGTCTCCCCTCTCTCTCTTTTGCAGGCTGAATTTATAAAAATGCCTCTCTCTAGCCTCTTAAGACGTTTTTCAGTCTTGCATGGGCATTTTTGACAAGTGGCAGCCTTCCCAAATGGTTTTTCTAGCATTTTTCATAATTAAATATTAATATTCAGCCTTTAAATACTGAAAATTAATCTAATAATTATTTCAGTGCCTTGAAAAATAATCTGACTGGCCAATAATTAAATTGGTTAGGCAACTTTCATTCCCGAGTGTCTTTGTGCCATCTTTGACCATCAAATTAGCATTAGGTACCATTAAACGCCACTTCTCTAGTGTTACCGATTGACACTTATGGCCAAATGGATGATCTAGGCTAACAACTGGTACCAGATACCACCAAGTACCTATGCGGTATGACTTATAGCAACTTTTGCCTTTGACATCCTATGATTTCTTTGGGTCCCGGACTCGTAAATTTACTTTAATCCCAGTTGCACCTCACATGTGCAACATTTACTTAATCATGTGATTAAAAATTAATCCATATGTTAAGTGAGGTTTCAAAAATACATGTCCTCATGACAGACTCCCTTCGTAAGATAACCATTGCTTCTGTAGTCTTAGTAGGTCATTGGTTGGGCAGTCGATGTGCACCCTCAATTTTGTGCTTGAGAGGAGGTGCTGAGCTAAAAATTCATTACCCTCTGATTAGCTCTTTAAAACAACCCCAAAATAGTAAATTACCAAAAGTCTCATTAAATAGGAGCGGTTCTAGAGGGTTTTCTTGTCCCACATGCAAAACCTAATTTGGGAGGATCGTTCCACATCTAAAAATAGATAGGTTGGCCACCATCTAGCCTCATCTTTGTCTTGCAGGTTTTGGTCATCAGCCCTCTTCCACTGGTTGCCCAGCACCCAATGACTACTGGTACATGCTGGTACATGGTCTGTTGTCACTCGCCTCCCATTGTTGCCAGTGATCAGCTGCCATCATCTTCAGCAGGTCATTTTTGTGCTTTCAGCACTTCTCTTCATCAGCCTCTGCTTTGACTGGTGGTTGCTGCACTTGGGATCCATCTCTAGTGGATAACACACATCGACCTCTCTCTTAGCCCACTCCCATGAGAATCACCGGCTGTTGGACAGCTCTGCCTTCAGCACCTTGTACATTCTTTCCTTCATTTACAGCATTCATTCATTCACTTCAGATCTCTCTCTCTTCTCTGTTTGTGTTTGTGTCTTGTGTTTTGTATTTTTCATATTGCGTTTTTTGTGTTTTAATCGTGTTTGTATATTTTGTGTTTTCTCAATTCAAACCCTAGCATATCTTCACACTCTCCACTTCTATGCTTGCTGCCATTTGGCAAGAGAGAGAATCATTCACCAAAGGTGCGCAGGACCAAGTGAATACGTCAAAGGACGTGTTATGAATTATATCGTGAGATGTGGCTACTATGCTTATTCAGATTATTCTAATGTTTTCAGCACCTAATGTGCTTGTGTCTAACAGTAGTTTGGTCCATGACTTAGTGATGCTGAAAATCATTGTCTATACATGTCTTTAAACATAGAATTAAGCTATAACAGATGCATAGTCTCTATGTTTATGATTTATCCGTTCTGTGCCAGCTGTAAATCAATTTGAGGTTCTTCAGAAATTGTGATGGTTAACAGCGTGTTTCAGGAGGTATTATACTTGCCGAAGAGGGCATCAATGGAAGCATCTGTGGCACCAGAGTTGCAGTTAAAAAGGTATTGGAACACCTCCAATCTGATGAGCGACTGGCCAACCTGAGACAGACCGAATCACCTGCCACAGATGAGGAGGTGGAAATACATCATGGACATACATCAAAATCTCCTCTGGCAGCTGCTGATGATGCCCCTTTTCGCTGGGGCCATGTACGCGTAAAGCTAAAGAATGAGGTAGATGAGAGATTCGTTAGTATGTAAGGCATATACTGTTCATACTTCATGGTGATTAGACTTTTTGTTGGCATAGATTGTCACACTAGGTGTGGATGGAGTTTCTCCAACGAATCAAGTGGGTAGATATGTAAAGCCAAAGGATTGGAATGCTTTGATCAGACAGCCGGGCACGGTATGTTGGTTTCCTCCATCTTATATGTTTGTTTTTGATTGTGGACACCTTACTGTGGGTGGTTGGTTTCTCTTTGTTATTCCTTCTTTTGAGCTAAGATATGAGTTATGTAATAGAACAACAAAAGTTGTGTAAAAGTTATCGTGCAGATGGTTGTAGATGTGAGAAACTCTTATGAGATTAGAATTGGGAAGTTCAGAGGAGCTGTGGACCCAGAAACTGATTCCTTCAGGGAGTTCCCTTCATGGGTGGAAAAGCGCCTTTTGGGGCCTATGGCCAATGCTCAGACAGATATGACTCCACCAAAATTGTCAACACATACACCACAGAGGGTTGCTATGTACTGTACTGGTGGAATAAGATGTGAAAAAGCAACGAGCTTATTGATGAGCAAAGGTTTTACTGAGGTAACTCCTTGGCTTAAAACTTGTGCTTTTATTATTTTCAGTACACTCTCGACTCATCTTTATTGATGAGATTTTAGATAGTTAGCCTCTATAAAAGTTACAAATGCTTGTTCCCTGCTGCATTGTTTTGTTACTTCGTAGTCATATTTTAGTACATATGCATTTTCTGATGAATTGTTAAAGCTTTTCTTGTCCTCTCTTTAACTTGAGGTGGTAGACCAAAATTAATGTGACGTTCCCCTCCCATACAGTTGTCTAGCATGGCTTTAATTCTTTCCAAATTTGGCTCCCAACTGGGTTACAATAACTTAGCTCTACCTCTGCTTGACTTGGGCCAAAACATGAGTAGTAGTCTTACAAAACACTTATTAGCAGCCTATAAGGGTTATAGTTATACAGTCTTGCCATTTGGACCCAGGTGCTAGTGCTTGAACATGGCCCTGCTGGCAATCTGCCGCAAATTTAGTCAATTATACACACTCAAATGAATTGGTGGGAACATTTGTAGTTCTCACCAGATTCAAAGTAGACAAATTTAAAAGCTTAATGATGTATCTGGTTCTTAGAGCTGTCTAGCTTTTCCATCCTCAAGGTACTTTTAACTTGACAAATGTTTAGAGTAATGTGGGAAATAGGAAATGAGACATACAATGTTTATAGCTCAGGGTTTTCTCCTCTTGCAACAACAAGGTCTTTGCGCTTAAATGCGTCCACGTATTTTCCAGAACAAACTTCACTAATGCTGGATTGAGTTTTTCTTTTTTGGTATTGGCCTGCTCAAGAGGGGTACTCCTGAATGTTCAATATAATCACCTCAGGGATTGGTAGATAGACACCCCTGAGATGCAGAGAGTAGGGACAGGTTCATAGATCTGCATGGAGAGGTACACAATGGGGAAGTCCAGAGTGGTAGATGGATCACATAGAGAGGTAGAGAATAAAGAGAGTGCGTTGAAACTCTTAACTGACCATGTATTGCAACTCTTCAACTGACCTTGCAGTCTGTATGAGGGGGTTGTGGAAGATGGGGCAAACTATCTGTGAGGACAGCTAAAGAAACAGGGGTTGAATGGACAGCAACAAAAGAAACATCACTTGTTGAGATCAATTCCTGTTGCAGCAAGTGACAGTTGATTATCCACCATACCCTTGGGTGAAATGTGTTTTTACTTCAAAGAGATTTAGTTCTCTGTTAAGCTTGCCGGAGTTCATGGAATTTGTCTGTCACCAACATAATGCTCTTACTCGGTTTCCTTTCATGGACTTATTTAGCCAGTCAATTTATTCATTTACTGTGCTATATTTGTACTTGATCAAGTCTTCTGGGTTGTGCAAGCTATTGAGCTTTTCTAATTCATGTATGTTTGTTTACAGGTGTACCATCTTGAGGGTGGCATATTGAAGTATTTGGAAGACATACCTCCTGCTGAAAGCATGTGGGAGGGAGAGTGTTTTGTCTTTGATAAACGAGTGTCTGTGGAGCATGGGTTGAAGCCTGGAACTTACAAGTTGTGCTATGCTTGCAAAAAGCCAGTAAGTGATGAAGATATGCTTTCACAAGATTGGGAAGATGGAGTTTCATGCCCTCATTGTATTCATACCAAGTCTGAGAAAGAAAAAGAAAGGGCTAGAGCTCGTCAGAGGCAGTTTGAAGTATGGGGAGCTGTAGGTGGACCTAATAACGGCAGGCATCCAGTTCTTCCCTCACAGAAGGGAACTGCATACGGTGACCTAAGACTGTCAAAGTCTGCTTAAGGAAGAAATTGTACGCAGCATAAGCCAAAGTTTTTGGTTTGAGAGATTTACAAAGGCATCATTTGTATGCAAGACCTCAGGTTTATACAAATGACCTCGATTAAATGAATGGATGAGCAATGGTTGCTGAGTTTGGATGTTCAAAATGATTAAAACATGTACTACTGTGCTACTTATATGGGAACGTCATGCTATTGCCTCTTAATGCAGAATGTTTCAGCTAGGTACTTCATTAGACAGCTTCTGAAGTGGTGGTGAGCATTTCATGATGGTGTGTGATGTAAAATAGTTGCTTTTGTATTGCATTTAGTGTATTACACCATCACATGTCTCAGTAGAAAGAGAGAATTGGTACTGGACTGGCTCAATCCATAGAATCAAGCTTTTCTATGCTGTAATGAAAATATTTGTCAGATTCAGGATCTGCTTTATGGGTGCGACATTGTCTTGTGTGGGGACAACCTCCTATCTCAGGTTCATTTGTATCTGGCCAACTTTGTGTACTTGCACAATCTGTGATGTTATCATGCTAGGGTTAGGTGACTAAATTAGAGACGCTGGAAAAGGGTCTTGCACTTGTTGTCATGGTTGTTATTGAATTCCTCATTTCACTTGAACATCCAAATGTTCTACAAAGGTGGTGGTGGCAAACTGCCCACAATGGTCTATGCACCAAGACCATCAATTAGATATTGGCAACAACAAAGAAATATCAAATGGTGGGAGTAGGACCTGCCATGCTCATGAGACCTTTTGCAAGACAATGTCAAATGTATATGAAAGTGGTGTTGAATTGCTGATAGGCCCACAGGTTAATCACACTAATTTGACTTTGGCATATGGAAGTGGTAGTGGACTGCCAGTATGTTTCATTGGTAATGCCTTAACTATGACAATTGGCATCTCACCATTTGAGAGGACTTCGATGTTAGCATTTGAGACTGACATACTTATTTTGATTTGATGCGAGACACCTTTGGCTGTTGATGATGTGGGCCCAGTGACCATGAGTTGTTCTAGAATCATCTGATTCTGTTGGGATGTAGTTTCCATTAATGTATTACTAGGGGTCAATGGTTTTGGGAGGGGAGAGAGATGTTGTAGTTGTGAAGGTCCATGACTCAATTGTAGGTATGTGGTTGCAAATGGGTGTGTTCTTTTAGTGAGCTTCTTTAGGCAAGCTTTTGAGGGAGAATTCTAGTTAGCTGAGTTTTTGGAGACATGTGCCCCTACTAATCCTAATCTATGTTTGCCACCTACCCTATATGGATATGCCCATCTTAATTTGTTAACATAGCCTTAGAACTCCTAAATCCCAACCCCTTGAACCCATGCAATCAATAATTTGAAACATTTGCAACTAGGACTTCATGGTTTGAATCAATAATTTGAAACATTTGCAATTAGGAATTCATGGTTTTGGGATCATCACTTCTTAGTAGGACAAAAGGTGTATTTTTAACCTACTTATACATGTGAGGATTCTTATGCCTTGTAAGATCATATTTCCAGCGGTTGCTTTGAAAAGAAATCAAATGCCAACATTTGGGAAAATAACTTGGTAATTACTAGGATTTCAAAAATACTTAAAAGGTTGGATCCATGAAAAAAATACATGAGTGCAAAATTTTGGTGATTTTGATCTCAAAATTATTTGAGAAGGGCCAAAACTTTAAAAGTGATTGTAAACATGATTTATTTGAGCTTTATATAAAGTCTTAGAAGGAGAGTTTGTGATAACTCATGACCATTTTTAACGTTTTTAGAAAAAGAATTCTTACATCTCACACATGAACATGAAAAATGAAATGAGTGTTTAGATTCTTGGGTCATTTCTAAATAACATTATTTGGAGGGGTAATTTGGTGATGTTGACTCCAAAATGAGTTGATAAAATTCAAACACCTTGAAAATGGCTATAAATATGACTTATTTTGACCTTAAATAAAGTCTTAAAGTGCTACTTTTTTAGCCTTAGGGTGGTTTGTACTTCAATAAAGTCCCATGAAGGTAGCTTTTTGAGTTGTCGCATGGTCTGCACTAGCAAGACTAACCTAGAGCTCAAAAAACCACCTCTCAAAGACTATATCTAAAGGCAACTTGGGTCAACTTGCAATTATTTAGAACATTTTTGACATTTTGAGCTCATTCTTGGGGTCAAAATCACGAGAATTATGAGCTATAGCATACATTTTGTATAGATCCAAAATTTTATGTAAATTTAGGCTACTTTGAATATCAAGTTACTTGCCAAAAAATGGATGAACTTTCATGGACTAGTTTGTTAAAAAAAAACTTTGCTTGCAAGATCTCAATTAGCTTTTAATAATGTAGCTAGACTAGGTCGTCATGTTTACCATTATTTCCAAGGTTTTTGGGCGTTTTGAGCTCCTTTTTGAGATTAGAATAGCCATTTATCTACAATAATTTATGCTTTATATAGATTTATATGTTTCACTTATTCTTGTGAGAGTGGTAAGTTCAAGTTGCTTTTCCCAAAAGGTAACTTTAAATCGTTTCAAAAGATTGCTTAAACAAGATTGCCAAAAAAAAAAAAACACCATTGATCTTAGGCTCATTGTATCTTGCCAAATTTATGTGCTTGCACTTCATGTGATGTGATTAAGCTAGGCTTGCTAGCTTTGAGGCTAAGTCATTGTAAGCCTATATATAGGCACCCTAATTAGTAGACATGTAGGCTAGTGTCCACACACACACACACACACACACACACACACACACACACACACACACACACACACACACACACACACACACACACACACACACACACACACACACACACACACGTGCATGGATGCACACACCCATTGTGTTGAGTGCCCATATGTTGCATCCACCAAGAGCCATGAGAGCTTCTACTTACATAATTTCAAATACAATCAAGAAGATTATACAATTTAGTCTAACTCTTTGTACGCTGCTTAATTTTTGTCATTTAATGTGATCACTCGAAGTGAAAGTGTCAATTGTCCTTGCTGAAGTGAGTTGTTGTCTTATGTGATCATCTGAAGTGAATAGAAACCAACCAAATAAATTTATTGTAAGTTTAAACTCTCAAGTTGGGTGCTTCTTTGCTTGCAAATTCTCATGTGAATGTATTTCATGGAGATGGGACGCAACAATCTGTATACTAAGGTGTGGAGCATTTTCTTTCTTTTGCATTTGGCATGACATTAAGTACTTCCCTTTTGTAGCCCTCATGAAATGTCCCATCAAGTCGTAGAGGATGAGATTTTGGATAACATGGTACACCATCTATTTTTGCAACCGGTTCAGGGAGAAGGTCACTCTATGAAGCCAGATGATCCACTATACGTAGTGTCATCTACTCCGTTGTATGAAGGTTGTACGTACTCCATTCTTCGTGCGTCCCTCGAGATACTTAACTTGCAAACAATTTATGGATGGAGTAATGTCAGTTTGAATGCGTTATTGAAGTAGGTATCAATTCAATTTGGCTTATGAATCATAATATTAATTGTTCTATTTTGAAATCAAACAGAAATATATGTTGGTGGTTTTTTAACTCACTTTTCAAATTTCATTGTAGTAAGGGACCAAAGCTTACAAACTTTATATTCTCTTGAGTTGTTATTCTTTTTAAAAATGGGATTTTTTGTTTTAACTCCATCAGATTTTGCATGTTTAGATTTAGCCATCAAGAGTTCTATAGTAAAGTTTTATCTCGTTTGGACAAAACCTATGCAAGTTATGTGCATTCTTTGACATGCAATTTCTTTTTTTTTGGTACTCTGGGAGTCTCTTACAGTCAAGAACAATGACCTTTTGAACACTCAACTTCTTCTTCAACATCTTATGGTTTCTTTGTAAACAAAGTTACAGGTATGTTGTCTTGTTTTTTTGCTCCTCCATAGTTAAATTTTATATTGTTTGGACAAAATGTATGCAAGCTATATGCATATTGAGCTTTCCTTTGTTTTTCTACTCCAAGAGTCTTTGAGGGTGGAGAACAATGATTTTTAAAAAACTCAACTTCTTTAACATCTTTGGGCTTCTTTGCAAAGAGAGCCATATGTATATTGTCACTTTTTTCTGTTGCTCCATGGTTAAGTTTCAACTCATTTGGACAAAGCCTATGTAAGTTATATGTATGTGAAAGGTGAGAAGGATCGAAGCTTGCTTGGAAGTGAGCTATGGCAGAGAGCAAGAGCAAGAAGAGAGAGAGAGACACAAATGGGAACTCCAATAGTCACAATGTGTGATCGGGCCTTCCTTTATTCAAATTGTCTCATCCAATGCCCATCAATGTCCTGAGAAAGGAAAAACGCTCAGTAGTGAGGCTTTTCGTGAGCAGATATGTAAGATTTTCATCAGTGGAGATCTTGACAAGGTCAACAGACTTGTCCTCCACGACCCCACGTATGAAGTGATACCTTACCTCAATGTGTTTTGTCTTCGCATGGAAGATCGGATTCTTGGCTAGCTGAATAGCACTCATAGAATTCGAATGCAATATAGGTATAGTATCAATCCCAAGGTGTGAACCAAATGGCCCAATTAGATGGCCTCCTTACAAGCCTCAGTGGCCGCAACATACTCAGTCTCAGTGGTAGAGAGAGCCGTATACTTCTGAACCCTCGACATCCAAGAAACAACACCTCCAGCATAGGTAAAGATATAGTCGAAAGTGGACTTCCTACTATCTGCATGTCCTATATAATCGGAGTTTGTCTAGCCCACAACTCCTATATCCTGGCTGCCATAGCAAATACACATATTTGTTGTGCCCTTCAGGTATCTCATGATACCCTTTACGGCATCGAAATGCTTTTTGCCAAGTGTAGTCATATAGCGTGCCACAACACCAACTGCAAAGGCAATATTTGGACGAGTGACTATCATGGCATACATCAAACTGCCCACGACCGATGCGTAAGGGATCTTGGCAATCTCGGCCCTTTGCTCATCTGTCTGTGGATCGTCTGTGGACAATCGGCATGTGAAACCTTCACATAAGAAGGTAATGGACAGCCAATAGGCTTTATGTCCTGCATGCAGAAATACTCAAGGACTTTATGAATGTACTCCCTCTGTGAGAGGTAGAGTAGTCCCTGTTGCCTGTCGTGCTTAATGCACATACCAAGAGTGTGAGAGGCCTACCCCAAATCCTTCATCTCAAAGCTCTTCTTCAGCTGAGATTTAAGAGCATCTAGCTCATCATGAGCTTTCCCTACTATTAGTATATCATCCACATAAAGTACCAAAATAAGCACGGAGCCATAGATTTCTTCGTGTAAAGACACGGATCCATAGCACTCCTGCTGTAGCCCTGTGTGACTGAATAAAGGCATCTAACTTATGATACCACTCCCTAGGTGCTTGCTTGAAGCCATAAAGACTTTTCTTCAACTTGCATACTAGGTGCTCCCGGCCAGGTTCTGCAAGGCCCTTAGGTTGCTCCATGTATATCTCATCATGCAAATCCCTATACAAGAATGCAGTCTTGATATCCGCTTGATACATGTCCAAGTCAAGCTGCGAGACTAAGGCCAAAACCAAGCGTAGAGTGGTCATCTTGACCACAAGAGAAAAGACTCCATCAAAGTCAACTCCATGCTCTTGTTTAAAACCCTTAGCGACAAGTCTTGCCTTATAAGTCAGCTTGGGGTTTCCAGGGGTACTTTTTAGCTTGTACACCAATTTGCATGGCAAAGTCTTCTTGCCCTGAGGCAAGGAAACCAAATCCCAAGTCATATTTTTGTGTAAGGAGTCTATCTCAGACTGCATAGCCCTCTCATAGGAGTGATTGTCACCCCTGCGCATAGCCTCATTATATGTGAGAGGCTCTCCTGCATCTGTAACCAAGACATAATGCATCGAGGGATCAAATCTATCAGGTGGATGCCTCTCTCTAGTAGACCATCTCATGGCAGGCTCTGTGGCTGGTCCAACACCCTGGCCATGTGTACCAAGTGCAGGCTGTCCAACTGGCTGTGCAGGAGCATGTGGCTCCTCCTAGAATATAACCATGCGTATCTCTACCATCTTCTCAGGTTGCATATGCATCTTGTTTTCATGAAAGACTACATCATGGTTGCGAATGACTTTTCGTGCTTGCGGATCCCAGGGGTGGTAACCCATCTTGCCTACATCCCCATAGCTAAGGAAAATGCATTTGACACTCTTAGGATCCAACTTAGTATGCTTGTCTTTGGGCACATGGTAGAATGCCTCACATCCAAAGACACGTAGATGCGCATAAGATGGAGGTTTCCTAGTCCACACCTCCTCTGCAACCTGGAAATCCTAACCACTAGAAGGTGATCTATTTATGACATGCACAACTGCACTGGCTACCTCAGTCCAAAAGCTCTGTGGTAAGCCTGCATGGCTAAGATACTACGTACACGCTCCTGGATGGTTCTATTCATCCGCTTAGCCAAACCATTTTGGGGCATGGTATAGGGGGCAGTCAATTGACGCTTAATACCCCTCTCGTCACATAGTTGCTCAAAAGAGCGTGACACATATTCTCCCCCATTGCGGCATTTTAGCCTATGCCCAATCTGGTTCTCAACCGATGCAAGCCATCTCTGAAACACAACGAAGAATTTGGCCTTAAGCTTAATGGGGTAAGCCCAGACTTTACGCGAAAAATCATCAATGAACGTCACAAAATACTTTGCACCACCCATAGACTGACAGGGTATGGGTCCATAGACATCCGAATGTACCAATGCCAGGGGCTCACTCATGCGTGTCCTACTAGACTTCTTATGCGTATTCCTAGTCTGTCTGCCATAAAGACAATGCTCACACAAATCAAAACATGCGTAGTCAAAGGGCGGTAAGTATTGCAAACCAGAAAGCATTTTCATTCCCTTCAAGGACATATGGCCCAAACAGGCATGCCATGAAGCCAATTCGTATCGCAGAAAACATCGACCCCTTTATCCATAAGGTAAAGTCTCACTTCGTTCGTGTAAAATGATACATAGTCAAGGGTCCTAATCGATTCAAGGGGTCAAATTTTTTTTCTATACTTTAATGTAATGAATTTGTGAGAAGCTCTCGGCTTACCGAAACCACCCTGCCTTAGGGAAGATCTGTCAAGGATCACAGCCTCCTACTTCCCTTGGTTGGGTAGTTTCAATTATCTACTTACCTAGCACATATAAGTTGCACACATAAAACACGCTTTCTTAATTAACCCTTTTAATCACATAGTTCATTTTTTATTTTTCTAGATTCCCTTTTTGAACTTTGTTTAACCTTCCTTCTTTAGGTCTTTTTCTTAGTCGTCATTGGTCTTTGTTTGTGATCTTTTGTTTGTAGTCCTTGTCAAGGATTGGTCGCTTAACCTCACTAAGAATCTATTGATTATCCGAAATTGTGGGAATTTATGGGATCTTGAATTTTATAGTGGGAATTTTCTCCTTTAAGAAGTACTCCTAATCGATTATCTTGATTATCTATTTTGATTATCCTAACTTGCTTTAAATACCAAGATAATGCTATTTTTTCTATGTTTATAGGTATTAGGATAATATTTCTTGATATTTAAAAATTTCATGAGTGCAAATAGAAATGTCTTTGATACAAATTTCACCCTCTCTTACGTTCACATAATTAAAATCTAAAAGAATCATTCTTGTTGGTTCAAGTCTAGTAGTTCTAGGATAGAAGCTATGGTTAAACTCTATTTAAGCTTCTCAAAGCTAAACTGCTCAATTGGAGTCCATACAATGGTTGTTTGCTTTTTGAGTAAGTCAGTCAAGGGTGTGGCAATCAAGGCATAATCCTTGATAAAAATCATGTACCATCCAGTCAAGCCTAGAAAACTTTGAACTTAACTATGATTGGGGGTGCCCATTCTCATATATCTTTAACCTTGGCAGGGTCTATAGCAATCCCTCTGTTAGAGACTAGAAACCCAAGGCACGCAATCTGCCTCTTATAGCCACATTTCTTCTTCTTAACATAAAGCTTGTGTATCCTCATTGTTTCAAGGACAACTCAGAGTTGTGATTCATGATCTTCATCCTTCTTTGAGTAGGCCAAGATGTCATCAAAGAAGACAAGAACAAAGTCATCAAGATAGGGCTAAAAATTTTCTTGCATTAGCTTGTTAAAGGTTTGGGTGCATTGGTTAATCCAAAAGACAATACAATGAATTCGTAATGGCCATTTCTTGTATTAAATGCAGTTTTTAAAATGTCGTCTTCTTTGATCCTTATTTGATAATAGCCTAAACATAGATCAAATCTTCTATCCCTTTATTCCTTCCCTTGAAGGTTATTCTGATAACTTTCCCTTTGCTGGTTGAAAATTTCCCTTTGTGGAACTCCAATAGTCACAATGTGTGACCGGCCTTCCCTTTATTCATCTATCACTAAAAGAACAAAGAATAAAGTGACGGTGATTGGCGCACACCACTTGCAATGTGCAGGCGCGTGTACTGTCAATGTAGTAATACACAGTAAGCTAGGTGAAGGCACCTTTACCCCCAACAACCTCCCTCTTAAAGGCGAATTTGCCCCAGTGAGGAGTGAAAAAGAAAAAGAAAAGACAATACAATATGTACACATGTACAACATGATGAGGAAAGACGTCACCTCATCCCACACCCAATAATCTCCCGAGGAAGGCAAAGCGCTCCCTAGAGAGGCTTTTGGTGAGCAGATCTATAGGATTTTGGTCAATCAAGATCTTGACAAGGTCAACAGACTTGTCCTCAACAACCCCACATATGAAGTGATACCTCACCTCAATGTGTTTCGTCTTCACATGGAAGACCGGATTCTTGGCTAATTGAATAGCACTCATAGAATCCGAACGCAGTGTAGGGATAGCATCAATACCAAGGTCATGAACCAAACGGCCTAACTATATGGCCTCCTTGCAAGCCTCATTTGTTGCAACATACTCGGCCTCAGTGGTGGAAAGAGCTGTATACTTTTGCACCTTGGACATCCAAGAGACACCACCTCCATCATAGGATAACACATAGCTAGAAGTGGAATTCCTACTATTTGCATGTCCTGCATAATCAGAGTCAGTGTACCCCACAACTCTTGCATCCTAGCTGCCATAGCATGTACACATATTTGTAGTGCCCTTCAGGTACCTCATGATACCCTTCATGGCATCCCAATGCTTCTTGCCATATGTAGCCATATAGCATGCCACAACACCAACTGCAAAGGCAATATCTAGACAAGTGGCTATCATGGCATACATAAGACTGCCCATTGTGGATGCATAGTGAATCTTGGCCATCTTGGCCCTCTGCTCATCTGTCTACGGACAATTGATCTGTGATACCTTCACATAAGAAGGCAATGGACATCCAATAGGCTTCATGCCCTGCATGCGAAAGCGCTCAAGGACTTTATGAATGTACACCCTCTGTGACAAGTAGAGAAGTCCCTGATGCCTATCGCATCTAATGCGCATACCAAGTATGTGAGAGGCATGTCCCAAATCCTTCATCTCAAAGCTCTTCTTGAGCTGAGTCTTAAGAGCATCTAGCTCATCGTGAGCTTTCCTTGCTAATAGCATGTCATCCACATAGAGTACCAAAATTAAGCAAAGATCCATCACGGGCTTTCTTCGTGTACAAGCACAGATCCATAGCACTACGGTTATAGCCTTGTGATTGCATAAATGCATCAAGCTTATGATACCATTCCCTAGGTGCTTGCTTCAAGCCATAAAGACTTTTCTTCAACTTGCACATTAGGTGCTCTGTGCCAGGCTCTGCAAAGCCCTTAGGCTGCTCCATGTAAATCTCATCATGCAAGTCCCCATGTAAGAAAGCCGTCTTGACATCCATCTGGTACAAGTCCAAGTCAAGCTCTGTAACCAAAGCCAAGACTAAGTGCAGGGTGGTCATTTAACCATAGGAGAGAAGACCTCATCAAAGTCAACACCATGCTCCTGCTTAAAACCCTTTCCTACCAATCTAGCATTGTATGCCGGCTTGGGGCGTCCAAGGGTACTTTCAGCTTGTACACCCACTTGCATGGCAGAGCCTTCTTGCTAGCAGGCAAGGAAACCAAATCCCAAGTCATATTCTTATGCAAGGAGTCTATCTCAGATTGCATAGCCCTCTCCCAAGAGTGACACTCTCTTACATCTGTAACCCAAGACATAGTGCATGGAGGTCTCAAATCTGTTAGGTGGGTGTCTATCTCTAGTAGAATGCCACACTGCAGGCTCTGCTACCTGCCCAACATTCTGTCCAACACCTTGGCCATGAGCATCTACTACTCTTATTGCAGATTGTCCAGTTGGCGGTACGGGAGCACATGGCTCCTCCTGAAATATAACCTTGCGTATCTCCACGACTCTCTCAGGCTGCCTATGCATCTTGTCTTCATGGAAGACTACATCATGACTGTGGATGATTTTCCATGCCTGCGGATCCCATAAATGGTAACCCATCTCTCCTACATCTCCATAACCAAGGAATATGCATTTAACACTCTTAGGATCCAGCTTGTTACGCTTGTTTTTGGGCACATGGCAGAATGCCTCACATCCAAAGACACGCAAATGTGCATAAGAGGGAGGCTTTCCTATCCATATCTCCTCTGCAACAACTTGAAAATCAATGCCACTACAGGGTGATCTATTAATGATATGCACGGCAGTCGTAACTGCCTCAGCCCAAAAGTGTTGGGGTAGGCCTACATGGCGAAGGCATACTGCGAACCCTTTCTTGGATGGTCCTATTCATCCACTTAGCCATACCATTCTGGGGAGGGGTGTAAGGGGTGATGCTTAATACCCCTCTCATCACATAACTACTCAAAAGCACGTGATACATATTCACCCCTTTATCTGTCCTAAGGCATTTCAGCCTATGCTAGACTGGTTTTTTGCCAAAGCAAGCCATCTCTAAAAAACTGCCAATACATCGGACTTCTGCTTTATGGGATAAGCCCATACTTTACGTGAAAAATCATCTATGAATGTAACAAAATACTTCACACCACCCATAGATTGATAGGGCGTGGGCCCACAAACATCAGAATGAACCAAAGACAAGGGCTCACTTATGCGTGACATACAAGACTTCTTATGCGTAAAACTAGTTTGCCTGCCATAAAGACAATAATCACAAGAAACAAAATGAGAATAGTCAAGGGGTAGTAAGTATTGCAAACCAGAAAGCATTTTCATTTCCTTAATGGACATGTGGCCCAAACAGGCATGCCAAAGAGATACATGAGGTAAAGTCCCCACAGATAAAGCATGATCAACTGTAGATCTAGAAACAACTAAGGAGTAGAGGCTGCCAACCTTGGCACCTCTCATAAGCACAAGCCTACCACGAGTAATCTTCCATGCAGAGTCTCCAAAAGATACATGATATCCTGCGTCATCTAGCTGTCCAACGGATATGAGACTGCATGTCAATGCACGTACATGACGTACATTATGCATAACAAAACTGTTGCCAGAAGGAAACTGCAGCCTAACATCACTAATGCCGACAATCTCAAGAGACTTGTCATCACCCAAGCGCACAGAACCCGAAATAGAATGGTATGAATGGAATCGCTCTCAGCAAGGTGTCACATGAAAGGACACACCTGAGTAAGTCCAAGAGCCAACACTGTGCATACATAGAGTGTATCTCTATCATCTGCGGAGCACTAGATGAAGCTATTGCAAGGATATAATCCCCATCACTATCCTCGGGTTGCATAACATTGATCTCTTCAATTTTAACACTTGACTTAGGATGTACTATGCTGCGATTAGAATACTTTTCATGCACTTTCTCTTTCCCCTTGTCTTTGCACCTTTCATTGCGCAATTCGTGACACTATGGCCTAATGTGGCCTTTCTTCCCACAATGATGACAAGTCAGATTTGCATTTCTCCCATGAGACTTATTGCACAACTTGCAATGCGACTTGGACCGAGATTTTTGTAAATCCTGTCCACGGCCATTACCACGGTCATTCTTTGCATTTCCATCATGTCAGACTCTAGTTGTCAAAGCGTGAGACACATGAGAGGTATCCAAATTCTTATGGTTTATCTCTTCCTGTAGAAGAGAGCTCTCAACATCAAATAGCTTTAGAGTAGTGGCAAAAGCACATAAGGCAGTGCAGAATACATCTCAAGACTCATTAAGAGTTCCAAGCAAGGACAACGGAGTGACATTCTCTTTGAAATCAATGCCATGCGAAACCAAGTTCTTAAGAATAGCATGAAATTGGCTCAGATGAGTTGACATGGTCACATTCTCTTTCATGCAAAGATCCATAAGCTGTTTCAGCCAATACATTTGACTTGCAGGAATTTGCTTGTCATAGAGGTTCTTGATCTTATCCCAAAGCTTCCAAGCACTGTGTGCTTCCTCAACCACATTGTAATGCACATGTTCAGTGAGAGACAAGATGAGGGTGGACTTGCATAACTCATCAAGCTCCATCCATTCATCATTAGTAATAGTTTCAGGCTGCTCTCCACTCAACCTTAGTGGCTTTATCTACGATTTCTGCACCAATACCTACCAACTTGGATCTTCCAATAAGCATAATTTGGACCATCAAGCTTAGTGATGTTGAAGATAGCACTATCAGTGGAAGAAGATGCCATATTGCAAGCTGAAACAATGCAGATAGTTCAAAACTGCATGCTGTAAACTACAAAAAATGACCAAAAAACCAAGGAAAAATGGCGAGAAACGAGTATTTAATGATGCTGCCCACCAAGTACCATCAAAAGTACATCAAATCAGGATGATTCAGCATGAAAAATATATGATAATCCAGAGATATGCTTGCTGTAATTTATGACAAGTGTACAATGAGAGCTGACAGTATACAAAACCCAATATTCAAAGTCAATCATAGATTGTCAATGCAAAACCAACATCAAGCAGGCATAAACAAGCATGTAATAGTCAAACTGACATGAGCCGACACCCAATCATGTCAAACAAAGTCCGTCAGTAAAGTCGGTATACCCCCCTAATCAATAGGGAAAAATGTACTTATCACTGCTAAGACCTGACACAATTCAGTGTCTGCTCAATGAATACAAAGCCGAATCAGCCCAAGTACATCTACACGGACCAATGTATATCAACCATACATCATCCACGAGGAGATCCCGATCTCAAAGATCCAAAAGCTCAATATGCATAACCCACACTGCTCAATGTCTGATAAGCATACAAAGATGCTCCCACTGGCACAAAAGCCATAAGTGTCAATAAAATAAGCTTAAACAAAGCATGTAAGAGCACCAGTGGAGAAGTATCCAAGATTATACACCAATAAGACATCCACAGCATATGAGTGGTCAAGTATCCAATGATAGCATCCAATGTCATGAAAACAATCCCAATCAATCTCTGACGAGCCAAACCAAGACCAAAATAAGCTCTAGAATATCCAAAGTCAAGCCCAAATGAAGCTCCAGTAGCATTCAAGTCCAAACAATGTAACTAGCATGTGTAAGTAACCTAAGCATCAAGCATGTACCAACGGGTCATACATAGACCATAGGTATAATCTCTGTCACAAAGCATGCAAGTGTAGACCAATGTCAAGTAAATGCTAACCAATATGGAGCTCAAACAAGGCTCAAAATACATTCTGGAACCATCCAAAGCATTTTTCCAACCTTCATTTGCATCCCAATAGTCATATGAAACACTCGGGAAGCACCTGTGACCAAAGGCAAAGCATAAAGTGACTAAATAAGCTTTAGCCCTGGAGTGTATAGTAGTGATTCATTGTGTAAAATTGAGTATTTCAGGCCATTAAATCAGCTCCAAATGATGGCCAATCAATAGGCATACATTCCCCTAACATTCGGGGACCAACCAAGCATCAAATGTCAATGCCAACCAAGCATAAACGTAAAATGCTAATGTAACACTGTTTGTTGCTACCTGTGGACTATGGAAAATAATCCTAGACCAAGGTAAATCAGTCCACAAATCAATGCCAATGATAACCACCAATGCCAAGCATCAAGGGGGTGTTCTCAAGTGCCAAATGAAGTGTTTTCAAGATGCCAATGATGAGTGCCAAGGGAGGGCTGAAGTAAAAAAACAAATTTTGCAAGTTTTCAAGTTGGCCCAAATAGGGCTAATGTTGCTGGCTATGCTACTAGTCCATGTGGCATTAAAGGGGGGGAAGGGGGGAATCAAGTAGGGCCTAAAGAAGGCCTACACAAAGCCTTGTCAAGCCTAATCAGGCATCAGGAGCCAAGATATGAAATGGGGGAGCTCCAATGGTTAGAGCTATGGCTGCCCCTTCCTGATGTACCCTGCAAAATAAAATAAACACTCAAAAGAATGCTTCAATACCTCTGAAGGAATGCCCTGAGGGTGCCCAAATGGGCCGGGTAGGTGCTCGAGAAGCTGGGGAGTGATCAGAGCTCGAAGAAATCGGATATGGCTGCCAAGAGTAAGAACCAATGGTGTAGGGATTCGAATGAATGCTGAAGGAATCATGGACCAAGCTCAAATGCTCAAGCAACCACGATTTGATACCAATTGAAAGGTGAGAATGATCGGAGCTTACATGGGAGAGCTATGGCGGGAGAGCAAGAGCAAGAGAGAGAGAGACTCACAATGTGGGAACTCCAATAGTCACAACAAATCTTTTGAAAGACAGCTTCTTTATTTAATCAAAATTTATTATACAATTATTCACCTTTCACCCATACAGAAGAATATCATGAAGACCCTTATTTTTCTAAGATTTTTACCCCTAACTAGTATTAGGGCCTCATGCCTCGAGTCACATAGGAGTTTGGATGATTCCCAGGAATTTAACAGTTTATCAGTCAACAGAGCCCCCTAGAACCCTCAACTCCTCTTGTCCAAGGATTTCCTACTAGATGACCTCTTGCCACATTAGGGTCAATCCACAACTCTTTGAGGCAACAGTTTCTTCCCCCTTAGAAAAGGTACATGCAACTAGCCTTGAAGAGGTCTAGCGTGCTTTCCTTTTTTATCATGTTTTGCAGACTTAGTATATAAGTGCATCAAGTCAAACTTGTATGCATTGCTACAAACACAAGCAATATTGCAAACAAATAAAGAGGCAATTGAGCGAGACCTTAACTTAGAGGCAATCCCATTCGACTCAGTTTTCCTTACCCCTTGGGTTTTTTCTAATTTTCATACAGATTTGATTTTTCTAGATCCCCTTTATTAAACTTTGATTAACCTTCCTTCTTTAGGTCTTTTTCTTACTTTTCATTGGTCTTTGTTTGCGATCTTTCATTTGTAGTCCTTGTCAAGGATTGGTCGCTTGACCTCATACATAATCTATAGATTATCTGAAATTGTGGAAATTTATCAAATCTTGGAATTTATAGTGGGATTTTTCTCTCTTAAGAATTACACCTAATTGATAATCTTGATAATCTATTTTAACTATCCTAATTCTCTTTAAATACCAAGATAAGGGCATTTTTTCTATGCTTATAAGTATTAAGGGATTTTTTAAATATTTAAGAATTTCATAAGCCCAAAGAGAAATATTTTTGATACAATATTTACCCTCCCTTACATTCACATAATTGGTAAAACCTAAAAGAATTATTCTTAATGCAACTTCACTTATCCTAATGTTTACATAATCTATAAATGCAAAGGAGAATTATCCTCGATGCAACTCTCATCTTTACAATGTTTACATGATTTACAAATGCAAAAATAATTATTTCTAATATAACTTTCATCTTTCCAACATTTACATGATTTATAAATGCAAAAAGAATCATTTTTAATGTAATTAATTATCTATAAACAACTTAAGATAATTTATTTAAGGCAATACTATGCAGTTTATACTAACTTCACATTATACAATTCTAATTTAGTAGTTGTTACTTATCATATCACTTCTTTTCGCTATATTACCATATTGCAACTCCTTTATTTACATTCCTAGCTATTATTGAATGAACATTAATTTTTGCAAAGGAACCTAATCTTGTGCTATATGTGATGGTGTGTCAACCACATTTGCGATCACGTTGGTAGCTCCCATCCTCTTCACTCTAGAATATCTCCTCTTTGGGGCTATCATGAAAAGACATCCACGGCATTAGCTTGGGTCTTGAACTTTAGACAGTTTGGTAGCTCCTTGCAACTCAAGACTTGGTTAGGGGAGGAAGGACTCGTATTGAAGTATGAAGGATACAAAGGTAGGCGAGGTTCTTGCAAGTCGGAGTGGTGCTCTACTTTCCTCACACACACACACACACACACACACACACACACACACACACACACACACACACACACACACACACACACACACACACACACACACACACACACACACACACACACACACACACACACACACACACACACACACACACACACACACACACACACACACACAAAAGTAGCAACTGTGAGAGCGGATTTTAGAGCATGTTTTGAAGCGGAAAAGTGGTCGAGGAGCCGTAAAAGACCAAATTTTTATGCAAAATGAAATGGTTGCGGATGGATGAGCTAGAGTATTCGTAGATGGAATTTGATGCTAGGAACCCAACTCAAGTCTTGGTTCATTGATCGGAGTCTGTTTAACCCCCCATTGAATCCTTGCAAGGTTTGGCATTATGAAGCAACTATGTGATTCGAGAGCCGAAAAGAGAATGACATATGTCAACCTTATAGATTTCGATGTTACGAAGCTAGCTGTCTAGTCTATTTGCGAATCAGAGTTTGTTTAGGCCTCTGTTCGGGGAAAAACCAATTATGCCAAGTGTGAACACAAGAGGAGGAACTAGTTTTTTGGTTTTAAGTTTAACAAGCTTAATAAGCTTGAGAATCCAAAAGGCATGAAATGTGAAACCAGGGGGGCATTTTTTCTGGTGCCTCCCAAATTAGAAATTTTAAATCTTTTTCACTCAGATGAATCAGACCGAGGCAAGAGACCAATAAGATGCTCAATTTCTTCGCTATCCATTGTGACAAACTAATCAGAAAATGGTGCATTGAATCAAAAGATCTGATTTTAGTCTTTCTCTCTCCTCTCTTCTCTCTCATCTTGTTGTATGTTTCTATGGGTTAATGCATGAGAGAAGGGGGTGGACTGAGATGAAAGATTTTGATCGTGTGGTGATGCAAGAGTGCAAAGAAGAATAGATTGGGGTTGGAAGGATTGTCAACGGCTGTTGGAAAGCGTTATTAGGCCTCCAATGATGAAATACGTACGTCATCATGAGTAAGTCGTAGATTTCATTGTTTTATGATAAATTTTGGTTGAAAATGGTTAGAAATGATTGTATTTGGTTGCCAATGCTATGCTTTATCAACCATGTTGAAGTAATCAAGAAAAATCAATTGTATAATAATCTTATGCTAAACATGCAAAACTCGCGACTTTGCGATTTAAGGAAAATTATGCAGTTTTTGGGGTTTTGTTGTGCATATGCTATTCCTAAGGGTTGAAACATGATAAGAAAAGTATACTCATTAAGATCAATTAATCTAAACCAATAAATTAGTAAATATTAGTAAGTATCTTTAAATAAATAGCAAAATAAGAAATAATAAAGAAAAATAAGTTTTTCGCATCAGAAAAATAAAATTGATCATACCTTAAACCTACCATCGAATGTATAACTTTAAGTGGTAGGGAGAAGGGGGTTGTTGAGTGTTTAAAGTGCGCTGAATCTTGATGTTTTATGATGGATGACATATAGGGTATGTTGTTTTCTAAAACTAAAAGGGTCTAGTAGCACGAGAGTGCTCGGTACTAACCCTAAGCAGCGCAGTCATTACGGATTAGAAGAAATACATGAAAAGAATTGTTTTCACACTTTCACAATGCTGATTGTTAATGCATAAACTTGTTTGAGCACGGTGGTCATACACAATTGCATTGCACGCACCATATGGTATCATTCTAGATGCATAGTAATTGTTTTTATGAGCGATGACCTACGTGGAGAGTGTGAGGTATCCTAAGCTATAGGGTTAGAGGTTCGGTTCCTTAGGGAATATTTAGTGAGGACTATCTATTATCTATTGGATCGATCAATCAAAAGAGTGGAGCTTATTTTGAATGTGTTCTTTATGTTCATGGCGCATCTTGGGGCCAATTCCTGAGATGTAGGAGAGCCATAATGGAGTTACAAAAATCAACCAAGGGGTGCTCCCTTTGTATGTGCTTACGTGGTGTTGTATAACACCAATATGTTTAGGGACTCCCTCTAAGGAGTGTGGGGAAGGATATTCGTTGGACTACAAATCCATACAAATACAAAGTTTTGTATCAAAGGTTAGGGTAGTGTACCCCTTAGACGCTCCTGGCCACGAGACCACGTGGGGTGGTTTGAGGTGAGCAGTAGAGGCATGGCTAGTGCCATAGAGCCAGTGTCAGGCCCATTTTAGGTCCTGACAAACTGGTGCATATGTAAATAGCATAGCCTAATGCTAAGCTAAGGGCTAGCTTTTGTAGCCTTAGGCTAAGGCTAAGGCCTTAGCTTATTGGTATGCCGAAACTTCATGGAGTGCTCCATTCCTCTCATTGTGACACACAATTCATGTACTAGTTCGAGGTGGATGGTGGCATGGAGGCTTTGGACATATGTACAGTGAATGAGATGACAAGATTGATAGGATTGAGGGGTGGCGGTAGTCTTAGACCAATGCCTTAGCCTATTGATTTGCATGAATTTCATGGATTGCTCCCTTCCTCTCATTGTGATGCATAGTTCATGTACTAGTTCGAGGTGGATGGTGGCATGGAGGCTTCATACGTAATGCACAGTGAACGGGATGATGAGATTGATAGGATTAAGGGGTGGCGACAATTTTGTTAGTTTATTCTTTATTTTTCTCCTTTTCCTTTCCACTAAGGTTTCTTTTAACCTTGGAATTTTCACTCCTCTCCCCTCCCCCCCCCATCCCCTCCTTCCCAGAACCCCCTTTATGCACATTACCAGTTTGTTACAATTCACTTGGGAGGCTCTTCTACTTGATTTAGTATAGCTCTTGATTTGGTTTGCATAGTCCATTGAGTGCATTGAGTCATACTCTTCCGCTAGAGGGCCAAAGTAGGTTACTTATAGCAACAATACTAGGAAACTACCTAGAGACACTTGGCACGAGCAACTGATATAGAGTTTCTAGACTTAAAATAAAAAGACCTAGACTCTAATATAACTACCTTGGACTTTTGAGACTTAGTTTTGCATTTCATTCATCAAGATTCTACCATTATTGATCAACAAATCCTAATTTCAAACAAAAACACTTGCCAAAAACAAATGCTGCAAGTTGATCCAGGTAAGCTTGGTCCAACTCTTAGCTTGGAATGTCACAATCCATTTCTAAGTACGTCATTTAAATAACATGTGATAGAATGACATGTTAAGCATTATAATTAAACAAAGGTGATCAAGACCTTGCTTAGCACCTTTACAACCATAGTAAGATTATGGATTGTGCTACTTTGCCTTTTAATTTCCTTGTTCCTCTCCCTTTTTTGTAGCCTTATGTGCATATCTCATGGCAAAGAATTTAGCCTCCTTATTGATGTCACAAGCATCTAGAAATGTGAACATTCAATCTCACAAACCATTACAAATCCTGTACCATCTAAACTAGTTAACATCGATGCATATTGGGTGGTGTAGCAACTATGTTAGGAGTAGCAAGTGGTCTAGTTGAAGAAGGGCTGATTGCAGTGATAGGTACAACTTTTATTCCCTACATTAGCTACACCTCACTACTTATTTCAGATAGGTTTTGCTTAGGTATGGAGTGTAGGTAGTGATTTCAAAACCAATGCTAAAACCAACTCACAAGAATAATTCTAAAATTTGTGCCCTTCAATTTTTAATCTTTGGATTCTAATGGAGACCACACTAGTTTCTTATCTTAGTTTTTTTTTCAATTAACAATCAATCCTCTACATTACATTCACATATAAAGATCTCCTACTAAAAATTTATGTTGTATTAGCCAAAGCAAACAAAGCAAGGCTAGCCGGAAAAGGCCATCCAATAAGGAGAAGTGGACCTAGAGAGAAATCAAAGCCACTTGGAAGCTCAATAAATATTAGCAACTATGGTGGTAACATTTTGGAAATACTAAAAAATTTACGGCATTAGAAATCCTCTTTAAGAGGCTCCACCCCTGTTAAACCGCAGCACAAGAAAAAGTGAAAAAAGTGAAAAAGCGCAAGTCGAGACCTAAAAGAGGTGGTTCAGAAGGAAATTGGACACAACGGAAGAAGTAGGAAGGGAAACAGTCGAAAGTACAAGGGCGGTCTCAAAAGCTAAGGCAAAGGCAAAAGCACACTTTTAAATGCGAGGCGCCCCTAAAACTTTTTGTAAAAGAGTGCTAGGTTGTGCTGCAAACTGTAAAGGTAGATGGGCGGTAGAAAGGAAGCTAGGAGGACAATGGGAAAAAGGGCCTAGGCCACGGCTGGCCATGTAAAAAAGGCGATAAGGGGATGACCACCCAAAAGATATTTAGGGTTTTGTATATAAAGTTGAAAGTGAATAATGAGCTTATTCTTTGGTGTGTGGCAAAGTGGACTCATCTTCTTCTCTCCTTCTTGCTTGCTTGTGTGTGCTTGAGAGAGGAAGTGTGAGGGTGTGAGGGAGTGAGTGTGTCAAGGTGAGGGATCAAGGAGAAGAAGCTCTCCATCATCTCCTCTCTTCTTCTCTTCTCTTCTCTTCTCTTCTCTTCTCTTGTCTCGCACGCGACTATGGAGGATGGAGCTTGAAGGTGGAGGCTTGAGGTTGCATCACGAATCATGGAGCTACCAGTGTGCTTGAGGGAGGAGGCAGCTAGTTGGTAAGCTCACTACACCCTAGTAGGATCGAAGGTGCATTGATTAGGTGAGAGATAACCATGGGTGTTTTCTTGAAACACTTGAACAGTAAGTGGTCCATGGGTCTTGGCAGTTGAGCATGAGCTCGCCACCTCTACATTCTGGTTTTGTTGCCAGGACCAACAGATTCAAGCTTGAGCACTTGGGCACCTCAAATTGAGCAAGGAAGTAAGGGTTTCATCCCCGAATGGGAGCTTGAGATAGGTAGGAGGTTTTGGGTTTTAATCTCTGCAATAAGTAAGTATTTTGATTTTTTGATGATTAGGCAAGTAGGAGGAATCATTTCAATATTTTGCTTTTGATTTTTGTTACATTTAGAGTAGGTTAGGACCAAGAAATTGAAGGAAAAATCTTTAGGGTTTCTGTTGTTAAATAGATCCAGCACAAACATGGAGAAAAATGGGAAAAAAGGAGTGCTTAGAGGTGTTAGAATCACATATGGAGTAATCAGGTAGATTAAGGTTGAGCCCAGCAAGTGTTTAAGACCTTGGGAGGCAAAGGGAGACCTCATTTTCAGGTTCTGAGAGAGAGAGAGAGAGAGAGAGAGAGAGAGAGAGAGAGAGAGAGAGAGAGAGAGAGAGAGAGAGAGAGTGTGAGAGAGAGAGAGAGAGAGAGAGAGAGAGCTTGTGCAAGACTTGGTGCTTTTGGTGAATCGATCGAAGGACACATGAGTTTTTCGATTGGATCAGGTGTGTAGAAAAATTTTTGTGCATCTAACCTTGGATCGTGTGGAGAATCTTGCTTGTAGGCGTGGCAAAAAATCGTTGCTGTGAAGCGATTTTCACTGCCGTTGTTCATGTGCCAGAGGAATCGGACATGAGTCGTAGGTGTCCGATTCCCAGAATTGGACACTTGGACACCTTAGACTTGTCCAATTTCGAGAATTGGATGGCCAACACTCGCACCAACTTGACCAATATGATTAAACCCAGCAAATCAAACTTGGATACTCGGACACAATAGACTCAGACACCCCAATAATCAGACCACTACCACACGTCCGATCTTGAGGATCAGACACTCAGTTGTCTGATTTTGAAAATTGGACTCTTGAACCACCCTATCCAATTTTGGAAATCAGACACACTCAAATCGGACCGACCTGACAACCTTTGATCGGACACACCTTGTTCGATTTCTAGAATCGGACATCCCAAAATCGGATAGCTAAAATCAGACACATGTCAAATCGAATGTTTGATTCCTGAAGTCAGACACTGTAGAATCGGACTAGATCTTGACACATCAAAATTGACAAATTTAGCGCGTCTGGGGTGACCGAGAGTACCACCCACAATAGGAGAATTCATCGAAAGCCTTACATGAAAATTTGATCCAGAAATCATAGCCGAACGGTTAGGCACAGTGCTGACACTCATATTAGCATATTCGATGCACTTAGAGCCATAGGCTAACCAGCAAACCCGATTTGGCCTTGAGCAAGCTGAACGATGTAGCATTGACCCTAAAGACTAGAGGAAGTGGCCTATTCGATCGAGTACGTAGACGAATGTGCGAAAGCTACAAGTATCACTTCATATTCGCACTCACATTGTTTTCCAACACTTGAAGTGCACCTAAGAAAAGCTGAAAGCCTGATTTCGCATGGTGCATGGAAGAGAGCACACGCGTACATGTACGCGCGCACATGCACGCACGTGCGTACGCGTGCGCGCGCGCGCACACACACACACACACACACACAC
Source organism: Lygodium microphyllum (assembly GCF_053477565.2). Classification (NCBI taxonomy): domain Eukaryota; kingdom Viridiplantae; phylum Streptophyta; class Polypodiopsida; order Schizaeales; family Lygodiaceae; genus Lygodium; species Lygodium microphyllum. The sequence goes on along the minus strand of NC_141146.1, from coordinate 84,519,670 downwards.
ACACACACACACACACACACACACACACACACACACACACACACACACACACACACCCCAAGTGAGTGTAAGTTTAGGATTGTTTGTAAATAATAAGGAACTCACTCAGGCCTAACAATTTGAACAAACCCACTAGTAGGAGAAGACCCTGATGGGTGATATCGAGAACCCCAAGCGTAGGACCTAAGTAAGGACCAACAACGTTGGAGGAGTGGATCTGCCTGACGTGATCAATCTCATTGACAACCTAGTGAAGCACGAGATTGCAAACATGGCAGAGTCATGCACTAACCATGGATGTGACAAAGAGCTTGACCTAGGCGGTTTCCCGATAGAAATCCAGTGGCTAGTCGCCAATTATGATCTACAGACCCAGACAAACCACCACGGTAGGACATTTGAGGATATCATAGTGGACCTCGAAGAGGAGAGGAGAGTAGTGTGGGAAGCTTTGTAGGGCAGCATAGTGGCCTACAATCAGGAACAGTAAGCTAGAAGCTTGTGACATAACATAGAAATGTGTGAGATTTAGTGAGTGCTAGCCCTAGTAAGCAGAAATAGGACAAGACGTGACGCAAACATGAAAAGAGCGCTAGAAGGCAATCTCACATTGAGCAAGCTTTTTATGAAGCGACTGCTAGACAACTTGCTAGTAAAGTAGAGCGCCATTGCAATGGGAACCTCGTTGCTTGCAAGATTAAGGGTTAACTAGGGCTCTAAGAGCCAATCAAGAATCCCTGTCATAGCTAAGCAACAAGACAAGTACTAGCCAAACGATGACCCATAGAGCTTTGTAGAGCACTTCAAGCAAGTCTGCGAGGCTAACGACCTCATGATCTTACTCAGCACTCGCAAGCTTTCGGTTTATGCTTGGGAGATAAGGGTAGGACCTAGTACACGAGTCTAGACGTTGCTGAGTGAACTGACTTCAACAACCTCAAGAGTCTCTTCATTAAGAGATTCTTTGAGCCTGGATACTTCGATAATCTTCTAGTGCGGCTGATGAATGTCAAGCAAAAAGACAAGGAGGACATCAGAGACTACGTCACCCATGTGTAGAGTCTCTTAAGAGGATCCCAATTGGTGAGCAACCTACTGAAAGAGCAATCTCCACAGTCTTCATCAATGGGATATGAAGTGAGAAACTCTACAAGGCCTTGGTGGCCAATTATGCACTAGCTAGGGTCTTTGACAAGGCAATCAGAGTGGATGACCACGTCAAAGAGAGAAGCTCCAAGAGCTCAACCCGAGAGGAGACTAATGCTAGAAACTCTAATAGAGTTTCAACATTAAGTGAAAGATCAGGCCCAAGTGCTCAGGATAAAGGAAAGGGCACAAACACAAGTCAGGAGCTAGCGGAGATGAAGACAGAGCTAGCCAAATTACAAGAAATGATGAGACGACCAACAAGCCCTTATGTCCAATGTGTATATTGTGGCGAAAGCCGAGTGTCAGGACCCACGGTCCCGACCTTACGAGAACTGCGGTGGGTTTGGTCAAGATGTCATGCATTGCAGACTACCGAGGAAACTCCCATACTCGCATCCATACGGACAGCCTTACCTAGCGAATAGGCCACAAAACTTTTTCGGAAGGGGAGCCCCATTGGGTCTCCCGGCACCTAATGATGCCAGACCGGCCATTCCTAGGATGGAGATAAACCCCACATGCATACCTAAACCACATGGACCCTACGTAACCCATCTATTGAGTGATGCTCTAGTTCACTAGGTGGAGGAGCCGAATGACGAAGAGCCTTATGTGCACCCCTACATGTTGTATGACGAAGAGGGCAATGCAATCCTTATGGATTACTGACCTGTACCAGTGGCGATGGCATTAGGTAGAGGTAGAGGCAAAGACTTTGGAGGGCAGACCCAAGAACCAATCTTGTGTTGGAATCGCGGTCACCCAAGGTACATCTCCTCACGTTGCCCCGAGCGGGAGTAGAATAATCAAGAAAAGGTTGATCCTAGATGCCCAGAGTGTGGAATCACTCACCTATTTGCCAAATTCCCTAAATGAAAGCCAACCCATAGTGCAACAAACGAGCCATCTGTACCATTGGGACTGTTTGCAGTTGAGACATTTAATGGAGAGAACACACCCATCCCGTTGCATGTCATGACTCATGCACAGACAAAGCAAACCAACATATCACTGCCTAGACCCACCAACTTAGTTGCACCCTCAATTGGAAAGAAAAGTCATAGAGGTGAAGAAGAAAGAAAGTTGACGCAAAGATCACACTAAAAACCGAGAGTGCCATGATGCTACCTGCCGAAAAAAAGGTGATAGATGTAGAAGCAAAAATGTCAGCTCCAAAGACAACTGTGAAGGGGAGTGCAAAGGTCGAGGAGTATCCCAACCCGAAGTGCCAACTTGAGGCCATCGAAAAGGCTAGGGATTGGTAAAAGAAGCTGAGGAGCACCTAAAGGATGCTAAGCCAAATTTGGAAGATGAGATTGATGATCTCTCAAGCGTAAGCACACTAGCCTCATCTCCATGACCAAAGTCGAGAGATGCGGCTGTGCCACAAGCAGTGCCACTTAAAGAGAGCCTACACACTATGGGCCAGCAAACTAGTTAGGGCCATTGGCCAAGAAACGTAGAGTTAGGAGAGAGGCAAGCAGTTAACAATCTCCTCACCATGCTAGTGACTATCCCAGTGACTCTAAGCCTAGGAGATCTGCTTAGGTAGCATCCAACGCTATGGAAAAAACTGAAGCAGTGGGTTGAAGGACCAATGGAACAAGGGGCAACTGATCTACACAATCATGATGCGGTAACTCAGATACCTAGCCTGATGCTGCACTCAGTGCCAAAGTCCTTACACGTTAATGCTTAGGCATTGAAATACATGCAGTCTTACTGGTCCTAGCTCTACGAGACATCACAAGAAAGGAAATTGTGGATACGGGAGCATGAGTTAGTGTACTGAGCCACACAGTACTCTAGGTGGGGTAACCCACCTGTTGAGAATGCTAGATTCAATGTCATCCTAGATAATGGAATGAAAGTGCGGCCATTTGGAGTATAACTGGCCATTGAAGATCGCAGGGATCCAATTCTCTGTTGAATTTATAGTCATGAAGGGAGTGGACTATGACATCCTATTAGACCGGCCTTGGATGTGCAATGCACAGGTCATAGAAGACTGGGGCAACGATCTTATCTTCTTAGGAAATTAAACAGAGGCAGTAAGAATAGAGATTGATACATGGAAGACCACACTAATTGACATTTGAGATTTTTTTTTTGCCTCTATTCATGAATAGTCCAGATCATGAGCGGAAGGATTGTCAAGATTTTGAAGAGGTGAAAAGGATGAAGTTGGTAGTCTGGAAAAACAAGATGATATATCTTGGAGATACAGAGTAGCCGATCAAACCAAATTTCGGTAAGGGTGGTATGAAAAAATTGTTAGAGGAGTCTCTTTTATGCTCTTCTTATGTGATGTGAGAGGTGGTAAGAGAAGCTGCTACCTATGGCCTTCAATTAGAGCAGTTGTTGAAGGACAAATCTCCTTTATGGTCTTGTGCACTGCATGTAAAGAAAAAGGGGAAAGCTTCAACATCTAAACTTTCAGCCATAGGTTATGAGATCAGGAAAGGGATTGGATGGGATGATCGAGTTGATGTCTTTTCTATTTATGCCTATATGGTGAAATCTCAAGGATTCGAAGCCCTTGTTGAGGAGAAGCGGAAAAGAGATGATGATTAGCATGAAGGTTCGAAGAGGGTGACTAGGAGGAGTGATCCAGTTTCTCAACCTTCTTCTTCAAGACCAGAGCAGAGTATGACTGATGTTCAAAAGTCAAAAGTACATGAAGATCAGAAAGCCCCGAAGACAAAGGATACGAAGTTGAAAAAGCAACCTGGATTCAAGCTATTTTTCAACATTGAGATGACTACGGACTTGAAGACAATGCTTGAGGATCGGATTCTTAACTGCAAAATTGAATTCACTCTTGGAGAATTCTTGGGAATTGCCAAAAGAGAATTTCATGCTGTTATCATCAACATCATTAAAAGAAAATGGCATATTATTGAAGAGCCGACACAGGATATGATCCATCGAGAGGCTTTAGCAGTGTTGAGGCTATTATCTATGGCTTGCAGATTGAGGAGATTGATTCTGATGAGGAGATTACTAAGGAGTCTATAAATGGAGTTTTATGTATGCAGCCCAAGAAGACTCTTCTGCCTTTACTTTAGCCCGTACAATATGCAGAGAGTGATGACATGCCTAGATTTTTTATTTTTATTTTTGCCTCTTTCTTTTCTTTTCTTGATTATGACCTTCGAGGGGCAATACAAAATAGAGGATCTATTCCTCGAGCTCTTGAGTGTGAGATGGGGAGGTAGTGGCTTCAATGATTTACTAAGGAAGTTCCTACTTAGCATATATCCTTTTTGGCCTATCCTAACATGGAGAGGAGTGGTGGACAAAAATGGATGGTTACAGCTGGTGAAATGGCTATCGTTCATGTCCTCAAGGAGGGCTAGGCAAAATGATGGGAGTAGAGCAACACACGTAGCATTAGTCGAGTCATGGCATAGCTATCTATTCCCGCATTAATGTAAAAAAAGAGTGGTAGAAGATGGTACTTTGTCAGTGCGGGGTGTTTCTTGAGGAGTGTCCTCAGTAATCTAATATAGTTACATGTCATTACAAAGGTGGGGTCTGGGCAGGAAGAGAATTCACCTAAGAAGTGGGCCATGGAGTCCCCTAAATCTTTTTTTGAGAAGGTGAGTGCTTCCTTAGGCTTTGTGGCATTGACGTTTTAGATCTTAGGGGAGTCATATCAACCATGGATGTCAGGATCAAAATCTATTCCTACCCTCCGAGGATATGGTAGGTAGGTCGGATCATGTCGCTCGAAGGACAGGGAATCGCAAAATGACATCTAGGTATCTACATTACCATTCCACACTCTTCTCCTCCATTTAGGTTGGGATTCATAGCCTTTCATCGTGTGGGGTACCTCCTCAACCTTATTTTCCTAGTAGTTTGGATATTCCATCCCCCATGCAGCTGGATTCTTCTCTCTTTCAGAGAGCCATTGGTCACCAAGCCTTCTTCCCATTGGCGATCACTTCCTCTACCACTTCTGTCAATAGCACTCTGCTCAGGGCTGCTGGGTATCAGAAACTGAAATCAAAGGACTGCGTTGGTTTTCCCACTCACACTGATAGCTCCGTGTTCCAGTTCATGGGTAAGTAGTCTTTCTTTGGTGGGATAGGAGGCTATGGGACTACAGGCGGTTGCACTTTTTCTCTTTTGTGTGCATATTCAAACATTTTAGCTATTTTCTATTTAGTCTCGCCTTTCCTTTTTGTTGTGGTATCTTGCTCTTGAGGGGGTTTGGGTTATGGTGAGGGAGGTGGTGGAACCCACTCCTCATCTCGTTGCACCCCGTCATGGCTTGATCATCCTGCTTCTACTTCCTATGGCTATTCCTCTTGGAGTCCTAATGCATTAGTCTCCTGCGGTGTCAAGCCCGCTCTCAGTAGATTTTCTCATTGATATTGCCAAATCAAATTGAGTCTTGTGTCTTGGATTTGGGAGGACAACCCTTGTTTTATTGCCTTGTGAGCTATTTTTAGCTTCCTTTTAAGCACATCAACTGCCTCCTCCTCTTTAGAGAGTGTGATGTCCAAGATTGTGTTGAGGAAGGCATGTTGCTGGGCCTCTAGACTTGCTTGAGCGGTGTCTGCCCTGCTTTTTGCCAGTATTCTGCTTCCTTCCACGAGGGCCAAACGGCACCCCAGGTCTTTCACTCTCTTCTCACTCTTGGCCTCCCATTTCTTTGCCTTCTTTTTCATATCTTCCAAGCCTTCACTTTGCCTTTGTGATAGGGCCACTATCGTTGGCTCCTGCCCTTTTCATTTCTGTGCCATTTCTTCGTTCTCCTTTGTTAGGCACTCGATCTCTCTTTCCAATCTCCTTTTTTCTTCCATCTCCCTTTGCACACTATACTCCAATTCTTCTCTCTCTCTTGACGTTCCTCTTTTTCTTGTGCTCTCTCTACCTCCTCTTGTGTGGTGAGATCTTCCATGTCCTCTTGGAGCCTTTTAATCCGCATTTCGAGCTCCGCTTGTTGTAGGACTAGGAGCTTGTACTCCCTTTGCATTCCAACTAGCTCATGATTCTCTTCTTCTAGTATTTTTCACCAACATTCCTCCTTATCTTCCTTGGCCTTAAGCTTTGCTCTTAGCTCCTTGATCTCTTTTTGCTGCATGGCCAGTTGGTGTGTCTTTTCTAGTTGGAAAGCAATCGACATTTCTCTTTCAGCTTCTAGCTTTGCCACCGTGGCTTTCTTCTCCTCCTTTCCTCTTTCCAATTGAGCATAAAGCTCCTTGACATGCTCATCATGATCATGGGCCATGGCCTTGCAGTGGTGGTGACATCGACTATTTGTCGCTTGTGCCCCTGCTAGGATTCATCATCCACATATGCTGGTCTCTTCATTCTTGTCATTTGAGTCCTTGCACTAGAGTCAGGTGTTGAGCTATGTGCTTTGTCTACTAAAAACTGCACCCATGCCATGAGGTTGCTGGCATTAACTACGGTTAGGGTGCCTTGTGTTGCAATGGTTGGGCTGGCTGGTAGTATGGTGGGTGGGATCGGGCCTTGCCTTTTCCTTATGGAACAGGCAGAGGCAAGTCTTTTGGCACATGACCATTGGTTCTTGCCCTATCTTGCCTTGCTGGGCTCATTGCTGCCAATTCCTTGTGTCTGCATTGCTTCTCAATGGACATGTGCACAGCTTATGCCAAGTCCTCTTTGTCCTTCGTCCCTCAACTCTTTGTCTTCTTCTTTTGCCTTCCTTCTCCTTTCCTCCTCTGCCCTTTTTGATTCTTTTGCTATTCCCTGTAGTTTATCCTTCTCTTTGTTTCTTCTCTATTCTTCGGCTTTCTTGGACTCTCTTTGCGCTTTTAGTAGCTTTTCCTTCTCCTTCTTTGTCATTCTCTCTTCCTGCTTCTCTTATGTCATCTTTTTCTTGGGGTTTTGGGTTTTCTTTTATTAGATTGGGCTTTTGGTTCTCCCTCCTCCTCACTAACTATTCTCTCACTTGACTACTCTCGTTCATGATGGGGAGGTGACCTTCCAGGCGTTTCATCAGCTCCTTCCTCTCCATCCTGCGCCTTTTTTACTACTCGATGGATGAGAGCAGTTAAAATCCCCCCATACCCGATGAATGAGGCTTTGGACAACGGTTTCTTTCTCTCAGCTCCCATTGATGCCGGGGATTCTCCATCAGTCGGCTTGCTTCATAGGGCTAGTAACTTAGCGGATTGATTGATGGTTTTTTGCACGTAGCCATTCTAGTTTATTTCATCCAAGGAGTGAGCTGCTAAGCTCTCCAGCATGGGCACACTAATTCTGTGCATGAGGGAGTTATATCTTTGGTTGGAGAAGAGGGAATGAACGACTTTTTCTTGCATTTTGATTTTTGGGTTAGGGATGTTTTGAATGCTTATGCCATCATTTGTCAAGGCTTGCTCCTTCCTCATGTTCAGCATGGCATAAACATCCCACTTTTGTCTCCTTTCCACCTTGGATTCTAGAGCCAGTGCCTTCTCCACCAAGGCCTTACTGAGTTGAATCTGCACTTGCTTAGCTCCTTCTCCCCTCCCACAATCATCGTCCCGCATTCCCTATTAGGGTTGTAGGTCCTAAAAAACTCCACACATTTGGTGTGGTTGGGCTCCTGTCCAAATTTTCTCAATGTACTTGGCTAGATTGCATTGCTTCACAACCCTTTTGGCAGCCTCCTCTTTAGCCATCACCTTTTCAATATTGTGGATACTTTGGAACTTGAGCTCATTATAGGTGCGATTTTCAAGGAGGAAAAGGCCATACTTCGCTCTTTCCTTGTCCATGAATGGAAGATTGTGGGCATGATCCTGTTGTGCTGCCATCTTCAACTTTTGTCATGAAACCATGGTTCACCATGAGTGTTCTTAAGACACTTTCTTGCTAGAAGATAAGCAGGAGTTGATCATGCTTTTATGGAAAGAAGAACATGCTTAAGCACAAAAAGAGAATTTTTCGTCGAGTAGTTCTATTCATTTCCAAAATTTTATGACACTTTTCCTCAATTATAAGTTAATTTTCATCTATTTTAGACATTGATTGAAACTTTAAAATTTTCCTTGCATGTTTCCTTCCCCTTACATGTTTGATTTCACCTTACTTCACCTTACCCCCTCCCCCCTTGGGAATGAGAAGAATCCTTCCTAGGATTAGAGGTTGAGAGGTCAAGGGAATTCAATGCATGTTCTTGCTGCTTTACTTCCACATGAGCCAAGCATAGGAATTTGGATTTTATTCTAGATTGGCATAGTAGTCCATGTCGAAAGGATGGATGCCTACTTGAGTGATGTAGGTGAGAACATCCATGAGGAAGTCACCGAAGTCTACCCTATTGGGAATGTGTAGCTCCTCCTTAGTTAGAATTAGATCTAAATGTGGGTGGGTCAGGAGGTGCTCTCCTAGGGGTCAATTACGAAATGGTGATCAACACCCTATAGGATGTTGGAGCTACATAAGTGGGGTCATACTCCGAGGTTTTGATGGCACATCATTGCCAAGCATTAGTCATGATTTGGTAGCCCTCTAGCTCCCATTGAAGTTGAAGAACATACCATTTCCTCAAGAAAGAAGAGTCGGTGTTAGCGAGCTATTTTAACTCATCGATTTCTTGGTCTGTGGGGCAAGGACATTGCTCTTGTCATAGGACATAATGAGGTGTTGCGTTTGTGCGTGCTTTTTAGAGATCTTGGTGGCAATTAGCTCCTTAGCTGCCTTTGAAAGCCTTAACAAATACAAATTTTGATTCTTTCCAAGAACAAGGGAGTGTATGCACTTCCATCGCTATAGGCTCATCCAAAAGACCTAAATCCAGCATGTCCTAGCTTTTAACAAGTGTCATAAAGGTATCATCCAAGCATCTAAGGCAAGCAACCAAGTCATCCCCTGTATTCTCCGCTAATTCTGTGGCAAAGGTTGGAATTGATCTTCGCTCATAAGAGCATCTAAGATCGATTGGTCATTGGGGTTTGACCAAACTAGATAGTTCAAAAGGTTATTGTTGCAGCTTGGGTTGCTCATGAGATAGTGGCTTGGCCTCTTGTTTGACGGGCTTGGTTGGAGCTATGGGTATCACACTACTATATGCTTCTAAGGCCTTAAGGGCACAAGTGGGATTAGGTTGAGGCAGGTTGTGAGTAGCGGGTTGCAATTTTTGTTGATAGCTCGGTTTAGGCTTTTGAGGTTCCATAGGTTTCCAAGGCTTGAGTCTCTTGTGGCATGTATGCCTGATTCACTTTGATCCTTTGGGTGGTCAAGCTTGAGGGTGATGTTTGATTAGTTCCTTTGGCCATCTTGGCTTTAGGTACCCATATCCATATATTACTATCGTAATAGCCTTGAGCTTGCAATAAGGTCTTGGAAACCCATTGCAGCTTGACCATTCGTCAATGTCAGTAGTTTCGTCTCGGCCTTCTAGGTTTCGAGTGTGGGTTCTTAGCCTTGCAAAGTCATGGGAGTCTGCTCCTAGGTGGTGCACTTTGATGTTTAGGTATCCATTGAAGCTTTGGTTCATAGGCCTTAGCTTTGGCTTTAGTGATTTGCATGTCTTGAGTTTAGTGACTTTGAAGGAGTCACACAACCCTTTGCTGAAAGTGGTGACTATACATACGCTGCTTATGGCGAGGTGAATACGCCCTAGGACTTGTAGTCAACATTGCAATGAGCTTTCTTTTTAAATGTGCATCCTATAACAACGATTCCATACCTGCATCTTTAGTGTTTGGCAACACATAGAAGATCATTGGTATGCTCTCAGACTCGATAGAGATTCCTACTTTGCACTTTCTTAAAAGTGCATATGATTGGCCCCCAAATGGGCTAAGTTTGGCATTAATGTGTTTTAACTGCGGTTTGCCAATTTGGGTCCAATGATCGTGAGTTAGGACATTAAAGTTAGCTCCCTCATCATCAATCAGTGCATTCAGGGTGGATGTATGCTTGGTAGTGAGATGACCATTATGCTTAGGTAAGCTGGTTCTACTACTTCCTCATCTTCATCTTCAATCTCCATAATTATGGCCACTGATATGTTGACACGGGACTCTAGCATTGGAGGCTCATGTAATGGATGCACGAGAGGGTAGTACTTCTTGATGTGACTGCCATTGAAGAAGCCTATGCCCTCTCCCTCTAGGTTTTCGAGTTCCACATTACCTGTTCTGCTAATGGTGCAGACTTTGAAAGGCCCTAGCCCTCTAAACTTCGTCTTCTGTTTATGACCCTTGACTGAATACAAGAGTACTAAGTCTCCTTGTTCGAAATCTTGCTGCTTGACATGCTTGTCAAACTAGCTTTTGTATCTTACCTTCTCACATATTAGTGCATGGGTGGCTAGAAGTTGAGTTTCTGATAGGCATTCTAGTTCAATTAGGCGCTTTGTCCATGCTTCCTTTTCATCCCATCTCTCTTGAAGAGCTATTTTTAGGCTAGGAACGAAGAACTCTACTGGTAGAATTGCTTCAATCCCATAGGTCAACCTAAAGGGAGTCTATCCTACAGCCATTTTATAGGTTGTGCGATAGGCCCACAAGACCGCCATCAATTTGTTATCCCAGTTGTTGCGTGAAGCAAAGATTACTTTGGTCAAGATGTTCACTAAGATTTTATTAGTAGACTTAGCCTTGCCATGCGCCTGAGGATAGTAAGGTGAAGACTTTCGATGGATGATTAGAAAGGTAGACAGTAGGCGAGCAATCACTTCATAAATGAAGTGCGTGCCTTGGTTACTAACCAATTCGATGGGGAAACCAAATCATGAATCACTTGCTCCCATAAGAATTTGGCAATGGTCCTAGCATCATCCTTTTGAGTTGCTCGTGCTTCAGTCCACTTCGTGAGATAATCCGTGTGGCAACAATAATATATTCGGCTTGTAAATACTGTGCCGCAGGACTAATTTTCCCAATGAAGTCAATTTCCCACTTCTCGAAAGGTTGTCTTGCAATGATAGGGGTTAGCTCCATTTGATCCTTGCCAATTTGGACCTTGGTCCATTGTGGCACTCGTCGTAGTGTTTTACGAATCATGCTGCATCTTGAAAGAGAGTGGGCCACCACGATTGAGATTGTAGCAACTTGCGGGCTATCATATCTCTACTGAAGTGTCCTCCTACAATCCTGCTACCATGTGCCTCTACCAATATGTCATGCATTTCATGCTCGCACACATATCTATGCAGCAACCCGTCTTGTCCCAGTCTATAAAGTTGGCATGCTATCAAACTAATAGGGTTGGATTTTAAGGATGAGTTGCCTAAGTTGAGCCTTCTCGATAGGTTGATTAGGGAGTATGTGCTCAAGCAGTTGGACTATGTTGTCTACCCAACATGGTGTCAAATCAGCTCTAAATAGACCTCTCACACTAGACAGGTGAAACATATGTGCAAATCTGGCAATTCGTCTAGGATGCCCTGCCCATCGACTTCTCTTGTGGGTATGTGAGACATATGGTCAGCCATGTAATGCTGCTTCTCCTTGCATACCACCACAGAGAAGTCAAATTCTAAAAGTAGAAGTAACCATCAAGCGATGCATCCCATAGCGCAAGGTTTATTAACAAGATAAAGCAATGCTTGATGGTCAACAAATAAGGTAAAAGGTGTGGCCAAAAGATAATGCCGAAATTTCTTAATAGCAAATACCATGGCTAATCCCTCTCTCTATATTGTTGAGTAATTCATTTTTGTATCCGTGAGTTTTCCGCTTGCAAAGCTCACTAGATAGTCTGGGTTGTGTTCACCAGGTGGGCACAACATAGCTCCCACAACAAATTTCAAAGTGTTGATGTTAATATGGAAGGTGATTGTCCAATCTGGGGCTCATAGAATTGGTGTAGTGGTTAGAGCCCTTTTCAATTCCTCATATGTGTGTTGGCATTCCTCGGTCCACTCAAATATAATCAGCAACTTGTATAGAGGCCTAGTAATCAATGCATAGTTTAACACAAAGCGCCGATAGTATCTCGTGTGGCCTAGAAAGCATCAAACTCCCTTGTAATCGGATGGTGGTGGAAGATCGACAATAACCCTGACTTTCGAGAAGTTTGTGGGGAAATGTCATTCCTCGACACCACATGCCATAGGATGCACCCGTGCTTTACCAAGAACTGGCACTTCAAGGGGTTCAGTGAGAGGTGATATAATAGACATCGTTCTAAGACCGCTTGGAGCTTATCTAAGTGTTCCTTCCATGTAGAGTGAACACACAAATCATCTATGAAAACCTCTAACTCCTTCCTAAGCATGTCTTTGAAGATGGCACATATGAGCCTCTGGAAGGTAGTTGGTGCATTAGTCAACCCAAAGGCATGACTATGTAGGCAAAGACACCCCACTTAGTGGCGAATGGTGTCTTAGGTACCCTATCATCAGGATGCACTTGCACTTGATTGTAGTCTGAGAAGCCATCCAAGAAACTGTAGACTTCTTTTCTAGCCACTCTTTCGAGCATGTGCTTAGTATATGGCAATGAATAATTGTCTCTCTTCGTAGCAGCATTTATCTTCTTGTAGTTGACACACACTCTGATCTTTCCGTTCTTTTTCAGCACAATCACTATGGGCAAGACCCAATCTGTGTGCTCAATTACGTAAATGAATCTTTCTCTTTCAATTTTTCTCTTTCACTGCATGAGCATGCTTGGGATTCATTGGATATGGTCGCTACTTGACCGGAATTGCATCGAGTGCCATGGGTATGTTGTGAGTCACTACACTTGGATCTACCCCTTTTAGCTCATTGAAGGACCAAGCAAGCACATCTATATACTCTTGCAAGAGAGCAATGAGACTTGCTTCCTCTTTCTCAGTCAAGTCCTCGGCTATAAAGACAGGTTAGGGTGTCTCCCCTTCCTTGGCTAAATTGACCTCCTTAACCTTGGCGGGTCCTTTTATTGGTTCGCTGGCTTGCCCTTGGCATTTGGCTCCTAGCAAGATCACCACCCTATCAGCTTTTTTGAACTTCATGAATCACTTTGATAGGTCTGCGACTTTCCTTGCTCATCATTGGCCAGTGGTTCCTAGGGTTGCTTTCTCCTTTCCTCCTTCAATTTTTGACGCTTTTGGTGAACAGGTAGGTCCTCTTTGATGCATCTAGTCTTAGGAGGTTGAAGGATTTTGGGATCACTATCTGAGCTTACTTCTGAATCAGAATCAAACTCTTCATCTTCGCTAGAAGAGGGAGTCTCTCCTGGAGGTTGTAGCTCAGAGGGTGAATCCATCCTGAATAATGGTGTAGCACTTGGTTGGACTAGGCCTGCTTGCTCGTAATCTACTGCTCCTATGTGCTCCAACCATGTGCAGTTGCAATCCATGCGCATGACTCCTTTCTCGATCCTAAAAACATTCCTCTTTCTTGGTTTGGAGTCTACTCATATTTGTTCTATCACTCGTCCCTCAGTGTCGTATTTTATGGTATCCATCTCTCCTTTGCTTTGGTCACTAAAGGAATAATGGTCCTTGTATTCATCATTAGAGCTATCTTCATCCGACTACTCGTAATCTCCTAAGTCTTGATATGGCTCCTCCTTTTCATCAGTGCCTAAGGGCCACTTGTACATCAAGTTTAAGTCGTGCACTTTGGTCCATCGCCACTTAGGTTTGTCGAAGAGATCTTGGAGAGGTTTAAGGTTAGTGGCTGGGTTGCTTGCTAGCTTGTTTGTCAGATGCTCTAGGATCTCAAGGAGTTATCGTTGTTGCTGGGGATATGGAATTTGATAGGGTTTGGTCATTTGTTTGAGTCATTTGTTTGAGCTTTTAGCCATCATGTAGACTGGCGCTGAAGGTTCGTCTTTGGGCTTACCGACTGCCTTAGTAGCCTGCTTGTACTCCTCACCATTCGAGAATGGAAAATCGATAGTGGCTAGCATGTGCATCCAATCTTTCTCATCTTCTGGATAAGGGATATACTTAGTCAACGACCCTGTCCCCGTGTCTATAATTTCCTTTCTTGTGGTATCTCCAAGAGCTAAGACCAGTAAGATAGTATGCATTTCCATGCCTTCCTAGAAAGCATTGATGTGCAAGGATTTGGGCATTGAGTGCAGCATCAGAATCGGTATTTGCGTCTTTGCATCATGTTTATGCAAGTCAGTGGCAGCTTGCTCCATCAAATCTTCAACCCACTATTTCAACTCTTGCCACAACATCTAAGCAGGTCTCCTAGGCTTAGTGTCACAAGGGTGGTCACTAGTGTGGTGAGGAAGTTGTTAGCAAACATGGATCTTGAACACAATTTAGCTATAGAGGCTCGAACTCGTAAGCAAGAGACATGAAGAAGACTGATGACTAGATACAAACTTTTACTCAAGTGAATTAGGTTCCAAGATAAATTAGCTTGGACTCATAAACACAATCTTGAGTGGATAGAGTTACAGACTCTAAGCACAAAATACAATAGCATTCATACAAAAAAGTGAACCAAGTACATGCTTTTATAGCTTTCCAACGTCTCCACTATCCTCACAGTGCATATGGGATTCAAGATAGCTCTTCCTGGAGCATACATCATTTGTCTATTTCTCAACACCCCCCCTCAAATGATGAGTCCCTACACTTGCTGGCTTTTGCCCCCCCTACATGATAACATGGCCTGGAAGACTAGCTCATAGGTAGGCTAGTCAAGTTAAAGCTTGAGACTTTACATCTTTGGCAAGGGTTTTACAAATCAAATCCACTAAGGGAAACATAGAGATCCACTATGGGAACAAATTCCTTAAAACAATCAGTCAGAGTTGTTGATGGTAGTGAAATTATCTTTTTCTTCTTCTTCATTTATGAATTGACTTTGGTGGTGGTCATTCTGCATCTGCTGTGCTCTTTTCTTGTGGAAGCATTCACTGACAATATGGCCAGTTTTACCACAATAATGACATGTCATCCGACTCCTATTGTTGGTGTTGAATCCTCGACCTCTTCCCTTGGGTCCACTAGCTCCTCTAGTGTATAAGAGGTTTTCCCTTGAGTTGGTCTCTTTTACATCTTTGCTTTTAAATTTGCTTTCTCCATCAAGCAATGAGTGCTCAATATCTTTGAGTGAGAGACTTGGAACATTACTTAGAGTGGACACAAGGTTCTCATATGGATCCTTGTTTACACTTGCAAGTAGTACCGCTATTGCTTCACCTTCATCAATATTCTTCTTAAGAGTTGCAAGCTGGGTTTTTAGGCTCTTGAACTTGTTAATGTGCATAGTCATAAGAGCACTGTCTTTGATATCTAGTTTATAAAACTGCATGAGTAATTTTACCTTTGAGTTCTTTGCTTGGGTACCAAACATTTTGTCAAGTTCCTCCCAAGCGGTTCTAGCATTTCGAATGCCAGATATATGATGTAGCACATCATCACTTAGTCCCCCGGCAATGATGCCTAGTGCCTTGTTATTCATCTTCTTCCATTCTTTGGATTTGAACTAGTATTTTTCAATGAACCCGTCTTCATCATCTTTGTTCTTGTTATCTGCATCATCTTCAAACAAGTTCCACAAGTCTTCCTGCAAGTCTTTCCACATAAGATGGTACATGGTCTTCTCCTTCTAGGCATGAAAGACTTCACCATTAAACTTTTCTATATGTTCCACTTCAGTCATCTTAGTAGGAGGTCTTACCATGAGAACTCTCGGGCAGTGTCTATCCTTTTACACGAAGATTGAGATTTACAAGGGATTCGATATTTGTGACTTTAAAAACATTACATAACTTGAGAATGTTCTTCGAAACTGGAATCAGAAGCTGAAATATTCAAGTGCCAAGAAGCACTATTTGAGTATCAATAGATACTATATCTTGAAGATCTTGATATTTTGCTCGATGTTGGTAGGTAATCTTTGAACTTCCTTGGATCCTTCTAGATTTGCAGTAGGCTTCAGAGATAATTTCAGAGTGATCAAGGTCACTATTGATGATGCCAATAAGAAAAGACAAGGTTGCCAAGATTTTTAAGTTCCTGGCTATGGCTTCCACTGTTTAGGGTTTCAGACAACCCTGATTTTTTTGTTGTAGCAGGAGCTAGGAGTAGCCATTTGGGCTGAGGATTGGATGGGGGATAGCCTATAGTATAGGCTTTAAATGCCCCATATGAGCTGAACGAATCACAGCCTCCACACGTCACGCAGATTGTACGACTGTCACAGGGTGCAACAGAGACAATGATGCTCGATTTTTGTAATGTTGGGCTCTAGGATGGATAATGTCACACTCTGATGTGATAGAGAGCTATGCTGTGAGCAGAGGAAGAGGTTCTCAGAAGATACCTTAAGCTGAAATTGTCTGCATGATGAGATTTGAGAGCTCCACTAAAGATAGGTGCAGTCTGGCTATGGTGGCTAAGAAGAAGTGTGTGAAAATAAAGTAGGAGATGAACTCAACTAGTTGTCCTGAGCTAGAGTTGAGCTATGATAAGCTGGAGAAGTAGGAGAAAGGGCTAAACTGAGCTCACCATGGCTCTGATACCATGTTAGCAAACATGGATCTTGAACACAATCTAGCTATGGAGGCTTGAACTCGTAAGCAAGAGACATGAAGAAGACTGATGACTAGATACAAACTTTTACTCAAGTGAATTAGGTTCCAATATAGTTTAGCTTGGACTCATAAACACAATCTTGAGTGGATAGAATTACAGACTCTAAGTACAAAGTACAATAGCATTCATACAAAAAAAAGTGAACCAAGTATATGCTTTTATAGCTTTCCAACTTCTCCACTATCCTCACTGTGCATATGGGATTCAGGACAGCTCTTCCTGGAGCATATATCATTTGTCTATTGCTCAACAGAAGTTACTAGCAGCCTAATTTTCTCCAAATCCTACATTTCCAGGCCAATGGCCTTGATTGATTCACTAGGCCATAGCGTTCGAGCTCTGTTTAAGCGTAATTTCTTGTGGTGTAGTCGCATCTCTCGATTTTGGTCGTGCTGGTAAGTTAGGCATATTTATGCTTGAGAGATCATCGATCTCATCTTCCAATATGGGCTCAATGTCTTTTAAGTGTTCTTGGGTCTCTTTCACCAACTCCTTCACTTTTTTGATGGCTTCGAGTTGGCAATTTGGGTTGGAGTACTCCCCAACCTTTGCACTTCCCTTCTTAGCCGTCTTTGGAGCCAACGTTTCTGCCTTTGCATTTGTCACATTTTTTCCAGTAGGTAGCATTATGGCCCTCTCCTTTTTTAGAGTGAACTTTGCGTCTGGTTTCTTTTTCCTTTGCCGACAATTCTTTTTTCCAATTGAGGCTGCATCTAAGTTGCTAGGCCCTGGCGATGATATGATGGCTTGCTTCATCTGCCCGTGGGTCATGACATGCAAGGGTCATGACATGCAATGGGATGGGCGGGGCCTCCTTGTCGAGTGTCTCGACACCAAACAACCCCAATGGGACTGATGGTACGATTGTCAAACAAGAGGATGGTTTCTGTCTAGGCCAATCGAAAAAGAGATAAGTGACTTCACACTACGCATCTAAGATTTGCCTTGTCCCGTTTGGCCTGCTCTCTCTCGGGGCAATGTGAGGAGATATGTCCTAGGTGACTGCAAGTCTGCTCTTGGGTCTTCCCTCCTATGCCTCTACCTCTACCTCTACCTAATGCCATCACCAATATTGGTTTGTAATCCATAAGGAAGGTTCTTTGTCGTTCGGCTCCTCCACATAGTGGACTGGACCATTGCTCGGTGGATGGGTTACGTAGGGTCCAGGTGGTTTATGTATTCTTATGGGGTTTATCTCCATCCTAGGAATGGCTAGTTTAGCATTGTTGGGTGTAGAGAGAGTCAATGGGGCTCCCCTTCTGAAGAAGGTTGGCGGCCTATTTGCTAGATAAGGATGATTGTAAGGTTATGAGTACAGAAGTCTCCTTGGCAGTTTGCCATGCATGGCATTGTGGCCAAACCTACCGCAATTTGCACAAGGAAGGAACCTAGAGCCATGACACTTAGCTGGTAGGTGGTTTCCGTCACAATACACACATTGAACGCGAGGGCGTGTTGGTCGTCTCATCATCTCTTGTAGTTTGGCTAGCTCCTGACTTAGGTCAGTGCCCTTTCCTTTTTCCTAAGTACTTGGGCCTAATCTTTCACTTGACGTTGAAGCTCTCTCAGAGTTTCTAGGGTTAGGCTCTTCTTGGCTTGAGCTCTTGGAGCTTCTCTCCTTGATCTGTTCATCCACTCTAATGGCCTCTTCAAAGACCCTAGCTAGCGCGTCTCGCTGCAAGCTTGAGTTGCTTGCCAAGGCCTTGTAGAATTCTTCACTTTATATCTCATTGATGAAGACTATGGACACCGCTCTCTCAGTGGGTTGTTCGTTCATCGGGATTCTCTTAAAGAGACTCCTCACATGGGTCAAATAATCCCTAATGTCTTCCTTATCTCTCCGTTTCACGTTCATGAGTCATACGATCAGGTTGTTTGAGTACCTAGCCTCTGAGAATCTCTTAATGAAGAGATTCTTGAGGTTATTGAAGTCATTGCACTTTGCGGCATCTAGGCTAGTGTACCAAGTCCTCCCTTATCACTAAGTATAGGCCAAAAGCTTGTGATTGCTGAGCGAGATCGGTAAGGCCATTGGCTTCATAGACTTGCTCGAACTACTCTACGAAGCTGTAGGGATCATTGTCATGCTGGTATTTATCTACCTGCTTCGTGACTATAGGGATTTTAGATTGGCTCTTGGAGCCCTAGGTAACTCCTAATCATGCAAGCAACAAGGTTGCCATTGCAACAACACTTCACTTGGTAGAAGTGTTGTCTAGCAGTCACTTCATGAGAAGCTCACTCAGTGTATGATCTCCTTAGAATGCTCTTTTCCTCTCTGCATCAAGGCTTGCCCTATTTCTACTTGCTAGAGCTAGCGTGAATCTCATGCATTTCTATGCTCTGCCGCAAGTTCCTGGCTTGCTACTCGTGATTGTAGTTCACTATACCCTGCAAAGCTTCCCACACTAGTCTCCTCTCCTCTTCGAGATCTACTATGATATCCTCAGACGTCCTACCATGGTGGTCTGTTCGGGTCTGTAAATCGTAATTGGCAACTAGCTGCTAGATTTCTATCGAGAAGTCGCCTAGGTTGAGCTCTTTGTCCCGTTTGTGGTTAGTGCTTATCTCTACCATGTCAGCGGTCTCTCTCCACTAGGTTGTCGATGAGATTGATTAGATCGGGTAGATCTACTCCTCCAATGGTGCCTGTCCTTGTTGCATCTAGCTTCTCTATTGGGTCTTCCACTTGGCCCTACGCTTGGGGTTTCGATCACCCCCGACTATGTCTCAAGGTCTTCTCCTATTGGTGGGTGCATTCTATGGTTACGTCTGAGTATGTTCCTTGTTAATTGCAAACAATCCTTAATTTACAGTCACTCAATGTGTGTGTGTGTGTACTCTCTTCCATACACTGTGTGCAATCAGGCTTTTAGCTTTTCTTAGGTGTACTTCAAGTGCTGGAAAATAGTACAAGTGTGAAGGTAAAGTGAATGTGCGACTCTCGCACTCTCGTTTATGAATTTGGCCTGATAGGCTATAAGTTCAATTTTTGGCCATCCTCACTGGTCCTAGGGTTTGTGCTACGTTGTTCAGCTTGATCGAGATGTGTTTGGGGATCTATGACTCAGTTTGGTGCTACTAGCGGCTTGGACTGCCAGGTGGTTGGCTAGAGTCGCTTCTAAGTCGGTGTTTCACGGATTTTCCTATTTCTTGTGTCAAAAAGGTGTTTTAAGCGATTGTATGGCCTTCGGGGGTTCGCACAACAGTGGTCTAGGTAAGTCAAGGTCTATAGGTTTTAAATTTGAAAAAATCTAAATTTGGCATGGCAGGTTCAAATTGGAGGGGCTGAATGTCCAATTCAGCTCTGAATGGCCAAGGGTTGAATGAGAAAGGGCCAAATGCAATTGGTCTGAATGTCAAATTTGGCCAGGTCCGAATGTGGTTTTTTGAGGGCCAAATCAACTTGGTCGAGGGCCAGTGATTTGTCTAAATGGGTTTAGGCCGAATGGCCGAGGGCTGAGTTGGGTGGGTTCAATGCAAAGTTGGTGTTCAAATACTGAATTCGACTGGCTGAATGTCAGCTTGCGCGAGTAGGGTTGAGCGTCCGAATGGTAGTGGACTGAATGGATGAACACAAGAGAGCTGAGGACTGATTATGGGATTCATCGACCTAGAATTGCCATCACTCGGACAGGCCAAACGCGGCATGGTTTTGGCAGATACAATGATGAATGGATCAAATCGCACGATTTAGGTCATGATATATAGCATGCACCTCCAGATCAAAGCTATGGATAGAGAGGAAGAGTTGTATATACTTGCAATGCACAAAAAACTTCCAGGTGAAGTGATCACGTGGGTAATGGGTCTCTCTCTCTCTCTCACACATACACAATGCCATAGTTGCAAATGAGCTCTCCCTTGGCCTCTTGGGTTATAAATCCTTCCCTGCACCTCTCCAATCACTCTCTTAGCGATATAAATCCATTCAAGCACTCCTTTTTTTCCTTTTTTTTTCTTGATTTGTGCATTGTTTGGGCCTGTTTTATAGCAGCAACTCTAAAGCTTTTTGCTTCAATTTTTCGATCCTACCCACTCTAAATGCAACAAAAATCAAAAGTAAAGTATTGAAATGATTTCTCCTACTAATCATCAAAAATAAAAAAAAATTACTTGTTGCAAGGATTAAAAACCCAAAACCTCATGTCTATCTCAAGCTTCCTTTCGGGGATGAACCCTTACTTCGATGCTCAAGTTGAGGTGCGCAAGTGCTCAAGCTTGAATCCGTGTTCCCACCAGAATGGAACCAAAATGTAGCAGCGAGCTCAAGCTCAACCGCCAAGACCCACGAACCGCTTATCCCTTCAAGCATTTTGAGCGAGCACCTATGGCTATCTCTCACCTAGCCAACATACCTTCAATCCTACTAGGGTGTAGTGAGCTTACCTCAATGCCCAAATGAGTTGCCTCCTCCCTCAAGCACACAAGTAGCTCCTCAAGCGTCCACCTCCAAGCTCCATCCTCCATAGCCATGCACAAGAGAAGAGAAGAGAAGAAGAAGAGAGGAGAAGATGGAGAGCTTCACCTCCAAGATCCCTCACCCTCACACACTCACACACTCACTCCCTCCCTCAAGCACACAAAAGCAAGCAAGTATCACTTCGTATTTGCACTCACATTGTTTTCCAACACTTGAAGTGTACCTAAGAAAAGTTGAAAGCTTGAGTTCACACAGTGCATGGAAGAGAGCACGTGTGCATGCACACACACACACACACACACACGCACAGAGACACACACACACACACACACACACACACACACACACACACACACACACACACACACACCGAGTGAGTGTAAGTTGAGGATTGTTTGTAAATAATAAGGAACTCACTTAGACCTAACAATCTCAATGAACTCATTAGTAGGAGAAGACCCTGAAACGTAGTCGAGTGAGAACCCCAAGTGTAGGATGATTGACAACATTGGAGGAGTGGATCTACCTGACTTGATCAATCTCATCGACAACCTAGTGGAGCATGAGACCACAAACATGGTAGAGTCAGGCACTAACCCACGGACGTGATGAAGAGCTTGACCTAGGTGGTTTCCTGATAGAAATCCAGTAGCTAGTCGGCAATTACGATCTACAAACCCGGATAGACCACCACGATAGGACATCCGAGGATATCATAGTGGACCTCGAAGAGGAGAGGAGACTAGTGAGAAAAGCTTTGCAGGGCATAGTCATCTACAATCAGGAATAGCAAGCCAGAAGCTTGTGATAAAACATAGAAATGTGTGAGATTCACTGAGTGTTAGCCCTAGTAAGAAGAAATAGGACATGACTTGACGCAGCAAGGGAAAGAGTGCTGGAAGGTGATCTCACACTGAGAGAGCTCATTACGAAGTGATTGCTAGACAACTTATTAGTAGAGCAAAGTGCCACTACTGCAATGGCAACCTCATTGCTTGTAGGATTAAGGGTTAACTAGGGCTCTAAGAGCCAATCAAGAATCCCTGTGGTGGCTAAGCAACTAGACAAGTACCAGCCAAACGATGAACTGTATAGCTTCATAGAGCAGTTGGAGCAAGTCTGCGAGGCCAATGGCCTCACTGATCTTACTCAACGCTCGCAAGCTTTTGGTCTATGCTTGGGAGATAAGGGTAGGACCTAGTACATGAGTCAAACTGACTTCAACAACCTCAAGAGTATCTTCATTAAGAGATTTTTCTGAGCCTGGGTACTTCGATAACCTTCTAGTGCGACTGATGAATGTCAAGCTGAAAGACAAGGAGGACATCAGAGAGTACGTCACCCACGTGTGAAGTCTCTTCAAGAGGATCCCAACAACTGTGAGCGACCTACCGAAAGAGCAGTCTCCATAGTCTTTATCAATGGGATACGAAGTGAGGAACTCTACAAAGCCTTGGAAGGCAATTCAAGATTGCATCGACATGCACTAGTTAGGAGCTTTGATGAGGCAATCAGAGTGGATGACCAGCTCAAAGAGAGAAGCTCAAAGAGCTTGACCCGAGAGGAGACTAATACTAGAAAATATGAGAGAGTTTCAATGTTAAGTGAAATATTAGGCCCAAGTACTCAGAATAAAGGAAAGGGAACGGACGTAAGTTTGGAGCTAGCGGAGATGAAGACGGAGCTAGCCAAATTACAAGAAATGATGAGGAGACCAACACGCCCTTGCGTCCAATGTGTGTATTGTGGTGGAAACCACCTGCCAGACGAGTGTCAGGACCCAAGGTCCGACCTTGCACCAATTGTGGTAGGTTCGGTTAGGATGTCATGCATTGTAGACTACCGAGGAGACTCCCGTATTCGCATCCATATGGACATCCTTACCTAGCGAATAGGCCGCAAAAATTTTTCAGAAGTGGGGCCCCATTGGCTCTCTCGAAACCTAATGATGCCAAACCGGCCATTCCTAGGATGGAGATAAAACCCACATGCATATCTAGACCACCCGGTCCCTACATAACCCATCCACCGAGTGATGCTCTAGTTCACTATGTGTAGGAGCCGAATGACGAAGAGCCTTATGTGCACCGCTATGTGTTGTATGATGAAGAGGGCAATGTAATCCTTATGGATTACTAACCTGTAAGTACCAGCGATGAGGTTAGGTAGAGGTAGAGGCAGAGGCTTTGGAGGGTAGAACCAAGAACCAATCTCGTGTTGGAACTGTTGTCACCCAACTCACATTTCCTCATGCCACCCCGAATAGACTAATAGAGAAAAGGCTGATCTTAGATGCCCAGAGTGTGGAATCACTCACCTATTCGCTGAATGTCCTAGATGAAAGCCACCCCCTAGTGTGGCAAACGAGCCATATGTACCATTGGCGCTATTTGGAGTTGAGACATTTAACGGAGAGGACACATCCATCTCGTTGCAGGTCATGACCCATGCATATATAAAGGAGGCCAGCATATCATTGCATGGACCCATCAACTTAGATGTAGCCTCAATTGGAAAGAAAAGTCATAGGCGAAGGAGAAAGAAAGTTGATGCAAAGGTCATGCTAAAACTCGAGAGTGCCATGATGCTACCTGCCAGAAAAAAGGTGATAGACATAGAAGCAGAAACATCAACTCCAAAGATGGCCGAGAAGGGGAGTGCAAAGGTCAGGGAGTACCCCAACTGGAAGCACCAACTCGAGGCCATCAAAAAGGTTAGGGAGTGGGTAAAAGAAGCCCAGGAGCACCTAAAGGATGTTGAGCCCATATTGGAAGATGAGATCGATGATCTCTCAATCGTAAGCACACTAGCCTCGCCTCCACAACCAAAGTCGAGAGACGCGGCTATGCCACAAGCTATGCCACTTAAGCAGAGCCTACACACTATGGGCTAGCAAACCAGTTAGGTCCATTGGCTAAGAAATGCAAAGTTAGGAGAAAGGTAAGTAGTCAACGACATCCTCACCATGCTAGTGACCACCCCGGTGACTCTAAGCCTAGGGTATTTTCTTAATCAATGCTATGGCAAGAACTGAAGTAGTGGGTTGAAGGACCAATGGAGCAAGGGGCAGCTGATCTACATGATCATGACATGGTAACTCAGATAGCCAGCCTGATGCTACACTCAGTGCCAAAGTCCTTACACATTATTGCTTTTTGGGAAGGTATCAAAATGCATGCAGTCTTACAGGTCCTAGCTCTAGGAGACACCACAAGAAAGGGAATTGTGGATACAGGAGCAGCAGTTAGTGTGCTGAGCCATGTAGTACTTGAGGACTAGGGTAACCCGCGTGTTGAGAATGCTAGGTTTAATGTCACCCTAGTCAATGGAATGAAAGTGCAACCATTTGGAGTATTAAAGAACTAGCCATTGAAGATCGTAGGGATCCAATTCTCTGTTGACTTTATAGTCATGAAGGGAGTGGACTATGACATCCTGTTAGGCTCTAGCCCTGGATGCGCAATGCACGAGTCATAGAAGACTGGGGAAATGGTCTGATCTTCTTAGAAAATCTAATGTAGGTAGTAAGAGTAGAGATTGATACATGGAAGACCACACCAATCAACCTGGATGCCATCTCCACCATGCTGAAAGGTGACATGCAGATTAGGAAATCTTATGGGCCACTAACCAAATATGTCCCTTGTCCCAAGGATGAGCAAGATTGGATGCATGTGCTTGCCATGATAGATCTACCATATTAGATAGTGAGGAGTATGAGCAAGCTGGCCTAAAAACACACCCTTAGTGCTAGTTTGCATGATGGCCAAAAGCCCACATAGACAACCCAACCCTGTCAAGGTATGAGTGGTCACCATCATGGAAATTGAAGATGAAGATGAGGAAGTGGTGGCACCTACCTACCTACGCTTATTAATGTGACTAACCAGAAGACACACGTCTTTGATGCGCTCATTGATGAGGGAGATGTACGATCATTGGACTCTCATTGGTCAACAACCCCAATTATAGCCTACCGACACTAATCTCAATCCATTTGGAGGACGGTCGTACTCACTGTGAGAAAAATGCAAAATAATGGTCTCTATCAAGACCGAAAGCCTACTTGTGATCTTTTATATGATGCCTAACACTAAGACCGTTAGTAAGGAATCATTGTCAGGATGCGTATTCAAGAAACAAGCACATTGCAAGGTCGACTATGACTCACAACTCATTCACCTTGCCATTGGCAATGTTAGGATAGTAATGGGTTTCAGCAAGGGTAGCTCAGCTTCATCACAGCCTACCAAGCCCACTAATAGAGCAACCTACTACCAAGCCTAAGAAGGGAGATTGCAACTCATCTCACAACCCACCAAACCTCAATCCTAGCAAACTATAGAAATTAGAGCCAAGGCCCAGGAACCATAGCTCAATTGGATGCCTAGGCACAAAGGCCCACCACCTAGAAGCAAGCATACATGACCTTGAAATGCAAAAGAATCACACCTGAGAGCTAGGAGGTCGCAGAATAGGCGATATGGGCTAAGAAGAATGGTCAAGCCACGATGGGTCCCCAAAACCTTATTGCAAGCGCAACACTACTATGAGGGTAACGCCTGTATTTGGGTACCTAAAGCCAGAATGGCCAAGGATCCTACTCCAATGCCACTCCCAAACTTAACCACACAAAGCCACGTGACAGACAAGGCACCAATGCCACAAATGACTCAAACTGAAAAACCCACAGAGCCTCAAATGCAAAAG
Organism: Lygodium microphyllum; assembly: GCF_053477565.2. Classification (NCBI taxonomy): domain Eukaryota; kingdom Viridiplantae; phylum Streptophyta; class Polypodiopsida; order Schizaeales; family Lygodiaceae; genus Lygodium; species Lygodium microphyllum. Next base: position 84,493,920 of record NC_141146.1, on the reverse strand, counting down.
CTGGCGGAGACTAAATAAGTCTATCAACTAAAGCTACACCCTGCTACTCACACACTGCATTAGCCCAATCCTACTAGTGCCCCTACGGCCTCATTAGTGTCTAGTAGCACAGTATCCCAACTCTATCCAAGGCCATCACACAAGAAGCCCAACCACACTCTCATAAGCAACCAAAGACACAACCCGTAGCTGCCAAATTATCTAGTTCAGTCAAACCCTACCCGCTAGCAGGTCTTAAACCATCCTCCTATGAATGACGATCAATCCTCATGTTGGATAAAGATCTAGCTGAAAATACAGGAGACAGACCTGATTACTTGCATCAAGCACTTGGATGCCACGTTCACCCTACTCGCTAAGAGCTATGAGCGCTTGGACCTAGGTCTACTTGATCCATCCTTAGCATTGGAGGCCCGCTCCATGACATGCACCTAGGAGGAATACAAATTTGTGATGGTAAAACCCCCCGTGGTTGCAGAAGAATTGATTACCAATGCCGAGATATCTCAACACCAAGCCTTCAAACAATGGCTGATCACCTCCTATAGCAAGAGCAGAGTTGCTGCCACCACAAGCCAAAATTTGGATGAACTTTGCAAGCTAGTTGATAATGACTCATCCTTCTTATGCAAGTGGTATGCTCTTTGGCTCCAATGGGAACAAGAAGGCTGCCAAATGATGACCAATGCTGAGCAACGATGTGCCATTAAGACATTTGAGTATGATCCCACTTATGTAGCTCCAAATTCATATAGGGTGTTGACAACCATTCGTAATCGACCCATGGAAGAGCACATTGTGACCCAACCATACTTAGATTGAATTTTGATTGAGGAAGAGTTACAATTGCTAGCAAGATTGACTCCGGTGACTTGTTCATGGATGTTCTCACCTACATCACTCAAGTAAGTATTCGTTCTTTCGACATGGACCCCTATGCTAATCTCGAATACAATCCGAACTTCTATGATTGGCTCATGCGAAAGTGAAACACCACGAGCACATGCTGAATGCCCTTGAACTCTCAAACCTTAATCCTAAAAAGGATTCTGAAAAACTGCAAGTAGAGGGAGACTAGGATAGAGAAGAGGAGGTCTGGAGCTACATGCTCACCTCACATTCCTTCAATTATCTTCTCAGAGTCAACTACAAGTGTTACCCTCCAGTGATAGATAGCCTCAACTTAGGGACACTTTACACCTGCTTCTAGTTAGATACTTACAACCATATGATAAGGCTTAGACTATGCCTTAGACTATGCCTTAGCCTTATTTCTCAACACTTCCCCTCAAGCTCAGAATGAGCTTGCAAAGGTAATACTCCAAGTGCACTCATGAAGTATTCAAACTTATCTTTACCTAATGCTTTGGTAAAGATATCAGCAACTTGGTCATTTGTTTTCACATGGACCAAGTCAATCTCTCCATCAATGACTTTTTCTCTAATGAAGTGATAGTGCACTTCTATGTGTTTTGTTCTTGCATGGTAGACTGGGTTCTTTGCCAACATAATGCTGCTAACATTGTCACAATACATAATGACTCCACCATCAATCTCTATGCCCATGTCATATAAGATCAATCTCAGCCATATGTGCTCACATGCTGCCAATGCAATGCCTTTATACTCTGCTTCAGTGCTTGATAAAGCAACTGTAGGTTGCTTCTTACTGCTCCAACTTACCATGGCTGATCTAAATGAGAATGCATAGCCTAGCAGATCTTCTATCCATAGAGCTACCTGCCCAGCCTGCATCTGAGTATCCAAATAATGTAGGCTTGATTCCTTTTTCATAAAACAACCCAAAACCAGTTGTCTTCTTCACATATCTAAGAACTCTTCTCACTACATCCAAATGTGATTTGCATGGTTTCTGCATAAACTGACTTATCAATCCAACAGCGTAACTCAAGTCTGGTCTTGTAATGGTCAAGTAGATAAGACTACCTACCATCTTTCTGAACATAGTAACATCCTCAGCATAAGATCCATCAACTTAGCATTTTGATCCAATGGTGTATCAACCGGTTTGCATCCTATCATGCCATATTTTTCCAACATCTCCAATGCATATTGCCTTTGTATCAGCCATATACCATGAGGTGTGTCAATAACCTCAATACCCAAGAAGTATCTTAACAAACCAAGGTCCTTTATATCAAACTCTTTATGTAACCCATGCTTGCCTTCAATAATCTCCTTCTCAAGTGTACCTGTAATAATGAGATCATCAACATAGATGACCACAACAACCATACCATCTTCTGTATGCCTCACATAAAGTGAATAATCAGCTTTGCTCTGTTGAAATCCCATACTGCATAAGAATTTGTTGATTCTATAACACCATGCTCTTGGTGCTTGCTTCAGTCCATATAAAGCCTTCTTCAACCTGCATACATAATGTGGGTATTTTGGATCCACATAGCCCTCTGTTTGATCCATGTACACTTCCTCTTCTAAGTTTCCATTCAAAAATGCATTTTTCACATCCATTTGATAAAGCCTCCAACCATAGATAGAAGCCAAAGCAATTACGGATCTCACTGTCGTCATTTTAGCTACTGGACTGAATGTTTCTTCATAGTCCAAACCATAAGTTTGTGCATATCCTTTTGCAACTAGCGTTGCTTTATACCTTTCAAGAGAACCATCCGACTTACATTTGACCTTATAAACCCATTTACATCCAATGGACTTCTTGCCATAAGGTAGTTTCACCAAATCCCAAGTCTTGTTTTTCCTTAGTGCATCCATCTCTTCATCCATTGCTTGTCTCCACTCTTTGCTCTCTACTGCTTCTTCAAAGCAAGTAGGCTCCACATGTTGTACATAAGAAACCATGTATGCATAATGCATCTTCATGAACCCATTATAAGTCAATCTATCAACTGGATACCTTACCCTTTCTGACCTTCTCAATTGAGGTGCACTACTGTGTGTCTCATCTGATCTAGCATGTGGTGGCACATACTTTCCTGCACTTCTAGTGCCAGGTGTTTTAACATGCGAAATGCCATACTCGTCATCTATAGATTCATCTTCTGAACTTTCAGTCATTGATCTCTTACCTTTTGCAACTTCTGCACTCCTTTGTGCATTTTTGAATCTACCACTCCATGGACTGTAGCTACCACTGCTTTCCACATTCTCTTGAGGTCCTGACGCATCTTCCACATGCTGATTTTCAGCCTTGTTGTTTGCTGAAATTTTCCTTTCATAGCCATCATCATCATTGCTTTCATAGGAATCGACATTCACCGCAATTTTGGGCTTGTACCATGATTCATATTCACTGAATTTGACATCCTTACTTATGTATACTTCCTTACTCACTGGATCATAGCATTTGTATCCCTTCTTCTCATCAGGATATCCAAGGAAAATGCATTTTACAGCCTTAGGTTCCATCTTCTTTCTCAAATCATCCGGAACATGAACATAACAGACACATCCAAAGACTCTAACGTATGCAACAGTGGGTTTCATGCCATACATTCTCTCATATGGTGACATATTATGAATCAAGGCTATAGGTGTTCTATTCATAATGTGAACTGCAGTATGCACTGCTTCTGCCCAATATGACAATGGCATGTTCATTTGATTTATCATTGCCCTTGCAACCTCTGCAATAATCCGATTCTTCCTTTCAGCCACACCATTTTGCTGAGGTGTATACCTACATGTCAATTGCCTTTTGATACCATGATCTCTTAAGAAGTCACAAAACTCATATGACATGTACTCTCCACCATTATCTGACCTCAAACATTTTATGTAGCATCCAAACTGCTTTTCAGCCACATAAATTTAAATTCCACGAACTTTTCAAATGCTTCACTTTTATGCTGCATAAAGTACACCCAAGTCATCCTGCTAAAATCATCAATGAAAGTGATATAGAATCTACATTTTCCGCTCATGGAAACATTCTGACATGGGCCCCAAATATCTGAGTGTATTATTTCCAAAGGATAGCTGCTTATTCTCCCCCTCTTTGGAAATGGCAATCTGGACTGCTTGCCAAATTGACAAGCCTCACATACATGATCAAAATTCACATATCCTAAATGCGGACTATCTGTTTTGATTGCATTTGCTTCAATCTTTGCAAATTAACATGACCAATCTGTCTATGCCATAATTCCACATCCTTATCTTGCCCATGTCCTCTCTCAACATACATAGAGTTTTGAATCACTGGGGTACCTGCATCCAAAGCAAACAATCTCCCTTTCTTTCTACCATGAGCAATCACCCTGCCAGTTCTCCCATTATGGAACTCTTCAATGAAACATCCAAACTTATTGAATCTCACCTGCAATCCTTGATTTGAACCGATGCTAGGTTCTTAGTTATTGTGGGCACATAAAGTACATCACCAAGCTTGTTCTCAATCCCATCTTTAGTAACAAGTGGCACACTACCAATATGAGTAATTTTGTGTAAAGTATCATCACTAGTGGCAACATATTCATCATTCTGCATTTGCTCCTTGCTATCAAACCACTCAACATGATGAGTCATGTGGTTTGTAGCTCTTGAATCCAAAAACCAGTCATTCTCACGAAGAGGATGAGTCATGCTCCATAGCAAATAGGTGACCTCTAGGTGATCCACCTCTAGATCCATAACCTGTACCACCATAAGTGCCTGCATAGTGGCCATATTGGGTCCTTCCACGACCCCTAGACATAGCATTCTGTTTCTGATAACAATCCCTCTCAAAGTGACCAAACTGCCCACAATAATGACAAGTGCCATCTCTTTGTGAAGAAGGACTAGACCGTCCTCTACCTCTAGGGAAAGATCTCCCCCTGCCTCTATGCATGAAGTCACCACGACCAAAGTTGCCTCTTCCACGAGCAAAACCATAATTACTAAGACCAAGTGAAGAGCCTCTAGGTCTAGATGAGCTGCCATGACCTCTCTGGTGATAGAAAACACTATCTCCACCTACATTTTTGCCACTGCTAGATGCATTCAATCCCAAATTAATTTCTTCTGTAAGTAGCAATCCAATAAGCTCCTCAAAGTCAGGCATAGAGCCTCCCCTAACGGAAATAGAGGTATCCAAAGATTTGAAAGCTGGTCCAAGCCCATTTACTGTCACTGACACTAAATCATCATAATCAACAGGTGCATTAATGGATGCAAGGTCTTCTGAAATTTGCTTGATTTCTGCCACATAGTCACTGATACTGCGATTGCCTCTCCATGCACCATGTAATCTCTGCTTAAGTTGTATCTTACGAGCCTCTGTACATGTTCCATACATTTTTTCTATGATTTCCCATGCCTCCTTACAAGTACTTGCCTTTTTGATATGGGGAATCAACGTTTCTGAAATACGTATGGAGATCCAATGCAAAACCTTCCTATTCTTCCCAGTCAATCCTTGTACGCTTTCTTTTGCTCTTCAATTGGATGTTTGGGAGCTTCTGGACATTCATCATCACCTGTTATGAGGTCCCATAGACCTCTACCCATCAAAAATTTCTCCATCCTATAAGACCAAACACTATAGTTGTCTTTGGTCAATTTGTCTCCCATGATCTGAGTGATCTGTGTCGTGTTAGACATTATGGCTGCTGCAAATTCAGAAGAAAAACAACAATACAACCTGTCCAAAAATGGTATTCAACAATATGATTGTCATACATGTGTCCAAAAATTGTCATATACATCCATCCATGATGCCAACATGTCATACATTCAGTTCCCAACAAGAAACATCCAAATTAGATTCCACACGATGTCTGTATGACCCAAAATGCATCAAAACATGGGTCTTATGTTGACCACTTTTCCTGCAATTTTTAAATTTCTTTTGGCTCTAGTCTAACGAGCAAAAGGATTTGGTTCGAGGGGCTTCATAGTTAAAACGTACATCCTCACAGCAAATAGCTCCTTTGGGAATCCTTTCTGCAACTTAGTCTTAAACAAATGTAGGCATGCTTCCTCAAAGGGTCTTCGAAACAATGCATCAGATCTTGTTACACTGTCGTCTTCCTTGTCAACAACAAAACCGTTTTGAGCTACATTCTCCTTTACCACAAAAAAGCCTCCTCGAAATGATCATCTTGATTCCAGATGTTTCAACAGGTTACTTCGAGATATTGGCTCAGCCTGTTACAGTCCTTCGGGACTACCAGCCCGACAGATGGAAGATGGTTCCATCCGAAACAAATATGTGATCAATCAGATTGAATGAATTGCCATCCGTATTTGAAGAATTTCATATATTACATATATCATGAATTCCTAAGCTTGGTGGTCATTTTGGATAAGCTTTCAAATCTGTCATCGGACAACGTCTTCTGCTTTGAAATAGCGTAGCTTGGACTGTCAATTCCGTGGCACCGCTGGGTTTTCTTCCTGCCTTAACAATTCTTAGACCTCTTTCCAGCTTCTCAGATAGCGGGACATGATTGCAATGGGTTTGAACAAGTTCGCAATGATCGCCTTAAAAAAACAAAATTGAAAATTTCATTTTCCCATTTGATTGCTCCAGGATTCGATTGACGATTCCTGAAATTATGCCTCGACCTTATGTTGATGTTTCGTGATCTTAGGAAGCCATGCTTTCTTGCTTCTTCTTCTTCTTCTTCTTGTTGAGTAATGCGCACGCGATCTCTATCCTTCAGAGGGTAGATTCTCTCTTGATGCAGCTTCTAAAAGCTTCCCATGTACTTACCTAGACCCGCCATTGTCATGGCCTATGAAATGCCTGCCACAAGCCTGGAGGAACAGCCTATGGCTGCTCCTAGCACTACAAGTCTGCCCTGCTCTCCATCACTTCTGAGATTGCATTGATTGGGAGGTCTATTTTTCCATTCTATCCTGCACATTGTCGTTGTGTTAAGGGTTGAAGGTCTACCACCGGGGCTTAGTGCAGAAGAGGAGTATAGGATTCAAAGTTCAGGAAAGGGAAAAAGATTGGGGTTTAACAAGATCTGGGTTTTAGAAATGATCTAGATGTGGAAGAAGAATTCAAGATTTTTTTTCTATGTATTTAGCATACATGAATGGAATAAATAACTCTATCTTGATTACATCAAATGCCTTTGGATACATAATCCATAACATAAATGATATACTCAGATTCTTAATCCAAATATGAATATCAAATTCAAGCTCTAATGGCTTTTGTTTCAACTACATAGATGGATTTCAACTCTAGGGAACAAGTATTATGTTGGTAGACTTCAAATACATTCAAGATTTGGGCCAATGGTATATGAAATGAATTGAAGAAGCATAATCTTTACTTCAGCCCTATTTTAAAGTAGAAAATTCCAGCACATAATCATGCTAAAAAAGAGTGCATAAACTCATGAGTAAGCTCCTCTAATCATTAATGAGTAAAGTCCTGATGAAAAGAGGTCATTTTCTTCTATTACAACCACATAAATCTCTTGTTTGCTCATAAAAATGGACAAGAACAGTGGGCTGCCCTGTTTATGACTGGTTATTTCCGCCCATAATAGCCCATACACCTTCAAAATCCTCACCCTTTGCTTGTCCCAAAGTCACTCAAGTACTTGGGTACAAGTCGGGTTTCATTGGACCATGAATAAGGTAGACAAAATGAGTGAAGACGTGCATAAGATCAGGCTGAATACTTTTCTCTCAGATTTCCCCCTTTTATAGACTATCATACCATGCATTTTCGTCAGACCAAATGGACGGATAAGTGGAGCTCTCACCTTGTTTGCATCTTCATCTTCAGCTCTTGTTAATCTCCAGTTTACATGCTCTAAAGCATGCACCATGGCTTCAGCTCTCTCCAGTTGTAGTTAGGCTGTGCAGGTCTGCATTTTGCGCTGAAAAATGCGGGCTGCATCCTGCTCAGGCCCAGGTCACTTTTTGACCTACTCAGGTCACTTGCTGGTCACATTAGTCCATTACTTCAAGTCCCTCGTGAACCTAGTGGACTTTTGGCATTTTTCTTGAGTTCTAACCATATTTTTGCACTTGAATCAATGTGATTTATCCTGCAGATTGTCAATTACTTCCAGTAGCTGACCAAGTTGTAGGTTCCCATAGACTTATTTTTCATCAATATACATGGTACAATTGAAAATTATATTCTAAATACAAAAGAACTTATGTAACTAAGTTGGTTATTGGGTAACAATGAATGAATTTTGTATGCAAATTCCTCATATAACTCCCAGTGAAGTTCTTCTGTGTTCATAAGAATCCCATGATTTATATTATGAACAATAAACTCTTTGACATTCACCCCCTCCTAACCTGCACATCCTCCGGCATGTGCCATTTCATAAGATTACAGGTTAAGGAGGGTCTTCTTCTGATATATCTTCATCTTCATCCTCTAAGTCTTTTTCTTCCTGCTTGTCTTCAAGTAGAGGGCTCATATCTAAGTCATCAAGCTCATAAGTTGAAGATTCTCTTCGTTTGAAGAGCTTGATTCATTTCCCGGCTATTGGTATTTTTATCATGGTCCCATCCATTTCAGCCAAAGAGTAAGTAGCATTATTATGTAAGGTGAAGGAGATATGCAAGAAAAAAGCCTCAATCAACATCCCAAAATGGGAAAGAGTGGATGAAAATCAACTTGTGATTGAGGGAAGTGTCATAAGTTTGTTGGACTGAATGGACTGCTTGAAAGAAAATTCTTTTTTTTTTTGAACTTAAGCATTTTATTCTTTCCATGAAAGCACAATCAATTCCTACTTACCTTTCAGCAAGAAATTATCTTAAGGACACTAATGGTGAATTATGGTATTATGACATGTACCTACAATGGCAGGTCAAGACAGAAGCAACAAACCTCCATTCTCGGAGGAGGATCAAGAAAAATATGGCCTCTTGTTGGAGACGAGGGCTTATAATCAATTCAGAATCAGGTATACCTTGAATCTAGAAGACATAGTCGTAGAAGGACCAACCATCTAGCAACTGATGAAGCAGTGCAAGGCTGCAGAAGTATGTGGAAAAGGTGGGCCAAGCCATCGACTATGAGAAGTGCACCAAGTTCCTTTGGACCTTCAATAGAAACCAAGGCACTGTCACAATGCATCTAGAAAAGGAAGCCCACCAAGTAGAAATCGAATTGAGCCCTGAGCTAGTATAGAAAACACTGGACCTACCAAACAAAGCAAAAAAAGGGCCAAAACGAGATGTGTACGACATGTTGAGGATGGACAAAGTGATCGTCCACACCAATGATGGCATCAACTTAGCTGACATTCCCAAACCCAATGTTCAAATCCAGGTCAAAATGGTGCATGCTCTATTCTCTAGTCAATGGTATAATGCTTTCATGATGAAGAGAATCAATGTACCAATGCTGGAGAGCATTGTTGCCCCAATGGCTTTGTGAGGAAGACGATAGAGATGTGCAAAAGCATTAGCCACTAGCGGAAGACCTGTGGGGGGAGAGTCCCCAACCTCCAAAACCAAGAAATCGTCATCCTCAAAGGCCTCCACCATTGGCTTTGGAGGAATCTTGAAAGCCATCATAAGAGAGGCACTAGGGAAAGCACAAGATGACAAGGTAGTCGAGACAGGTCCCCTCCACACCAAGGATAGGAGCAGTCCAGCAAAAGGATCATGAGTAAGGAAAAAGGAGAGCAAGAAGCATAATCTGGCCAAGGAAGGGCCAAGAAGTCAACGAAAGAGACTCCCCAAAAGAAGGCCCAAGGAGAGAGGGGGCAGAAGGAGAAGATAGACCTACATAGAACACAAAGTGAGTCCAAAAGCATGAAAGAATGACAAAAGAAAGAAGAAAGGGACGAGACAAAGAGAATAAAGGAGGAATCCAGAGAAGAGCTGAGGAAGAGAGAAAGAGAAGAGTTGAAGAGGAAGAGAGAGAGCTCAAGAAGAAGAAGGAAGATGACATAGCTCTCGCTATCCGCCTCTCAGTAGAGCAATCTTCAAGACAAGAAGAGTTGGCAACCACCCCGACATGAAGGTCCAAGCACTAGCTCCAAGACACCCAAAAGCCTGCTACCCCTAGTGTGTGACTGAGGGAAAGGGCAAGGGTTTGATCCACCCTATCCCACCTGTCCTATTATCCACCACCCCAGTCACTACACCTATCCACAAGACTCCTCCACCACGGTAGATGCTAGCAATCTTGTGGCATGGGTGTGGTTCCTGGTCAACAAAGAGGCAACTCAAGGTGCGAGTGCAGGAACCCCCGTGACGGGATCAAGAAGATAGTCATATGCACACGTGGAATCTAGACGGGACCTCAAACAACCAAAGATAGCGGCATCTACAACCATTGGTCCCTCTGCCCGCCGTTGTTCAGAACCTATGATGCTTGTGTGTAGAAACTCCTGTCACAGCTGGAACGGAAAAATGAAGACAAGAAGATAGCCATAGCTAAGCTTGAGTCCGAAAGGGAGACGACGACAACCTCTCAGTTAGAGAGAACTTGTCAAATGGCCATCTATCAAAGAGAGATCAAGGAGCTAAAAGCGAAGCTCAAGGCCAAAGGAGGAGAAGATGAGAGATGGCAAGCAAAACTCGCACGGCTGAAACACATAACGTCATGAGCCTACAACACAATTTTGATGAGCTGGTCGCACTGTACAAGGATCTAAAAAAAGAAAATGAAATAATCCAAGATGCTGCAAAGCAGCTAGCAGCAGTAGAAGAAGAGAGAAGCCAACGACACCAAAAGCATATAGCAAATCTGGAACAAAGGCTAGCCTCAGAGCTTGAAGAACAACATCGCTTGGAAAGAGAAATCGAAGAATAGGGGAAGAGGCTAAAGGCATTAGGCTACTGGCACAACGAAAGCCTAGAATAAATGAAGAAAAAAGTAGATGACCGGGTGAACAAGAGCGAAGAAAAAGTGAGTGCCTTAGCGCACAGACTAGCCCTTGCTGAAGGCGACAAGGTGCTAGCAGAGAACAGGGAAAAGGCTGCATGGGTGACCTTCAAAGCCCAACAATGCACCTTCCTCCACACTCTCTTGGATGCTATGCAATCTGAGGAAGAGGAGGTCGTTGAGTCCTTAAGGAAAAAGCTGGTGATCACCTGTAGGGCCCTATGGCATGGGCTACATGTCCAAATGCAAATTTCTAGGCCCATAGAAGTAGAGCCACCAGAGCACAAGGGATAATAGAGGCAAAAGCTGACTGAAGATGTAGTGTCAAGTTTTGAAAGGGGACAACAAGCCGTAGCTCCTTAGTGGGAGGTTTTACAACTAGGATGCTGCCCCCACCACTCTTTTTGACCTCAAACACTTACAAAGATACCTGTGCAATGACTAGATCAATGTATGGCCAAAAAAAAAAAAGTAGTTAGCTCCACATGTCACAGTCACTGTACCTAGGGGTTCTCAAGTTAGGTGTGCCCAGTGGCTTTGGTCGGCCGGCTCCATCTCTAAACCCCTAACCCATTTTGATGCCCCACTTAACGCTTAGGACACCTCAAGGGCATGAACTGGGTCCTCAAGTGTGGGCCAGACTCCCTCTTGTGCAAATTGTAAAGGTAGATGTGTAGTAGGAAGGAAGCTAGGAAGATAGGAGGACAATGGAAAAAGGGGCCACGGTCGGCCATGTTAAAAAGGGGATAAGGGGATGACCGCCCAAAAGGGATTTAGGGTTTTGTATATAAAGTTGAAAAGTGAATGAGGAGCTCATTCTTTGGTGTGTGGCAAAGTGGACTCATCTTCTTCTCTTCTTCTCTTCTTCTCTTCTTCTTGCTTGCTTGTGTGCTTGAGAGAGGGAGTGTGAGAGTGTGAGGGAGTGAGTGTGTGAGGGTGAGGGTGAGGGATCAAGGAGAAGAAGCTCTCCATCATCTCCTCTCTTCTTCTCTTCACTTTTTTTCTCTTGTCTTGCATGTGGCTATGGAGGATGGAGCTTGAAGGTGGAGGCTTGAGGTTTCTTGAGCAACACCTTATTAGCTTATCATTGAAAGAATAAAGAATGAGTGTGTACGTGTATAGTTAGCATTAGTGAGTAAGATGGGTGGTCGATCACATTGTCCTTTACCCCAAGAAGCTCCCAGTTAAAAGTTAGTATACCCTTACGAGAGACAAAAGAATAAGAGAATGTGTGAGGAAAATATACCCAAGGTACCCTCACCTAATATACATCAAATCCCTATAATGTCTAAACTTTTTAGAGGGTAGACTCTTTGTGAGAAAGTCTATAGGGTTATCATCAATATGAACTTTGATAAGCCCAACTCACTTATCCTCAAGCACTTAACAAATCAAGTGGTGTCTCGCTTCTATGTACTTGCTTTTCATGTGAAACAAGAGATTCTTTGCCAACATGATGGCACTCTAACTATAACTTTACAACAATGGCATATCTTGGCCAAGGGCCAAGTCTCCCACTAGACGGGTAAGCTATATGGATTCTTTACATGCCTACATGGTTGTAGCATACTCAACTTCAATGGTAGATAGGGCCATACATTTTTGCAAATTAGATATCCATGAGATTGCACCACCAAATAAGGTAAACATATTATGCGGTTGACTTTCTATTGTCATCATTGTTTGCATAGTAGCATCTATGTACCCAATTGCATCACTACTACTCCTCCTAAAGTGCACACACACACGCACACGCACACGCACACGCACACGCACACGCACACGCACACACACACGCACACGCACACACACATGTATGCATCTATCCATCATAAGAAAAGTCCACTTCAAGTATTAAAGTGTCCCCCATGATTATGCAATTGAATACTAGCCAAACTTGAAGACTATTAGGCCTATAGAATTTGCAAATAACTAGAATATCCAAAGAATCTTGAACTTCCACTTCAAGCATTGTTGCAATAACTTGAACCATTAAAATCAGCTACTTGCTTGAATTCTTTGCAAACATGATGCCACTCTAACTATCACTATATAACAATGGCATATCTTTGCCAAGGGCCAAGTCTCCCACTAGATGGGTAAGCCATATGGATTCTTTACATGCCTACGTGGTTGTAACATACTCAGCTTCAATGGTAGATAGTGCCATACATTTTTTGCAAATGAGACATCCATGAGATTGCACCACCATATAAGGTAAAAACATATCATGTGGTTGACTTTCTATTGTCATCTTTCTTTGCATAGTTTGCATCTATGTACCCAACTACATCACTACTACTCCTCCTAAAGCACACGTGTGCAAACACACACATATGTATGTATTTATCTAGCACAATAAAAATCCACTTCAAGTATTAGAGTGTCCCCATGATTATGCAATTGAATACCAGCCAAACTTGAAGACTATTAGGCCCATAAAATTTGCACATAACTTAAATATCCAAAGAATCTTGAACTCTCACTTCAAGCACTACTATAATAACTTGAACCATTAAAATCTGCTACTTTCTTAGCTTATGATTCCTTATCTGGCTTATCATAATCTAGTTGGACAGGTCTTTGAAATCTAAAATCATTAACTCAAGTTTAATTATGTTACCTTGCATCATGGCTAGCATAAAAGTACCTTGACCAACATCTTTGACTATCTCATGTGGTTAAGTATAGTAGAGCTTGAGCTTACCAGGATGCTTTTCAAGCTTCAAATTGTAAATCATTACTAATTCTCATTTCTTGAAAATCTTCCTTTTCACATGATGGTCTTCTTCTTATTTATACTATTTTTGATTAGGTAGTGAGCCATAATTCTTTCTTCTTCCAACTACATCAATGTTATAACCTATTTTATGAACTGATTCTTCAGGAGACAATCTATGAGTAACAATAATCCTCAAACTAGGTACTCTGAATCCCATGGATACAATGCTTCCATTTCATACAACAGCTTAAATGGAGTTAAACTTGTTGTAACCTTGTAAGCTCTCCCAAAGGACCACAAGTTGAATCTTACTTGCCATCCCAGTCCTTACGATTATCAATAACAATCTTCTTCAAGTTGCACAATAAAATTTCATTTGATCTTTCAACATGTTGGTTCAAGTTTCAATGGTTTAAGTGGGTTTCAATTGGACTTCATGATTGTGTCATTCACCCCTTTCAATTAATTCGGTTTCATGTTGTTTCCATTTGGTTTGTGTGAATGCTATTTCAGCTTTTGTTAATGGTTATGGCTTCTCTGATTTTCTTGGCTAAATGAGGTTGTGCATGCATACATGGTGTGGTGATATGTTAGTTCTTGTGGATTGTGTGCCTATTGTTGTTAAAATTGGAAACACATTATATGTATTTGGGACACTTTCATAAGGTCTAGACTACCTAGTTTAATTTGATTTATCCTATGATTGTATCCATCAATAAAGAGAGAGTCTCCCTACACTACTACATTGTGTAATTCCACTTTGGGCACCTACCTTATCCACCTAGAAAGCATTAGAGCTAAAAGCTACCTGTCAAAATCACTATTCAATGAATGGACTTTGTATATATAAGTAGCATGAAAACTTTGTCTATTTTCTTCTTTGTTGAGTCTAATAAAGATTTGTACCTTTTGAGATCCTCATGTAGGATTTATTTAAGAATATTTGCTTAGATACTTATGTTTACTTAAGAAGATTTACTTAAAGTTGATTGGCCAAAGACCGGCCAAAGACCAAGCCACTTTTAATTGAGTTGCCAAGCCAACTCCTAAGAGTTGGTGCATTGGATAGGTGATTTTTTGCCGCTAACTGCAATAACTCTGTCTAGACTTCCCCAATATTTACGACACTCCTCTGTAGTAGTCCAACTATTCTCATGCAAATATCTATACCTCAGTAAGCTTAAGTCTTGCACTTCACTTTTGTTTTTAACCTTCACGGCTATGTCTCTATGTTGGGCACTAGGATACTAAGCTTATGATGTTTATCCCTATGGGAATTGGTTTCAGGGCATAGACCCAACGAATCTATCTGCGCATCTCCATTTAAGTTCCTTTTAAGTTATCTATTCTCTGCCTTTATATAATAAATTCCTTTTATTGTTTACTAATCAGCAAACATTCAAAACAATCAACTAACGTTCCATAAACCCATAAACTTTAATTTCCTCATTTTAAACATTTCTCCTCTCCGTATTGTGCAATCCATCATTGCTATTGATGTTTAAATAATTAATTCGTTTTTATTTCCCAATGGTAATGCCCTTTCTCTCCTCTTCTTTAACTAAACATCAAGCATGACCAAACAAATTCCTTCCACACTCTTACATGTCCACATACACAAATCATTGTAATCCCAATGTCTCCCCTTAATTAACAAATTATCCTAGTGGCCCTCCACTCTTTATTTTCTCGATTGCTCAAGAATTGTTTATAGAAAATAAAATATAGAGTTCTAGTTTAGATGTTGAGGCTTCCCCTCATGCCATCATATAAATCAATTGTTAATTTTGATATTCCTCATGAATTTTTATGATCGCAAGTATTCCTTGTTAAGTTATATGTTTAATAAATCTTAACAAATCTATCAACCTTAGAAGTAATTGAGAATACCATTACGTTCCTCGTGTTCAATATGGTATAACTTAATACTTTGTGAACACTCTTAATTTGCGTAAAGTCGAAAATACCATATTTTTTATAAATATTTTCTTAAAGAAACAACATTAAATTAATATTCTCTTTCCTTAGCTTCAAGAAAATTTCATAACACTTTAGAATCCATACTTTCAGCTTTTCCCTACAAGATTCTAATTTTTTTGTTGAGCTAAAAATATGATTTTTATCAGTAAATACTGTAATTTCCATTCAAAAAAACTATTTTCGATTTTTAAAACATGTTAAATATCTTCCAAAAATTCAATTTTTTTTCAAAAGTATAGATTCATGAGAAAAATATTATATATTATAATTGTTCAACCTAATATTTTATAAAATTTTATCTATGCCATTTTATAGCATGTTTAGCTGTTTTTTATTTTTAAAATATGCAAGTAGACATAAATAAATGCTAAAAACTATTTAGAGTTGAAAATGAGATTTTAAGATATTTTATAAAAATTATAAACTAAAGAAATATTTATGCTATACCATTTATTTTTGTTAAACGAGGTAAGACACTTACATGATAGTATGAGAGTTGCAATTAATTCTTTGGAGGCCGTGTCCTTTGTAGTCCGGCCAAGGGAAGTCTACCCAAGCATTTAGAATAGAAAGCTCACCATTTTTCATCTCCTTGAGTTTCCATTTACAAGTTGTATTGTTGCTATAGGAATGACCTCTTACAACCCTCTTAAGTTTTAATCTTGATTAATTTCAAACTTAAGAGTTTAGCTTCCATGGTTAGAAATCGAAGACTTAGGAGGGGGGAGACAGTAATTCAAGACCTCCATCATACTTCCGTGAAATCAAGAACCAAATGGAGCGATTGGAAGGTAGAAAATTGTTCTCCTAGCCTGCCACTTCAGATTAGGTGGGTACATTGAAGCTCCAGTTTGGCATTAAGAGAAGGATATGATGATAATCATCAACAGGAAGCATGAATTTCAATTCTCTCCTCTTGCTCTTCTTTGATTGGAATTATGATCAATTTTCTTGGCTTTGATTTGGATTTTGGAACCCCCCTTTTGCTCTCCCTTCATCAAATCGTCACAAGAATGAAGGCACCCTCTCTAGCTCTTAATCATGGCCTCCAAGAAGGCTCTCCAACCTCTTCAAATCGTCATTGTCTCTCTCTCCCTTTCCTCCCATGTCCCCCTTGTGTCTTCTTCTCTTCTAAGTCATCTTCTCAGGCGACTGGACGATACAAGCTCCAAAGATGTTCTCCTATAACCAAGGTCTGCATTGAGGCGATTCGAGGAACTGGCAGTAGCTTCTTCTGATGATTCAGGTCAAATGGATTCCACAGTCCCCCTTCTTCATTCACACGACTCTTTAGATCGTAACCGTCACCCCTTTCAATTATTCACCCAATGTAAAAGTAGTGTTGCTTAATGTTCTTTTCATTGTGTGTATTAACTTTAAATAGGTTTTGCAGGGCGATTACCCCTATCAAAACACTTAGGTGAGGCATATGCCATCCCCCTTAAGCTCTCGCAATTGCTGAGCTATTTCCTGGAGCAGTTTCAGTTCCATATTTTCTTTTCTCAAAGAGTCTATTGCTTACTTCATGAAAACCCTTTCACCTTCAAGGGCTTGCAATCTTACTTTAAGTTCCCTCACATCTTCTCTAGACATATTTGGCTACACCTCATTTCCATCCAATAAACTTGTTTGAACTGACTTGTCCACCTCTACTTCACAGCCTTCAGGCTCAACAGAGAGTAATGAGTGTTTTCTAGTCATTGCTTCATATCCCTCCAAATAAACTTTTCTAGAATTCTGCAAATTGTTAGTTTCCCTAAATTCTATGGCTTGATATCTAATATCACCATACTCGACCACCAAAATAGAATCACTTTAATTTTGACAAACACATCCCTACTTTCAAGAGATGGACTTCATAGACATCATGTATATCTTCACCAAAATCTAGTCTGCTATCCCCATAGAAATTCTCATGTTCGATAGAAGCTCTACCCCCATCTATATCGAGTTCTATGATTTTGCATGCTTTTGTTTCTGGTACATTGTCTTTGTTAAGTAGTGATGAGCTCTCCTTGCCAGTG
The DNA here is from genome assembly GCF_053477565.2 of Lygodium microphyllum. NCBI lineage: Eukaryota > Viridiplantae > Streptophyta > Polypodiopsida > Schizaeales > Lygodiaceae > Lygodium > Lygodium microphyllum. The sequence continues at coordinate 84,476,381 of NC_141146.1, read as the reverse complement.
CCATTTTCAAAATCCTTAATAGATGACACTCTAAAAGAAGCAGATTTATAGTCTTCACATTTCTCCACACTGAGAAGTCCAGTCTTCTTTCAAATAATACATCTCTAGAAGACTCCCACCTAGGGTTTGGGCTGGCTTTTAAGTCCTCTTGATTTGTTCCTAAACGCTCAAACCCTTCTTGCAAGTGTTTTACACGTACCAAAATAGACATACTTATTGCTTCTAGACTTTGTTCTTGCGGATGTACTCCAGTAGTTATTTCATGCTCAAAATGGCCAGAACACTGCACTCCATCTTCCTCTCATACAAGAACTTCCTTATACCGACATCTCCTGGTATATTTTAGAGACACGGCCTCCAAAACAACAACAACGAACATTGCATCTGCATTGAATTAATGTAAAAATTTGGTAACAATGTGCCAATTGTGTACAATTTTGTGAAAAAAATTTAGCAATGTATGGCATGCCTCTAGGTGTTTTCATTCTCCCCCACTTAATTGCGAAGTGTCCTTACAAGCATAGCTACCACAAATATCACAGACATCCAACATCACGAACGCAACTACCACGAGCACTACTACATATCCTCAAAAGAAGAATATACTCTCCCCCACTTAATTGTGAAGTGTCTGGTGCGCAGATCGGTCGTTGTATGCTCACGTAGTAAATCCCGGAAGGTCCCCAAGAACAATGAACTCTACCTTTTTGCACAAAAAACAATGTAAAATTTTGAACGACAAGAAGCAAGAGACCAATTGGGTTCAATCTCCCCCCATGCATTGTGTGAGCGCTTCACAAAGCATGTATTTTATGTATATTTCCATCTTCATGCTCAATAATAGCCCAATTTACAAAAATATGACAAGCTTTTAGCTTTTGAGTTTGCTTTCTACAAAAATAGGAAATAAAGCTAATGGACGGTGCCCATGGAGTCTGGCTGCCCAACATAATGTCCAAATAGAAATAACATATCCGTGCGCATAGGCGCATACAAAATAATAATAAATAATCGATGCCTCAATAGACATAACAAAATATAGGTGTGGCGCCTATCAAAATATAATCCAAAGGTCGAATACTTGCTAGACTCCAATGCTTTCCTCCGCCACTGCTACTATCTCTACACATCAACTGAAGCATTCACAATCGTTAGTAAAATAATACAATTAAACCAACAAAAGTGAATACCTAGCAGTCTTCAGCTACATAAATAAATCAACTGGTTAGAAATAAATCCTAACCTTAATTTATTACGAGTGCACACTCTAAACTCATAAACGTTTATTAATTTAATATGCATTTTGCGGAATCACCCGCTATGGAATCACCCATGTACACACTAAATTAATGAAACGCCCGAAAAGGACAGGCGTCCCCATCAACTTCTCGCACAAAGAATCCTCTTTGCGTATGAGCCCCGGTCATCTAAGTTTACGGAATCCACCGTAAAACCTCACGGAATCCACCGTGGAATATGCCTCCTGGCATCATACCCCTGGGGTGGGATAGCAATTGACCTCAATTGCTATTAGCTCAATGTGGAGCTAACAGAGTGGGGAAAGCATTTAAGTCTCTAGCGTGCATCCATTGTGCTTCCTCTACAGGATGGTTCTTAAATTTCACGAGATATCTAGAGTACCTTCGGCCAGTTCTAGTGGTCATGTAATCAGTGTCTATAATGGCTTCTGGTTCAAGTATTTCAGTCTCTTCCTCTAATAAAGGTGGGTTTTCATAAACAGGGTGGATAGGTAATTGGCCTCTAAATGGTCTCAATAAACTAATGTGAAATGTATTGTGAATTTTCCAATGAGATGGTAATTCTAACTTGAATGTATTATCATTAATTTTATGAATGATTCTAAATGGTCCATAAAATCTAGGAGATAATTTGACAACTGGATGTCTATCTACACTTTGCAGTCTACGTTTTTCTATTCTCAGCCAAACATAATCATCAACTTTGAAATTCATGGCTTGTCTTTTCTTGTTGGCTTGTTTGGTATATGATTTTTGGGCTTTAGCAATCATATCCTTAACCTCATCAAAAATACTATTATGCATAGTAGCAATATCATCAGCACTCTGAATTCTATTAGACAAAGATGCAACAGGTGTAGACAATCTATATCCATAAATGACTTCAAAAGGTGCTTTCTTTGTAGATGCGTGCGGTGTATTGTTATATGCAAACTGTAATAAATGCAAATGAGTGTCCCATGTCTGAGGTTTAGAGATAGTATATGCACGTAAAAGATCTAGAATGGTGCTGTTTGTGGCTTCTGTTTGTCCATTTGTTTCTGGATGAAATGCAGATGAGAAATCAATCTTTGTGCCTAGATTAGCAAACAGTGTAATCCAAAAATTGTTATAAAATCTAGAATTTTTTCTTACATGGAATGAAATATGCTTGCTTACTAAATCTATCTACAACTGTCTAAATCATATCATGGTTAGATTTAGTATTTGGTAAACCAGTAATGAAATCCATAGAAATTTGTTCCCAAGGTTTAGATGGAATAGACAAAAGCATTAGTAATCCATACTGTTTACCATGATGTCTCTTAACTCTTTGACAAATCAAACATTCACAAATGAAATTAGATACATTTGCATCCATATGTGGCCAATAAAAATCTTCAGTTAACATACGTAATGTAGATATGATACCTCTATGACCTTGATATGGGGGACAATGAATTTCATTCAAAACAAAAGATCGGAATGGAATAGTAACACACAGTCTCTTTTCATAAAACATAAATCCATCATTATATGACAATGAATCAAGAGGAATGAAATTATTTTGAAGTAATTTATGCCAATCAGAATGAAAAGTAATATCCTGGTGATATGTATCTTTCATAGCAATCAAAGAATCAAAAGATATGACAGAAATATTATGAATTGCAGGTCTTCTACTCAATGCATCAGCAACTACATTTTCTTTTCCAGGTTGGTATTGAATGATAGGATGAAAACTTTGAATGAAGGAAGCCCATTTGATATGATGGTCAGAAATTTGGGGTTGGCTAAGTAAATGTCTAATGTTTTGCTGGTCGGTCTTTATCATGAATTCTGAACCCATTAAGTAGTGTTTCCACTGTCTTAATGCTTGTACAACTGCTAATAGTTCTTTGTCATAAGTGGAATATTTCAGCTCAGAGGGTTTCAGCTTACAACTAGAATATGCTATTGGATGATTGTCTTGCATTAGTACGGCTCCTATTCCTGATCCGCTAGCATCGGTCACAACTAGAAAGAATGGTCTATTAAAGTCAGGCAACTGTAGAACAGGGGCATTGGTTAATGCACATATCAGTAAGTCAAAGGATTTCTGCTGGTTTTCGGTCCATTGATAAACAATTCCTTTCTTGAGAAGTTTGGTTAATGGTAAAGCAAGTAATGAAAAATTACGTACAAACTTCCTATAGAAACTAGCAAGACCAAGGAATGAGCGTAATTCATGCACGTTTTTAGGAACAGGCCAATTCAATATTGCATCAATTTTCTTAGGATCAACTTTAATTCCTTCAGAAGATACAATATGACCTAAATACTCAATTTCTGTCTTAAAGAATTCACTCTTTTCAGGTTTTGCAAACAATTGATTTTCTTTCAATAATTGAAAAACTAATGACAAATGCTCATAATGCTCTTTCTCATTTTGACTAAACACCAAAATATCATCAAAGAAAACAATCACACAGTACTGATATTTCAAAAAGATACGGTTCATCATTCTACTAAAAGTGGCAGGTGCATTAGTCAATCCGAATGGCATGACTAAGAATTCGTAATGGCCAAACTGTGTTCTGAATGCAGTCTTAAATATGTCCGATTTATCTAGCCTCACCTGATGATATCCTGACTTAAGGTCAATTTTACTAAATATAGAAGATCCTTGCAGTTTGTCCATAAGGTCATCAACTCTAGGTATAGGATACCTATTCTTTACAGTGATCTTATTTAAAGCTCGGTAGTCAATACACATACGATAAGTATTATTCTTTTTCTTAACTAAGAGTATAGGTGCACCGAATGGAGGGCTGCTAGGTCGAATTAAGCCTCTATTTAGTAATTCTTCAACTTGACTCTGGATTTCTTTTTGCTCTATTTGATTGTGCCTATATGGTGCTTTGCAAGGTGGTTATGTGCCAGGTATCAAATCAATCTTATGGTCTTCTGGACGTGAAGGAGGTAAACTTGGTGGTAGGTCTTCTGCAAAACAGTCCTTAAAATATGCAAGAAATTCCTTATGCCTAGGGTGCATATGATTTTCCTTTACTTGCAATTCATTCACCCAAATGAGAAGACCTACCTAGGCATAATCATATTACTGAAATAAAGTCATGAGTACTACCGTCATCATGCAAGATAGTCCTTTCCTTTCCATGCACCAAACATTTCATAGTCAATAATGTATGTGGAGTAGGCATACCTGGTAAAGTATCGGAAATAGTAGTAGTGTCGTCCTCATCTTCAGTGAAATCAGGCATATCCTCATGCTCGTCTTCGTCCATGGCTCCAAGATAGTTTATATGAGCTGGTGGCTTCTTTGAATGACAATTTGCTGCGAGATGTCCAGGCTGGTGACATTTATAGCATACTATTGGCTTGGCTTTGGTTACATTATTTGAAATGGCTGGAAGTCTGGGTACATTTGGATTGGCTTGTGGAATAGGCTTAGGATTTGGATTGACATTGGATGGTAATGCAGGTGGTTTAGCCCAATTCTTGTGGAAAGATGGTGAAGAGAAACGACCTAGATTAAACCTTCTAAAATTGGAATTGAATTGTTTAGATCCATAATTACCATTGGCTTGGAATTGCTGTGGTCGTCTGTCTCTACCGTGTAACTTATCTTTAGTGTCGTGAGCTAGTGAGATGGCGTCTTCAAGGGTAGCAGGCTTGAACATGTTCACTTCAGCGTAGTAATGCCCAAGAAGTCCAAACATATACTTCCGCTTATGTGTCGTCTCTAGTACGTCTTCAAGCATGCGTAGCTGTAAGAGTGCATTCTAAAAACGCTCTGTATACTGTGGAATAGGCTCACGATCCCGTTGTTGAAGTAGATTCCATTACTTGATAGCCTTCTCATGAAATTGCGGTGGAAGGAAATTCTGCATGAACTTCTTCTTGAAATCTTCCCAAGTAGCAGGACATTCTATGCTCTTGCGTACTACAGTCCACCAAAGTGATGCTCTGTCTACCAAATGATTAGTAACACACTTGATTTTATCTTTTTCTGGATAAGTTTCCTCATGGAAATAGTCATCAAACTGGCTAATGAATGATAAAACAGTCTTTCCTTCTCGTATGCCATTGAAAGTGCGAAATTTGAAACTTCGTTTACTTATCTTTGATTCCTTGCGAACGGTTTGAGCTTCAAGAGTGGCGTCGGTACGTCGAATCAAATCTTCAGCTTGAGGTTCTTCTTTGTCGGTAGACGCTCTTTGTAATTTTGTCAATTGCGCTTGCAATGCTTGCCTAGCCCTTCGTTCTTCTTCCAATTGTAGCATGATTAGATCCAGCTTTTGCTCCATGGTAGGCTCAGGTAGGTCGTCTTCAGCCATAGGATCATCCATATGTGGTTTCGTCATCCTGTAAAACTCAAAAGACATTTCTCACTCAAAATCAGGTTAGCGGGATGAGCGTAGCTCAAATTCGGGGTTACAAGGCTATGTGTTTTTTTGGGTTTTTCTTTCTCAAATTTTAGAAAATCTGCAATATTTACTTCTTCTATGCTGAAAATACTTCAGCGGACCTGCATATAGGTAGAATACTTTGCCACGAACAACTTTGCAGTTCAGAGTTTTTGCGCAGGAACAGCCCTTCTAGGAGTTTTGAGCACTAGTCAGTTCTGACTCCAGTTGACTAGTCTGACTTGCAGAGTTGTAGACTTAGTCGACTTATAGAGTTGCAGACTTAGCCGACTTGCAGAGTTGCAGACTTAGCCGACTTGCAGAGTTGCAAATTTGCAGAACTTGATTCCAGTCGACTTGTAGGACTTGACTTCTGGTGCACAGGACCTGAAGTTTGTGATTTGCTTGCCTTGTCTGACTTGACTTTAGTTTAGCTTTGACTTAAGGGATTAAGCTTGAGAAGCTTAATCAATCAATCGTCTGATTTCATGGGGGGGAGGGGCGTTTTTTCCGCCACGCGGAAAAATCGTACCTCCTCCGAGATGAAACGATTTGATTTTTGAAGATTTAAGCTTCTTTTCCAAGCTTATAAACTCTAAAGTTCAACTTTGAAAAAAGGGAGATATGGAATTTCTCACTGTATATCCACGACTTGTTTATGGAGATGAATGCGTGGTCCTTCGCCTGTACAGCCTGGTCCTTCGCGATCTGAGAGTAGAAACAGGGGTTCTTGATCGCCAGAAGTCTGCCTGTATCGACGGTTCGTGACGAGATTGACTGTAGAGCCCGATCGTTCTAGGAGCTCCGCCTTCGCCCGAGATGGGTAGCGATTGGAAGCTCTTGATCTCAGCTCCGCTCTGATACCACTGGTGCGCAGATCGGTCGTTGTATGCTCACGTAGTGAATCCCGGAAGGTCCCCTAGAACAATGAACTCTACCTTTTTGCACAAAAAACAATGTAAAAGCATGAACGACAAGAAGCAAGAGACCAATTGGGTTCAATCTCCCCCCATGCCTTGTGTGAGCGCTTCACAAAGCATGTATTTTATGTATATTTCCATCTTCATGCTCAATAATAGCCCAATTTACAAAAATATGACAAGCTTTTAGCTTTTGAGTTTGCTTTCTACAAAAATAGGAAATAAAGCTAATGGACGGTGCCCATGGAGTCTGGCACGCCCAACATAATGTCCAAATAGAAATAACATATCCGTGCGCATAGGCGCATACAAAATAATAATAAATAATCGATGCCTCAATAGACATAACAAAATATAGGCGTGGCGCCTATCAAAATATAATCCAAAGGTCGAATACTTGCTAGACTCCAATGCTTTCCTCCGCCACTGCTGCTATCTCTACACATCAACTGAAGCATTCACAATCGTTAGTAAAATAATACAATTAAACCAACAAAAGTGAATACCTAGCAGTCTTCAGCTACATAAATAAATCAACTGGTTAGAAATAAATCCTAACCTTAATTTATTACGAGTGCGCACTCTAAACTCATAAACGTTTATTAATTTAATATGCATTTTGCGGAATCACCCGCTATGGAATCACCCACATACACACTAAATTAATGAAACGCCCGAAAAGGACAGGCGTCCCCATCAACTTCTCGCACAAAGAATCCACTTTGTGTATGAGCCCCTGTCATCTAAGTTTACGGAATCCATCGTAAAACCTCACAGAATCCACCGTGGCACGGAATCCACCGTGGAATATGCCTCCTGGCATCAGTGTCCTCATGAGCATAGCTACCACATCTTGCAAAACCACACATAGAAAACTAGTAGATACTAAAAAGATTGGAACATATGTACTGGGGTCATATTATAAATCCAGTAAAATAAATATTTTAGTTAAGTTGTATAAAAACTTGTGCATACTAATAGTCCCCCATACTCACTCTCCCCACCCGAGTGCATAGCATAGTTGCATCCAATGCATGGAGCATACCAACTAGAAAGCATTCTAGAGCCGTTACGCAACAATAATCCCTCTAGGCAATGAAATGCCACACTACTATCCTACTAGAAATATTGCTTCTGAAATAGCCTCATTGATAAGGTCCATGCCTAACAAAAAACCCAACAAAGCAAGCTAATACCATGACACCAAATAAGAATCCTATGGTTTAGTTGCTAACCCTCCCAAAGAGATTTTTAATCAAAAGAGTATATATATTTATTCTCCTTCCCAAAAGGTCCCATCCCAAAGAGATGCAAGAAATTGGACGCAGGGAACTCATCAAGGAAATCCTACAACCTACGAGGACCTCAGAGGTGATGGTTATCTTCTTTTGGTGTTTATAAAAAAAACCCTTCAGTCATTAGGGTGTTTTTTTCCCTTATTATTATTCTGTTTCTTTTTCTTTGTTTTTTTGTTTAAAGAAGAATAAATAGATATACTCCCCCGAACTTAATTTATTATTTTAGTTTTGAGTTTCTTAAGTATTGATGCCAGGAGGCATATTCCACGGTGGATTCCGTGAGGTTTTACGGTGGATTCCGTAAACTTAGATGACCGGGGCTCATACGCAAAGAGGATTCTTTGTGCGAGAAGTTGATGGGGACGCCTGTCCTTTTCGGGCGTTTCATTAATTTAGTGTGTACATGGGTGATTCCATAGCGGGTGATTCCGCAAAATGCATATTAAATTAATAAACGTTTATGAGTTTAGAGTGCGCACTCGTAATAAATTAAGGTTAGGATTTATTTCTAACCAGTTGATTTATTTATGTAGCTGAAGACTGCTAGGTATTCACTTTTGTCGGTTTAATTGTGTTATTTTACTAACGATTGTGAATGCTTCAGTTGATGTGTAGAGATAGCAGCAGTGGCGGAGGAAAGCATTGGAGTCTAGCGAGTTTCCGATCTTTGGACTATATTTTGATAGGCGCCACGCCTATATTTTGATTATGTCTATAGAGACATCGATTATTTATTATTATTTTGTATGCGCTTATGCGCCTGGATATGTTATTTTTATTTGGACATTGAGATTGGGCGTGCCTGACTCTTTGGGCACCGTCCATTAGCTTTATTTTCCTATTTTTGGTAGAAAGCAAACTCAAAAGCTAAAAGCTTGTCTTATTTTTGTAATTGGGCTATTTTTGAGCAAAAAGATTGGAAATATACATTAAATACATGCTTTGTGAAGCGCTCACACAAGGCATGGGGGAGATTCAACCCAATTTGTCTCTTGTCTCATGTCGTGCTTGCTTTCACATTGATTTTTGTGCTAAAAAGTAGAGTGCTTTGTTCTTGGGGACCTTTGGGAATTCACTACGTGAGCTACCTGCGTCCGATCTGCGCACCAGTGGTATCAGAGCGGAGCAGAGATCAAGGGCTTCCAATCGCTACCAATTTCGGGCGAAGGCGGAGCTCCAGGAACAAACGACCTCTACAGTCAATCTCGTCACGAACCGTCGATACAGGCAGACTTCTGGCGATCAAGAACCCCTATTTCCACTCTCAGATCGCGAAGGACCACTCTCTGTCGGCGGAGGACCACTCCCTCATCTTCATGAACAAGTCGTGATAAACCAGTAAGAGCCATATCTATTTCTTCATTAACAAAGCTTAGTTTTAAGCTTAAGAAGCTTGATTAGCTTCAAATCTTCAAATCGTGGCAAGAGGAGATCATCCCGAAAAATCCGCGCGGAATCAAAAACGCCCCCCCCCCCTCACGATTGAAAAACGGCGGCCTATTTCTCCATTACTTAAGCTTATTAAGCTTAAGCTTAACTAATTAAGCTTAAGTTACCTCTATACTCTGTAAGTCAGTGAAGGCAGATAAGTCTGCAAACTCTCGGTCACGCACTCCAGAAGACAAGTTTCGCAAGTCGACACTAATCAAGTACTGCAAGTCCTGCAAGTCAGCTAAGTTCAGCAAGTCAACAACCCTGCAAGTCTGTTAAGTCTGCAACTCTGCAAGTCAGACTAAATCAGAACTGACTAACGCTTGAAACTCCTAGAAGACTTGTTCGTTTGCAAAAACTCAGAACTGGAAAGTTGTTCGCAGCAAGCTGTTTTACCTATCTGCAAGTTCGTTGAAGTACTTTCAGCAAACGGAGACAGAAATATTTCAGAATTTCTGAAAATTGAAGAAGAAAATACCCAAAATACATAGCCTTGTAACCCCAAATTTGAGCTACGCTCATCCCGCTAACTGATTTTGAGTGAGAAAGGTTTGTTGAGTTTTACAGGATGACTACCCCACATATGGATGATCCTATGGCTGAAGACGACCTACCCGAGCCTACCATGGAGCAAAAGCTGGATCTTATCATGCTTCAATTGGACGAAGAGCGAAGAGCTAGGCAAGCCTTGCAAGCGCAATTGACAAAGCTACAAGGAGCGTCCACTGATAAAGAAGAACCTCAAGCTGAAGATCTGATTCGCCGTACCATCGACGCCACTCTTGAAGCACAAACCATTCGCAAGGAATCCAAGATAAGTAAACGAAGTTTCAAGTTTCGCACTTTCAATGGCATAAGAGAAGGAAAGACTGTTTTATCATTCATTAGCCAGTTTGATGACTATTTCCATGAGGAAACTTATCCTGAGAAAGATAAAATCAAGTGTGTTACTAATCATCTGATAGATAGAGCATCACTTTGGTGGACTGTCGTCCGCAAGAGCATAGAATGTCCTGCTACATGGGAAGATTTCAAGAAGAAGTTCATGCAAAATTTCCTTCCACCGCAATTTCATGAGAAGGCTATCAAGCAATGGGATTTACTTCAACAACGCGATCGTAAGCCTATTCCACAGTATACAGAGCGTTTTTGGAATGCACTTCTACAGCTACGCATGCTTGAAGACGTACCAGAGACGACCCATAAGCGGAAGTACATGTCTAGACTTCTTGGACATTACTACGCTGAGGTGAATATGTTCAAGCCTGCTACCCTTGAAGATGCCATCTCCTTAGCTCACGACACTGAAGATAAGTTACGCGGAAGAGATCGACGACCACAGCCATTCCAAGCAAACGGTAATTATGGATCTAAACAATTCAATTCAAATTTCAGAAGGTTTAATCCAGGTCGTTTTTCATCACCATCTTACCGCAAGAATTGGCCTAAACCACCCGCATTACCAACCACTGTCAATCCAAATCCTAAGCCTATCCAACAAGCAAATCCAAATATACCCAGACTCCCAGCCATTGCAAATAATGTGACCAAAGCCAAGCCTATCGTATGCTACAAGTGTCACCAGCCAGGCCATCTCGCAGCAAATTGTCATTCAAAGAAGCCATCAGCACATATCAACTACCTTGGAGCTATGGACGAAGACGAGCATGAGGATATGCCGGACTTCACTGAAGAAGAAGATGATCCTACTACTACTTCCGACACTTTACCAGGTATGCCTACTTTACACTCATTGTTGACTATGAAATGTATGGTGCATGGAAAAGAAAGAACTTTATTGCATGATGACGGTAGTACGCATGACTTTATTTCAGCAAAATTGGTAAAGGAATTGAAATTGCATACAATACCTACGCATTATCGCATAAAAGCTGCATTTTTAGGCACTAGGTACAATGGCACACAAGAAGTTCAAAATTTAGAAATTCAAATTGGTCCATATATTGAAAGAAGAAATTTCTTAGTTGTCCCATTACAATCTAGCGACATTATCCTAGGAATGCCATGGAGACACCAACATAATCCCAATATAGATTATTCCACACACACAATGAATATAAATTTTCAAGGAAAATCTATTACATTATTTGGTATGCATGCATCTCATATGTTTCCACTGCTTTCGCATACTCAAGCAAAACGTGCACTACGCAAGAATACTAAATCATATCTCATTTGGGTGAATGAATTGCACGTAAAAGAAACTCATATGCACCCTAGACATAAGAAATTTCTTGCATATTTTAAGGACTGTTTTGCAGAAGACCTACCACCAGGTTTACCTCCATCACGTCCAGAAGACCATAAGATTGACCTAATACCTGGCACACAACCACCTTGCAAAGCCCCATATAGGCACAATCAAATAGAGCAAAAAGAAATCCAGACTCAAGTAGAAGAATTACTAAATAGAGGATTAATTCGACCTAGCAGTTCCCCATTCGGTGCACCTGTGCTCTTAGTCAAGAAAAAGAATAATACTTATCGGATGTGTATTGACTACCGAGCATTAAACAAGATCACTGTAAAGAATAGGTATCCTATACCTAGAGTTGATGACCTTATGGACAAACTGCAAGGATCTTCTATATTTAGTAAAATTGACCTTAAATCTGGATATCATCAAGTGAGGTTAGATAGATCTGACATATTTAAGACTGCATTCAGGACACAGTTTGGCCATTACGAATTCTTAGTTATGCCATTCGGATTAACTAATGCACCTGCCACTTTCAGTAGAATGATGAACCGTATTTTTCTAAAATATCAGTATTGTGTGATTGTTTTCTTTGATGATATTTTAGTATTCAGTCAAAGTGAAAAAGAGCATTATGAGCATTTATCATTAGTTTTTCAATTATTGAAAGAAAATCAATTGTTTGCAAATCCTGACAAGAGTGAATTCTTTAAGACAGAAATAGAATATCTAGGTCATATTGTATCAGAAGAAGGAATAAAAGTTGATCCTAAGAAAATTGACGCAATATTGCATTGGCCTATTCCTAAAAATGTACATGAATTACGCTCATTCCTTGGTCTTGCTAGTTTCTATAGGAAGTTTGTACGTAATTTCTCATTACTTGCTTTACCACTGACCAAACTTCTTAAGAAAGGCATTGTTTATCAATGGACTGAAAACCAGCAGAAATCCTTTGATTTACTTAAACGTGCATTGACCAATGCCCCTGTCCTACAATTGCCTGACTTTAACAGACCATTCTTTTTAGTTGTGACTGATGCTAGCGGATCAGGAATAGGAGCCGTGTTAATGCAAGATAACCATCCAATAGCATATTCTAGTTCTAAGCTGAAACCCTCTGAGCTCAAATATTCCACTTATGACAAGGAACTCTTAGCAGTTGTTCAAGCATTGAAACAATGGAAGCATTATTTAATGGGTTCAGAATTCATGATAAAGACCGACCAGCAAAGCATTAGACATCTACTTAGCCAACCCCAAATTTCTGACCGCCATATCAAATGGGCTTCATTCATTCAAAGTTTCCATCCTATCATTCAATACCAACCTGGAAAAGAAAATGTAGTTGCCGATGCATTAAGTAGAAGACCTGCAATTCATAACATTTCTATCATATCTTTTGATTCTTTGATTGCTATGAAAGACACATATCACCAGGATATTACTTTTCATTCTGATTGGCAAAAATTAGTTCAAAATAATTTCATTCCTGTTGATTTATTGTCATATAATGATGGATTCATGTTCTTTGAAAAGAGACTATGTGTTACTATTCCATTCCGATCATTTCTTTTGAATGAAATTCATTGTCCCCCATATCAAGGTCATAGAGGTATCATTTCTACATTACGCATGTTAACTGAAGATTTTTATTGGCCGCATATGGATGCAGATGTGTCTAATTTTGTTTCTGAATGTCTGATTTGTCAAAGAATAAAAAGACATCATGGTAAACAGTATGGGTTATTAATGCCTTTATCTATTCCATCTAAACCTTGGGAACATATATCTATGGATTTCATTACTGGATTACCAAATACTAAATCTAATCATGACATGATTTGGACAATTGTAGATAGATTTAGTAAGCAAGCATATTTCATTGCATGTAAGAAAACTTTAACAGCATCACAAGCAGCACAGTTATTTTTGAAAACTGTTTTTACTAACCATGGATTGCCGAAAGTGATTATTTCAGATAGAGATTCTAGATTTTGTAATAATTTCTGGATTACATTGTTTGCAAATCTAGGCACAAACATTGATTTCTCATCTGCATTTCATCCAGAAACAAATGGACAAACAGAAGCCACAAATAGCACTATTTTAGATCTTTTACGTGCATACACTATCTCTAAACCTCAGACATGGGATACTCATTTACATTTATTACAGTTTGCTTACAACAATACACCGCACACATCTACAAAGAAAGCACCTTTTGAAGTTATTTATGGATATAGATTATCTACACCTGTTGCATCTTTGTCTAATAGAATACAAAGTGCCGATGATATTGCTGTTATGCATAACACTATTTTTGATGAAGTAAAGGATATGATTGCTAAAGCCCAACAATCATATACCAAACAAGCCAACAAGAAAAGACAAGCCATGAATTTCAAAATTGATGATTATGTTTGGCTTAGAATAGAAAAGCGTAGACTGCAAAGTGTAGATAGACATCCAGTTGTCAAATTAGCCCCTAGATTCTACGGACCATTTAGAATCATTTATAAGATTAATGACAATGCATTCAAGTTAGAACTGCCATCACATTGGAAAATTCATAATACATTTCATATTAGTTTATTGAGACCATTTAGAGGACAATTACCTATCCACCCTGTCTATGAAAACCCACCTTTACTAGAAGAAGAGACTGAAATACTTGAACCAGAAGCCATTATAGACACTGATTACATGACCACTAGAACTGGCCGAAGGTACTCTAGATATCTCGTGAAATTTAAGAACCATCCTGTAGAGGAAGCACAATGGATGCACGCTAGAGACTTAAATGCTTTCCCCACTCTGTTAGCTCCACATTGAGCTAATAGCAATTGAGGTCAATTGCTATCCCACCCCACGGGTATGATGCCAGGAGGCATATTCCACGGTGGATTCCGTGAGGTTTTACGGTGGATTCCGTAAACTTAGATGACCGGGGCTCATACGCAAAGAGGATTCTTTGTGCGAGAAGTTGATGGGGACGCCTGTCCTTTTCGGGCGTTTCATTAATTTAGTGTGTACATGGGTGATTCCATAGCGGGTGATTCCGCAAAATGCATATTAAATTAATAAACGTTTATGAGTTTAGAGTGCGCACTCGTAATAAATTAAGGTTAGGATTTATTTCTAACCAGTTGATTTATTTATGTAGCTGAAGACTGCTAGGTATTCACTTTTGTCGGTTTAATTGTGTTATTTTACTAACGATTGTGAATGCTTCAGTTGATGTGTAGAGATAGCAGCAGTGGCGGAGGAAAGCATTGGAGTCTAGCGAGTTTCCGATCTTTGGACTATATTTTGATAGGCGCCACGCCTATATTTTGATTATGTCTATAGAGACATCGATTATTTATTATTATTTTGTATGCGCTTATGCGCCTGGATATGTTATTTTTATTTGGACATTGAGATTGGGCGTGCCTGACTCTTTGGGCACCGTCCATTAGCTTTATTTTCCTATTTTTGGTAGAAAGCAAACTCAAAAGCTAAAAGCTTGTCTTATTTTTGTAATTGGGCTATTTTTGAGCAAAAAGATTGGAAATATACATTAAATACATGCTTTGTGAAGCGCTCACACAAGGCATGGGGGAGATTCAACCCAATTTGTCTCTTGTCTCATGTCGTGCTTGCTTTCACATTGATTTTTGTGCTAAAAAGTAGAGTGCTTTGTTCTTGGGGACCTTTGGGAATTCACTACGTGAGCTACCTGCGTCCGATCTGCGCACCAAGTATAGGAATGACTAGAAGGCTAGGAATTCATCACTAAATTGAACTTTCAAACATTTCAAGGCAATAGTTTCACTCGAGGAATCTAATCTAGCACATAATATCAGTCACCTTGCCTAGGCAAATGAAAGGACAAAGAGACCCACCAACTCAACATCTCTCATCCAAACTAATCCTAGTCAAAATTTCATGGAGAGAACCTTGTTACTCAACTACCCTTCATCGTAAGGAAAGCGACAAAATTACGGGAGTAAACTCTATTAGATTCTTAGGTAGTCACCACATACAATGAAATTCACCAGTCATTCACACACACACCATCCCTTGAAATCACTTTCTAGTGCTAATGTCCCATCCCATGTGGGTAGTCTCTCATGTAGACTAAATTGTTTATGTATCTTTCGGTGTATTTGTGTTTTAACAATTGTGTTTTGGGTTTCTTCTGAAAGTACTTAGGGTTTGATACTCTAAATGATCTCAATCATGTTATATTTTTTATTTTCCTTTATTTCAAATGAATATAAATAGAGAAATTAAGTATAAAACAACCTGTTATGTATGTAGATATTGCAACTCCAAGATAATGTGAAGATAAACGCGTAGTGGTTCTCAAATGGCAACAAAAATCAAACCTGCACAGAACTCTGCCACTAACCACTAAACCATTAATAGGTTAGATCAATAAAGAGTGAAACTCCTTTAGAAACCCGCCACCTACTCAAACTTCTTTGTAATGAGCTCAAAGCACCGAAGGAGTATCCCAACCGTGCATGCAACTAACTAACTAACTAACCATGTGAAGACTAACTAAGCTAAAGTGCGTTAGAAGCTAAAATAAAAAGGCATAAACAAGTCTTGACATTTTTGTTTCTAAAGTTTTTTTAAATAAAAGTTTTATTTTTGTTTTTGTTTTAAATAAATAGGATAAAATAAACACAAAAGAAACTAAGAAAACCAACGATCTAAACTAAAATCCTCACACTCTCTAAAATCTTCGACTACAAACAATAACTCTAATACAAAATCATCCACACTATCTAAGTCAAAACTATCAACTAAACTATCAAATATAGGATGCTCATGAATAGCCTCTAGCATAGGCACATTAGAGGTCAAAGACCTGTTATCAAGTGCATCGCTAAAAACCTCCATCACATTATGGAGTGGAACCACGGCTTCATCATCATAATAGCGCATAGGTGCCACTAGTAAGCATCCTAAAGAGTAGCCTTCAATGGCATCCATATGCCAACATATATAACCCCAACAGGGATAACAGACAGTTACTTGATCATCATCGAGCTATGATGGAGTAAAATGGTAAACAGAAGCTTGATATCGGGAAAATTCATGATGTTCTCTACCCACCCTATACTGAGCAATGCATGCTCAAGTGAGAATACACTATCATAATCATGGAGCTGATAAGTGTAACCTATAGCATCCTGCATGAGAGTGGTTCCATAGTGTCGAAAGTAAGTACGACACTGCCAACACAAGAGCTGCGCATGCACATAAAGATGCCACTGACACGGTCTACAACCAAAGGGTGGATGGTATTGCAAATAAAAAAGGATTACAAAAGAAGAATTCCAGCAGGCCTCTCCCCTCGGTGCATAAAAAAACCTGTCATGCGTCTAAAAATGTGGAATACTATAAGATCAAAACTATCAGCATCAAGACAAGGGTAAAGCACATCCATCCAGAGAAAAGCCATACTTGCATCCCATTGAAAATCCCCAAAAGAAAAGAACCCAAATGTAGATTAGTTAAGGGTTATTCTAACCACTCACCTAACTAAACTAAGTCACAAAATGTTAAGGCAGAGGCCATTAACTCTAAATATCTCATTTTCAGCATTAATATCCTACACATATAGAGACCCATTATCATAAACTTTAACAACCTTAAAAGGTCCTAACCAACAAATTTTTAGCTTCCTTGGAAATTTATAATAACGATTATCATAAAGTAAAACTAAATCCTCTTCTTTAAACTCTCATACTTTAATGTTTTGATCATGCCACGCCTTACGGTGTTTCTACATTGCTTCTAAGCTCTATAAAGCTAATAGTCTTTCCTAATCTAACTTCACCAATTGTAAAATCCTGTGCTTCAACAATTCAGCCTCACCTAATCGTAATGAGAGGGATATAGAGTAGGCAACTCTTGCTCAATTGAACAAATAACATTAGTTCCATAAACTAAATTGAAGGGGTATTTTGCAGTGTTACCTTATAAGTGGTTCTATAGGCCCATAATGCCTCATACAGATGCTCATCCCAATCTCACCTGTGAGAAGCCACACTTTTAGTTAAAATCCCATAAATAATACGGTTAGTTACTTCGACCTGATTGTTAGCTCTAGGATAATAAGGCTTTGATTTGCGATGCTTAATTTGATATAGTTCTGTTAACTCGCTAATTAGACCATTCAAGAAATAGGAACCTTGATCACTTGCTAATTCTAGTGGGCAACCAAAATGTGTCATGATATTCTCATACATAAACTTAGCCACCTCAATGGCTTTATCTATCTTAAGCGCTTTCGCTTCCATCCACTTTGTAATATAATCCATACAAACCAGGATATAACGATTAGATTGATACCATGTAGGTGGATCAATTGGGTCCACAAAATCAATTCCTGACTTCTCAAAAGGTTTTAATGCCAAGATAGGTGCCAAAGGCATAGAAAAACTCTTAGAATGACTACCAGACATCACATTTTTGACAGTAATAATAAGCATCTTTAAATAGGGTAGGCCACCAATAACTAGCTAATAGAACTTTTTGTGCTATTAATTCATCGGCAAAATGGTCACCACATGGCTCATCATGCAATGCCTTAAGAACCACATGGACTTCATCTTCTCGTAGACATCAACGATAGATACCCTCGTGTAGAAAGAATTTATAAAGATAACCCCCTAATAATCCATAGGAGCACTTCAAATTAATATTATACTTTGTTGTGAACATGGTATTTCTTGATCACATGGAAATTGGTCGTGTAATGTTCGACGGTAACGACGTAAAATTCTATTTTGCTTTTCCAAACATTTTTGGTCATTCAAATCCCAATACCATTGAGTATTGCTAAGCTTAAGGATTAATGAGTGTAAATCTTCATCTTCATCACCTTGAATCCGACACCCTAAATAGTGTATAACCCGTTTTAGCTCCAGAAAGTCCTTAGGATCCTTAGGTTCAAATCCTCTAAGCTTCCGTTTAACTCCATCCCCATAGATAGTAAAATCCATCACTCTCTCTTTGGGATGAGGTAATACTACCTCACATATACTTGGCAGGTGAGCTGGCAGCAGGTGAGCTTTGCTTGCTTTAAATTGCCTTCCATGATATCCCCCTAGCTGCCCTTTAGAATAATGATACGGCTTTTGCCTATTGCTCATAGAGTGCTTAAAGGACTAATATAACCAAAGGAGAGGCAGTGGAGTTTTTTTTTGGTAATCCAATGCCAGAAGTAGATAGAGATTTACTTCTTTTATAATGTTCATTTGTTTGCTCACATCCAATTGACCATTTCCTAGGAATAGGCGATATTTTTTCCATTTGTTGCAAATCATTATTAATTTTAGATTCTTGCTGTTCTAAATACATCTCTAGAAGTGAAATTTCTTCCAGATATTGCGTCTCCCTAAATTGGAATTCTAACTTTTCTTTTTGTAACTCAGCAATTTTCTTCATTGCTTCATTCACATCTGTCACTGCTGCCTCGCATTTTATTTCGAAAGCCTCATTTAATTCTTTGATTATCCTATCATAATTACAATGACCTTCATTAAAAGTCCGTGCAAATCTATTTAAAGCCGGAGATGGGTCATCTCTATCATCATGTAATATCAACCATTATAAAGGTTTGTAACTATCCTTGTTTCTTCTCTCTCTTTCTTTATTTCCTAGCTGACAATAGTAAGTTCTTTTAGCAACCACTGGAAGTTGTTCGAATCCAAAAGGTAGATTATCTACCTCGTAAGGAAATGTTGTAACTAAACTCTCCTTAGGTTTGCTATGATTTTTCTCAATAGTATCAACTTCCTCCATAGTTATTGAGGAGCTTGTTGTCAGATCTTCTTGCCTCATCCTCCTCTACTTCTAATCATTAGGTGAAAAGTTTTCGGATATGTTATATGCAAAAAATACATCCCTAAGGTTACCTTCTTCCCATCTTTACAAAATCCAGGACATGTTTCAAGAAATAAACCATTCAAATCATTGACTTCATGGATTGCATCCTCATGATATTTATCCTCCATTGCTGAAACCATTAAACAGTCTAGGGTTGTGTCTTCTGAGGTGGATAACCAATGAGTAATATCGCTATCAGAGTCATTATCTGGTGAAAAATTAACAGTATATTCACCAATACCTACTTGTTTCACTTTGTTAGGCTGATGCACAATGTTCATGTCTACTTTTTTCTACTCTTGTTGGTCGCTGTGTTTTAAATAACCATGCATAAGGCCTTTCATTATCGGTCCTCTATACTTTTGAATCATAGAATTCACTATTGGATTTTTCATCCATCTCGCTAACTACTTCATCTCCTGACTCCCTTAAAAACCCTTTTGTGATAACTTGTATCTTGACCCTGTCATTTCGAGGACCAATCACAATTGAACCTTTATACCAATCCTGAGTGCACCTTGCTTGGTATAACCAAGGTCGACCCAGAAACATAGAATATGAAGAGATATTTGACAATGAGTGAACTAAGTAATTCACATGAAATTCTATGCTAAAAATTAAAGATATCACATTGCGAAGTAACCCCAAAGGAATCACTTTCCTCTGATCAGTCACACGTAAAACTATATGGGTAGGTCCTAGATTCTTCAACACTAATTCTTACATCATTTGTTCTGTCATCAAATTGATTGCTGAGCCACCGTCTAACTATACTTCATTCAGCAAGTGTCCATTAATAGTAGTATCTATAACTGGAGCTCTTGGATCCACAAATAAATCCACTATTTTCACGTCTCAAGTTGTTTTTCCTTTGGAAGCATTGCGGTTACTTTAGAAGTATTAGTCTCAATCATTTTCCTTCGATGCCAAACTAATTTATGATGAGGTTGCTTTCAACATGTAGGCGTTATTTCCAGCAATTGGCAAAGGTTAATGGTCAAAGATACTTATTCTAATGCAGCCCAAAGATCATAGGTCTTGTTCACGGATTCTGCTTGCTCTTTACTTCCTTCCTTAGGAGGTATAAATCTTTCGGGAAAAGGAGCTACCCCTACTTGAATCTTAGGATTTGCTAAGGGCATAGGTGATAATGGATGGTCAGAGGAATGTTGTGGAGAATTTGACTCAACTAGCTCCACATTAGGATCTATATCCTTATATTTATTCTTCAGTGCTCCTTTTAACTGTAGACTCCCTTCCTCTAGACCTTACTACTTTTGTTGCTGCTTTTGCGCTCTAGTAACCACACCAATCATGGGGTCAACCTTAAAGGTCACCCTACGAGGCAAAAATTTTGACTTAACATTAATCCCTTGCTCTTTTGTTTCCATTTTGACTATGGCAGCAGATGTTGAAGGTTCATTAGATACTTGTTTACCTTTTTCATTAGTTTTGTTTTCCTCTCGCTTAGGAAAATTCTCTTTATGATGCCCTTCACCACTACACCTCCTACAAAAAGGGGTAGAATCTTGATTTCTATGCGCATTCGGACAATATGTAGCTATATGACCTTCTTGTTGGCATCGATAACAAATTACCAGCCCCCTAGGCCTTTGCTGTCCATTTTGCTCCATTCGATTACGAAAAGTACCATTATTTCTCGTGAAAGGAGAATTTCTTCTTCCGTTTCCATCACTATTGTAATTATTTCAAGGTATTGGGGGTCTACCTTGGGTTGGCAATCCTCTTAGCCTAAAAGGTTGATTAGGTGGCCCAATCTCATAAGTCGTATTATTACGATCCATGTAATTATAATTCATTTGCATTGAATGAGCTTGTTGTTGCTCTTGACCTATCTTATGCCAACAATTTGTATCTAGATGCCCTGTCTTAAGGCAAAAAGTGCAGAATGGTGGATGGTTAGGCATTAGTCTTGAAGGCATCGGACACTCTGTAGCCACATGGCCATACCCATGACACTTACCACACCAGATATTAGATCTAGGTGGGTTTGGAGTTGAGCTACTCGAGAATTGTTGTGCACTAGCAACTTGTGTTATTATTGAATTAATTTCTTTCAAGGGTGCTTGCACTGCACCCATGATTTCCTCCTTTAATTTTCCTAAGGATTTTGCAATAATATTAGCTCCTTTTGCTTTATCAAGAGGGGACTGAGATTGAGGCACATAAGGAATTCATGTCTGTATCATATAGGTTGGAATTGAAGTGTACGGATTTAAAGTTACAATTGATACATTTGAACTTACAATTACCGATGGATTTAAAGGAACGGTCACATAAGACATGTTCTTAGATATCCCTTTTGAAGTTCTTGGATATTCCATCCGAGGTTCTTTGAATAAATCCCTCCGTCCTTGTTGGCTAAGTTGCACTTCTTCCCACCATCTAGCATGTGTTTTAGCATCTTCCAGTGTAGCTGGCCAGAGTAGGCTAACAAGCTGATGAACTTCAGGATTAAGCCCATCAATAAATTTATGCTTTTGCATAGGCTCATTAGGAGCTGGATTCATCTTTCGAATAATTGTCTCCATATGCTCTATGTAATGTTCAACACTTTCGGTTGTTCCTTGGGACAAATAATTCAATTGAAGGGCTAGGCTATCTTGGAAATCTTGACGTCGAATTTTTTTTAGGAACGCTCTTGATAAGGCAGAACAAGTCACTTTATGTTGAGCATCTAGGTTCCGGTACCACCTCTTTGATTCATCTTTTAGTGTTGCAAGGAAGATATGAAGCTTTTGGTCATTGTCTACTATCTCATTGGCGACATAGGTCACCTCAAATCTTTGCAAATGCGCATCAGGATCCTCATCCCACGGTCCCCCAAATTGCGTGAAGTCAGTTAATCTAATTGGGTTGTGAGCCATTGTTTCTCTAAATAATATCTCTAGCCCTAAATCTTTGGTAATATCAAACCATGCAAGTTCCTTGGGCTCCTTAAATGAAGATCTTAGACCTAGATTAGGTACGCCTTGAATTGAATCTCCCTTGTGGAAAATTCTAAACAAAGATCGTAGTTCGAAATTCACTACTCGCTCTAGCCACGGAACCTCTTTTGGCCCCTTAAATAATTGGCGCAATTCAAAAATCGACTCTAAATCCCAATCAAAGGGTGGTTCAATACTCCCTATTGTAGCATTAGCTTCACTCTCTCTACTTTCACTACTTTGTCTACTCCTTTCCCCAGTGACATGACTGGTGCCTGAGGCCATTAGATCCCATTGATATGAGTCTGCTTCACTTTCTTTTGATGATGTTCTATCGAATGATATGCTAGGCCTATAAAGTTCTATGGTTGTGTTAGACACAATGTCTATCCCTAGGTTCAGTAATGTATTCACCCTTTCAAGCCTTTCTAATAGCCAAGCCTCATGTCATGCTGCACATTCTCTAGCTCGTTGATTTCGAGCTTCATTTTGTTGTCTCCGTCTCTCCTCTGAATTCATCCATTATTAATGAAATAGCTATTGCTGTCATACTCCAAAATTTCACAAGTTTTATTTAGAGCTCTAAAGTTAGGTTCTTGATTGCATGAGTGCTTAGAAGTTTAAGAATGATTGGTAACTTTGGGTCTATTTCTCCATAAGGCAACTTTTCTTCTTGCTTAAGAATTAGGCCTAAAATTTCAGCGACCTCTCTAACGTCTTTTGTATCGAATGTAGCTTTTAAACCTCTAGATACATGTATCCAAGGCAACACCTCATCCCATACCACTCTTGTAAAAGTCCGATAAGCGTTACGATAATACCAATCAAAGTGGTACGACACACTAATTGTATTTATTTCAACTGCATCTATTAGTCCAAAATATACTGCTAATAAAACTATTGTTTGTGCACAATTGTTATAGCCCCAACTCTAGGAAGATAATTATTCTACATCCACAGTTAATTGCGGGCCAAAATATTTGCCCCCCTTTACTAATTCTATGTCTCGCCCAATCAAATATTCTCCTTTGGCAATCTTGGGGCAAATTCAGAAAATGGTCCCTTAGAAAAGAAACCTCATGTTCACTCATAGATACCTAGGATCTAAATATCCTAGTGAGATCAATCACCTGTTCAAGTGCACTTGTCCTCAGCAAACACACCAAAAAATGACCGGGCTGAGCCACTTTTAACCGGGTTGCCAAGCCAACTCCTAAGAGTTAGTGCATTGGATAGGTGATTTTTTGCCACTAACTGCGATAACTCTGTCTAGCCTTCCCTGATATTTACAACACTCCTCCGTAGTAGTCCAACTATTCTCATGCAAATTACCTATACCTTAATAAGCTTTCTTAGTCTTGTACTTCACTTTTGTTTTTAACCTTCATGGCTATGTCTCTATACTGGGCACTAGAATACTAAGCCTAGGATGTTTATCCCCCCTAAGGGAATTGGTTTCATGGCATAGACCCAATGGATCTATCTACACATCTCCATTTAAGTTCCTTTTAAGTTATCTCTTCTCTATCTTTATATAATAAATACCTTTTATTATTTACTAATTAGCAAACATTCAAAACAATCAACTAATATTCCACAAACCCATAAACTTTAATTTTCCCATTTTAAACGTTTCTCCTCTCCGTATTGTGCAATCCATCGTTGCTATTAATGTTTAAATAATTAATTCATTTTTATTTCCCAATGGTAATGTCCTCTCTCTCCTCTTCTTTAACTAAACATCAAACATGACAAAACAAATAATTCCTCCACACTCTTACACGTCCACATACACAAATTATTTTAATCCCAGTGTCTCCCCTTAATTAACAAATTATCCCAGTGGCCCTCCACTCTTTATTTTCTCGATTGCTCAAGAATTTTTTATAGAAAACAAAATATAGAGTTCCAGTTTAGATGTTGAGGCTTCCCCTCATGCCATCATAGAAATCAATTGTTAATTTTGATATTGTTCATGAATTTTTACGATCGCAAGCATTCCTTGTTAAGTTATCTATTTAATGAATCTTAACAAATCTATCAACCTTAGAAGTAATTGAGAATACCCTTACGTTCCCCTTGTTCCATATGGTATAAATTAATACTTTGTGAACACTCTTAATTTGCGTAAAGTCGAAAATACCATGTTTTTTTATAAATATTTTCTTAAAGAAACAACATTAAATTAATTTTCTCTTTTCTTAACTTCAAGAAAATTTCATAACACTTCAGAATCCATACTTTCAGCTTTCCCCTACAAGATTCAAACTTTTTTTGTTGAGCTAAAAATATGATTTTTATTAGTAAATACTATAATTTTCATTCAAAATAACTATTTTTTATTTTTAAAACATGTTAAATATATTCCAAAAATTTTGAATTTTTAAAGGATTATATAATTCATGAGAAAAATATTATATCTCATAATTGCTCAACTAGATGTTTTATAAAAATTGATCTATGCCATTTTAAAACCATTTTATAGCATTTTAACTGTTTTTTATGTTTAAAATATCCAAGCAGACATACATAAATGCTAACAACTATTCAGAGTTGAAAATTAAATTTTAGGATATTTTATTAAAATTATAAACTAAATAAATATTTACGCTGCATTGTTTATTTTTGTTAAACAAGGTATGACACTTACATGATAGTACAAGAGTCGCGATTCCATCTTTGGAGGCCATGTCCTTTGCAATCCAGCCAAGGGAAGTCTACGTAGGCATTTGGAATAGCAAGCTCACCATTTCCCATCTCGTTGAGTTTCCATTTACAAATTGCATTGTTGCTATAGGGCCCTCTTAAGTTTTAAACTTGATTAATTTCAAACTTGAGAGTTTAGCTTCCATGGTTAGAGATCGACGATTTAGGAAGGGGGAGAGAGTAATTCAAGATCTCCATCATACTTCCATGAAATCAAGAACCAATTGCATTGTTGCTATAGGAATGGCCACTTACAACCCTCTTAAGTTTTAATCTTGATTAATTTCAAACTTAAGAGTTTAGCTTCCATGGTTAGAGATCGACGATTTAGGAAGGGGGAGAGAGTAATTCAAGATCTCCATCATACTTCCATGAAATCAAGAACCAAATGGAGTGACTAGAAGGCAGAAAATTGTTATCCTAGCCTGCCACTTCAGATTAGGTGGGTACATTGAAACTCCAGTTTGGCATCAAGAGAAGGACATGGTGATAATAATCAACATGAAGGATGAATTTCGATTCTCTCCTCTTGCTCTTCTCCGATTGGAATTATGATCAATTTTCTTGGCTTTGATTTGGATTTTGGGACCCCCTATTGATCTCCCTTCATCAAATCGTCACAAGAATGAAGGCACCCTCTCTAGCTCTTAATCATGGCCTCCAAGAAGGCTCTCCCTCCTCTTCAAATTGTCATTGTCTCTCTCTCCCTTTCCTCCCACATCCCCCTTGTGTCGTCCTCTCTTCTAAGTCCTCTTCTCAAGCGATTGGACTATACAAGCTCCAAAGATGTTCTCCTATAATCAAGGTCCGCAGTAGCTTCTTCTGATGATTTAGGTCGAATGGATTCCACGGTCCCCCTTCTTCTTTCACACGGCTCCCTAGATCGTAACTGACACCCCTTTCAATTATTCACCGTATGTAAAAGCAGTGTTGCTTAATGTTCTTTTCATTGTGTGTATTAACTTTAAATAGGTTTTGTAGGGCAATTACCCCTATGAAAACACTTAGGTGAGGCATATGTCATCCCCCTTAAGCTCTCGCAATTGCTGAGCTATTTCCTGGAGCAGTTTCAATTCCACGTTTTCTTTTCTCAAAGAGTCTATTGCTTACTTCATGAAAACATCACCTTTGACAAACACATCCCTGCTTTCAAGCTGGAATTCATAGTCTACATCATGTATACGTTCACCAAAATCTAGTCTGCTATCTCCATAGATATTCTCGTGTCCGATAGAAGCTCTACCCCCATCTATATTGAGTTCTATGATTTTGCATGCTTCTGTTTCTGGTACATTGTCTTTGTTAAGTAGTGATGAGCTCTCCTTGCCAGTGCCATTTTCAAAATCCTTAATAGATGACACTCTTAAAGAAGTAGATTTATAGTCTTCACATTTCTCCATTGAGAAGTCTTGTCTTCTTTTAGATAATACATCTCTAGAAGACTCCCACCTAGTAGGGCTTGGGTTGGCTTCTAAGTCCTCTTGATTTATTCCTAAATGCTCAACCCATTCCTCCAAATGTTTTACACGTACCAAAATAGACATACTTACTGCTTCTAGACTCTGTTCTTGTGGATGTATTTCAATAGTTATTTCATGTTCAAAAGGGCCAGAACACTGCACTCCATCTTCCTCTCATACAAGAACTTCCTTGTACTGGCATCTCTTGGCCACTACAGAGATAGGGCCTCCAAAAGCAGCAACAACAAACATCGCATTTGCATTGAATTAATGTAAAAATTTGGTAACAATGTGCAAATTGTGTACAATTTTGTGAAATAAGTTTAGCAATGTATGGCATGTCTCTAGGTGTTGTCAAAAGCTTACTTAGGTCCTTACATTTACTTAGGCACTTAGCTTTAGCTAGGTTTACTTATGTGCTTATGTTTACTTAAGAAGATTTACTTAGGGTTTGGATTTAGGTTTAGGTACTTACATGCTTATGCTTACTCATCTGTAGGTTTACATATTTAGATTTAGTTTTAGGTTTAGGTGCTTAGGTTAAATTGCAAATGAAACTTAGGCACGCCACTTATTAAGCTACAAATAGAAACTTCTTTACAAGAAAAGTTTAGGAGCAACAAATAAGCTATTTCAATTCCTCGCCATGTCATTATAAAAATCTAATATGATGGGGGAGGTGGATAACTTGCAAGTGGCTTGGAAAATTGTAATAATTAGATAAGCTCAACTTCCTTGAATGAGTGTGCTCATGTGTCTACATCTTGCTTAATTGCTAGACCAACACTATCCAAGAAAATGATATTTACTTCTTATGGACTTTGAATGGTTTCCCTAACAAAGGGCCAATGTTACCTTCTCTAGTCTTGTTAAGAGTGCCATCAGTAGTGGAGGCCCTATTAACAACCTCATTATCCTCTTCAATTAGCTATTTGGTATGTTTGGTCTTGCCCTTTCATAGGTGGAAAATTGGAGGTTTCTCTCATCCACAAGTAGCAACACTATACTTTTAATTTGTCAAGTACCTAGTTTGAACTCAATCCTTCCTTTATACCAATCCCTAATGGATGACCAAGATATTTGAAAACCATGCCTCTTTTTATCACCTTCCCTTGCCATTTCAATGCCTTAAGATCCTCTCCAATGACATTAAAAAGGCATGATTTTTGGTTGTTAATTTTGAAACCACTAGCTCTGTCATATGTTTCCAATATCCATATAGCCTTCTCCATGTTAGAATTGCCAATCTTTATTGAGATCCCACTTAAATTCCAAGTGTCTCTCTAGCTTAGTTTAATGTTGTTGTGCTCCTTCAAGTTCTTGGAGCTCCAATGCTTTGGTCAATGGATCTCGAGCACTCATTGTAGCTTGCCACTCCAATGTTCTCTTTATGTATTTATGAAGACTCAAAGGAAGCTAACTCACTCCCTTCTATTTTGAAATGATGATGAGAAATCTTATGGAGTTCTGATGATCGGATAACAAAGAGGGAATTATATCTTGTTTTGCCTTCTTTTCTCTCTTCCTCTATGCTCTCTCTCTCTCTCTCTCTCTCTCTCTCTCTCTCTCTCTCTCTCTCTCTCTCTCTCTCTCTCTCTCTCTCTCTCTCTCTCTCTCTCTCTCTCTCTCTCTCTCTCTCTCTCTCTCTCTCTCTCTCTCTCTCTCTCTCTCTCTGTCTCTCTCTCTCATTCTTCCAACTCTGATGATAAATATTGAAAAGAAAATTAGCATCTAAAGTTATTGAGGCTTAATTACATAGCCTTAGTTGTAATGCACATGCACTCAATCACTCACTCAACATGGCACAAAAGGTAACACGATATATGAGAGCAAGATATAAACTTATATTATTCAATGAAAGAAACAATACAATATAGGCACATCCCAAGACTACACCCTCATGATGCAGTATGAGTGGAGGTTCACCCTCAGGATGTGGTACAAGTGAGGGTTCACCATTAGGTATAGGGAATCATATGTGGAGTGGAAACCAACAAGTAGGGGTCAAAGTCATTACTGCTCTTTACATAGGTGCATTTGTAGGCATCCTTATGGTATATTTACAAAGCTCTTACCCTTACACTCATGCCTTCTCAATGGATTGCTATCCTTAGCAATCTAAAAGTGGTTTTTTCGACTCATTTTGGGGTCTTAACATAGCTCATCCTATAAATTTGGTTAGTTTCTATGGGTTTAGGACTTGACTCATTAGTGGGATCTTAAAGTAGATTTTTCTATCAAGTTGGTCAATGTCTACTGCACTATGACTTGGGGTCTTAACACAACTTTTCCTATCAAGTTGGCTAGGGTCATCCCATCTAGACTCAATTCTTTTATTTCTTTTTCATTTTGGTCAACCCTTAACTCAATTACATTTGAGGAGTGGAGGATTCATATTCCTAACTTTATTTGGCTTGGCTCTTATGGCTTTGCATACCAAGCTTTGTAGGCATGTCCCAAGTTGTCTTGCTAATGGGGTCAAGGTGTAGTGGCTCGATTGTTGCCATGTTGTGCCATGCCTTAAGGGAGGTAGTCCATTGGGTTGCTGCTTGTCCAATTCCTCCCTTTCTTTACACCTTTGCCTTGGGTCTTGGGGACTTGTCATGCCTCTTTGCTAGATCCTTCTTGCTTGCTTTGAACTTAGAAAAATTGGTTGGTTTAGCTTGCCTTTTTACACGGAAGGTGGAGTCTTGGTGCATGGCACCTCTTCAGTTCTTCTTATTCTCATTTGGGGTCTTTGGGGAATATGGACTAAGTCATTAGACTTATCTTAGATTTGAGGTTGCAAAAGTAGAGGTATTATTGATGTTTTTGGGGTGACACCCATGTTTGGAGTGCTTGTGTGTCACAGATCCATGGGATCAAGATGACAACTCTTTGCACTACTTGTGGCCTGAATGCTGAGATCTCAATCTTTACTAGCATAGAGTAAGATCCCAACGTGTTCCATAATCTAAAGATATTCACCTTAAGACTGAGTTGGAGAGTTCTCTAAGGCTCAACTAGCAAGATTCCATTCCATGGAACTAAGCTACCTTGTTCAGACCATATTGTGAGCACTCCCTTCTTTAAGGCTTCATGCTTTGACTCATTCTAGCCAAACTCATAAGGGTTTGCCTCTTTGAGCTCAAGGGCATAGCCAATAAATCCATTAGTGAAGTGCACTTGGTTCCTACTTTGATCCAATTTGGTTGGATGGTGTGTGGCCTTGGATCAAAAGTAAGGGTTGCTTCATCTTTAGCCACAATTTTAGTTTGAGGGGTTTTGGAGACATCCTCATTCTCATCTCTCATCTTGGCTCTCGTAGCTTGCCTCCATTTCTTGGTGTTTGGTTTTGCCTTCTTCTTCTTTTCATTATCATTCTCTTCATTCTCTATCTTTCCTTCTTCTTTTTGGCCTTTTTTGCCGAGACCTCTCTTTTGCTCCTCTTCTTCCTTCATCTTCTTGCCCAAGCCTAACTCATCTTCTATATTTTATTCTTTGGCCTTCATGCCTAGATCTATCTTGTCTTGCTCTTTTTGTTCTAGCCTAATTTCTTCTTGCTTGTCATCTTCTTCTTTTGGCTTTCTAGCTCTCCATACTTTCTTGCCTAAGTTAGTCCTCTACCTCTTTCTACTTGCTCATTCTTCTTCCTAACTTTATTCCTCTTGTTTTCT
The DNA here is from genome assembly GCF_053477565.2 of Lygodium microphyllum. NCBI lineage: Eukaryota > Viridiplantae > Streptophyta > Polypodiopsida > Schizaeales > Lygodiaceae > Lygodium > Lygodium microphyllum. Next base: position 84,446,210 of record NC_141146.1, on the reverse strand, counting down.
TCTACTCGTTTCTTCTCATCTTACTCTATCTTTCCTTTCTCAATCTTTTTCTTTGCTAACTCTATTCTCTCTTCTATCTCTTCTCTTCTCTTCTTTTGTCTCATATTTTCTTCTATCTTTTCTATGGCTCTATCTAACGAGTATTTTTCTTCTTCTTTCCTATCATCTTCTATCTCTTTCCATATTCTCATTATTATCTCCTTCAACTCTCTTTCTAGCCTATTATTAGTGAACTTGTCGGGGTTGATTTATTGTGGGGAGCATGTTGTCAAGGTCAATGTGTTCCAAGATGTGGGCCGAGCTCATCCTCACCCTTCTCTTCTTCTTCGGGTTGTTGGGAATGAGGTGTTCCAAGATTAGGATCGAGCTCATCCTCTCCCTTCTCTTCTTCTTTTGCTAACTCTTCTCTTTTTTCTTTTTCTTTGCATGGCTCCTCTTCTAAGGTTGAAGTATTGGCTCCATGTAGTAGATAACCTGCTCAAGGTGCTTTCACCTTTAAATTCTCATATTTCAAGTCTATCTCTTTATATACTTCCTCATCATTATCTTCATCAAAGGCAACCCGTGCCTAAAGGAGGGTGCCAACCTACCTCACCTTAAAATATCAATGGAGGGAGGTGTCTCTTAATTAATATCCAACACTTCCTCCCCCTTCTCAAACTCATTCTAAGATTGGTTCATCCTCCAGTTGGGCTACAACCTGTTGGGTACAAGGGTCCATCCTTCTCACAAGTCCACCCATCTTCATCTTCTTTCTTGTATACTAACTTCATAATGTTTCCTATCTTTGAGCTCACATCTACCTTCCATCCTTCTCCTTTAATATAATATTATCTCTCTTTTTCTTCTTCTTCTTGAACTTCTTTGGGTAGGCATTCTTTAGGGTAGGGGTAGTACTTCTATCCTTCAAGAAGATATTTAGTGTAGAGGTATTCTCCTTCTACATGGTAGTCAATGGGAAAATCTTCAAGGTAGTAGTATCCACCTTCTTCGAGGTAGCCTTCTTCAGAGTAGTCTTTAGGATAGTAGCAGTCGGCTCATGGTTTCTAGTATTCTTCTTCTTCTTCTTTATCTAACCAAAACTCTTCTACTTCTACACCCTTGTGATGCCACACAAGTGAGGGTTCACCATTGGGTATAGGGAATCACACCTAGAGTGGAAACTAAGTGGGGCTCAGAGTCACTACTACTCCTATATAGGTGTATCCTCACATTGTATTGATTGAGGCCTTCTCATATCATCTCCATTTGTTGTCTCTCTCTCTTGTTATTTGGTGCATGGTGGCTAGTTTGATACTTCCAATGGTGGCTTATTTTGTCTTTCTTCCTCCCATTTTTGGAAAAAGTGAGAGTGATATTGGTGAGGAGATGATGAGTTTGAATTGACATTTTTTTGCTACATCAAACTTGTAGCTTGCATGGCAGCACTTTTCCACAAACTTTATGCAGAAGACAATGATGAAAATGTTGAAGATGAAATGACGGTTGGGTCTCAACGTTAACAAAGCTTTAATATCTTATATCTCTTTGTAATGAAACATTTAAAACTCATACTCTTTATTAATCTTTTGTCCCCATTCATGCGTGAAGAGTGTGCAATATTATAAAGAGTGTGAGCTCCAAGTTATTACCTAAGCAATAGGTATAGAAGATTAAGTAGGCCCTCGGTAATTCACTATATGTATACCCTCTATATCACCTGTGCTCAAGGCCTATTTATAAGTATCCTTATCTATGATTTTTTCCTTAATAAAACATAACCCTTTTCTATTCAATATATAAGTAATCCCTTTATATGGGACCCTTTTGTATATAAAAAATGTGTAAAAATGATATTTTAAAAATTCCTTATATTGAACCCACATGACACATACATATATTTATGACTGACCTCTCTGGGAAGTAGGCTAAACATTAAGCAATGGATCTCATAAGAGGATTTGCAAATCAAGTGTTATGCTACCTCTAGAACCTCTATGAACTAGACAGTACAAGTTTTCTACTCGTAAGATGTTTTGCTATTTCATGGGCAAAGTACCCTCAGATGAGAAGTTTAGCAAATGGTTCTTCGATACCTTCCAAGCACATTGTGGACTTGTCTATTACAAGTTTATGGATAAAGGATTTTAAGTGGCTCTTGTTGGATCCTAGCAAAAGTGGGATTGGGATCTATCATGCTCAGTGGAGTATAGAAAAAAATTATTCTATTTTCTTCCTTGGTCAGCAATCTTCTCGTTAGAAGAGGTACTACTATTAGAATATCATCTGTTGGCATCATTTCCAAATCTTTGTGCAATCATGGAAATATAAATAACGCTATTGCATTTTCTCTTTGAAGAGTGTGGGTCGTACCATCACTCCCTTCAACCCCCCCCCCCCCCAAGAGGAGAGGTGAGTGTGGATATTATGGGATCGAAGGGTGGAACCAATTACAATACTACACTTAGAAGGTTAGCAATGAGACCTGGATTAAGAATGTTCATGAAGCACTGAGAAAACTAAAGAAATAGAAGTCAAAGTGGCAAAACGTAGAGCCAAAGGAGAAGCATAGGAGTCAAAGTGGAAAATCCAAGAGTTGAGAACAAAGAACATATCTTAACAATCAAAGTCAGGAAGGAAATGCATCTCAGACAAGTGATAAAGGGAGAATGAAAAATAAAGGGGCCAAATTGAAGCTCAAGAGTCTTTTCAAAAGTTGTAGGGATTTACAAACTTGTGTGGGTCACTAGGAGACCTAAATCCAAATCCCTAATTGGATGGACAAATTTACAAAAAAATTCACAAGGATTAGTTGAAATGTGAGGAGCAGTGCTCAACCAACAAGATTTACAAACCTCTATGGGTTCACTACAATGAGACATGAATCCAAATCCTTCATCAAATGCACAAGATTGCAAAGATATAATTACAATCATTAGTTGAACAAGATTGCAAAAATAATTGACAATCAATAGTTGAAATGTAAGGAGCATGTGCTCAACCAATAGATAGCAAGTCTGTCAAAGGAAGCTTACAAAACATATTCTAGATTCAAGAAATTAAAGCAAGCCTTGATATAATTATTGATTTGGATGTCAAAGGTTACAATATTTTTAAGAGCACATGCAATAGAGGCAAGGGGTACCCTTATTTTGGTTAAAGAATCACTCTAACTTTGCAAGTGCAGATGACTTGGGTGCAAGATCATGCTAGCCAAATTGAGTTTGCATGGCAAAGTTGTATAGGATCTATATATGTGCCAAATGCATGAGGAAATAGGGTAGATTGCTAGGATTGGATGGAAAAGATGATGGAATCAAATTACATGATTTTGGTGGGTGACTCAAATGTGACACTAAACCCTGAGGATAGGTCTCATGGAGATGCCAACATGATAGAGGTCAATAGAAGCAAATGGAGTGCTCTGAAAAACACCCTATAGCTTGTTGATGTGGTAGACTTTGCGAAAGCAGAAGAAATTAGGGTTAACATGGCATACACATGGATGACACAAGCTCAACTTTACATGTTTTACATGGAGGTATGTGGAGTCACTATCTTTTGAGGTTAAATACATGGTACTATGGAGTACACCAATTTAGACCATTACTTGAATATGATGTCATGAGAAATCAAATATGTGAGGACTTTGAAAGGTTTCTCTCTATTTAAGTTTAATACATGATTTTTGCAAGATCATAACTTTGTGAATAACATGAATATAGTATGAAAGACATCATTTAAGAGCTCTAGCAACCTTGGGAAAATGTGGCATCAGTGCAGCAGTGCATTAGTGCAATCTCCAAATTATGCAAAGAGCATGGAAGGAAGCAATTGCTGCATCTCAATCATACTTCAAAGAAATTGTTAAGTCTAGAGACATAGTGGTCGATTATATTACTTGCAATCATGGGAATCCCCACCTTCATCTTGCAAAATGCTATAAGTCCCATTAAAATATGGCAAGTTAATAGAATTTTAGGCATGGCAAAATTGAGGACAAGATACATAGTGGTAGGGGATTTGTCTCCTCATAAGTGTTTGAAAGTGAAGAAAAGAAAGGAAACCATAGTAGTTTTAGAGGAGGATGCTCATTCTTTCTGTTGCTATTTACACTCGTTGCACAATCATTACTAGAACATATTACAAAACAGAGTCATTAAAGGCATTCATTTACCATATGGTAGTGTTTTCATAGCATAAATATTTGCAAATGAAACTTTTAATACCATCAAGTTGGAAGATGAGTCCTCAAGGAAGTTAGTGGTGGCAACTTATGATGAGTTTACTACTTTGTCTAGTTTAGTATGATTAGTAAAGGCAAAACCAAGGTGTTGATATTGGATTGGGATGATAAGCTAGGGCCTTTACTAGATTAGGGACTTAAAGACAAAACTGAGGTGTTGCTATTGGATTGGGATGATGAGCTATGGCCTTTACTAGGTTGGGTATTTGAAGTGATCAATAAAGGATAGGTAAGTATATTGGGATACCTATGAGTGCTAGCTAGTACAGGGATTACTATGGCACTAATTGGTTCGTGGAGAAAATAAGTGAAACACTTTGTAAAAAGAATGAACTTGCTTTGTTTTTTTTTGGGAGGTGCACAATGATAAAAAGGTATGCTAACCCCTTTTATTACCTTCAATGTCACAGTTTTGTCGTTTCCCAAAATGACATGGAACAAGATGGAAGCAATGTTTAGGGCATTCTATTGGTCATTTAAGGGAAACAAAGGGTGAATTGCTATATCTTGGGATTAATTATAATGTTCTCTCCCCCCCCCCTCCCCCCTTCACATGAACTAGTATTAAAGGGGGGGGGGGGGGAGTAGATTATAAGGTTAAAGAAAAACCTTTAGAAAGAAAAGAAGAAAAGAAAACAATGGAAATTTTCCACCACTCAGATTGATAGTTTCCGCCACCCTCAATCTCATCGAGACAAACCTCGACCTACCATCACACATTGCACTTGAGGCCTTCATAAATTAATACTCGTGCAATACATGGTTAGGAACATAGAAATAGCACACATAAGGATTAGCCAATCAAAATTGTATAATTCAAAGCTAGGGTAAATTGTATAATATCGCATCGAATAATTATCTTAAGATCCTTATCAATGAATAGTTGCATAAAGAGTAAGTTTCTTTTACATTTATAAATCATGTTATAAATCATGGAAAGATGAAAATAGCATTAGGATTAATTCCTTTACATTTATAAATCATGGAGAGATGAAAGTTGTAGTAAGAACTTTTTTTTTGCATGAAAATGTTGGAAAGATAGAAGTTGCATTAAGAATTTCTCTTTTTTGCATGAAAATGTTGGAGGATAGAAGTTACATTAAGAATAATTTTCTTTTAACATTGGAAAGATGGAAGTTACATTAAGGATAATCTCTTTTTGTGTTTATAAGTTATAACACCATATTGGAGAATATAGGAATTTCCCATAAGTTTGGGATACGTAGTCAAATCTTTGGATTTGTCATAACTTGAACATTATAACTCCAAATTGAGCACTCTATTGCTCAATAGATTCCATTTTTCAAGCGCTTTCCAATGATAGGTCACATCATATGGTTTTGAGGAACTTATGGGCATGTTATCCATGTGCCACCTTTTTAGTATTCAAAAAATGGGAATCGGGAGATTCCCAAACTCACTAATATTGTGTTTTACGCAAATATTATGAGAAGTGAAGTTGCCTAATAATAGTTTCTTTAGTTTTTTCTCAAATCATGTGAATGAAAGGGATGATGAAAATAGTATCAAGGATATTTCTCTTTGGGCTTATGGAATTCTTAAATATCAAGAAATATTCCCTTAGTATTTATAACCATAGGAAAAATAACTTTAGCTTGTATTAAATGAATTAAGAGAGATAAAATAGATGATCAAGATTATTGATTAGAGGTGCTCCTTAAGGGAGAAGAATCCCACCATAAATTTCAAAATTTTTGATAAATTCCTCTAATTTAGGATAAACTTTAGATTGTTGGTTAGGTTAATGACCAATCCTTGACGAGAATTACATATGAAAGATCATAAACAAAGACCAACAGCAACTAAGAAAATGACCCAAAAGAGGAAGGTCAATTGAAGTTTAAAGGGGGGAAATCTGAAAAGAAAATCAATTCAGAAGGGAAATTAGGGAAAAAAAACCCCAAGAGTTAGAAGAGAACCGAGTTGAAAGGGGTTGCCTCTCCAAGTTAAGATCTCGATTAATTCCCTCTTTATTTATTAGAATATTGCTTGAAAGAAATTTCTTGTGCTCGTAGCAATGCATACAAGTATGACTCAATGCACTTAGGAAATTGATGGAATAATAGAAAATGCTAATACACTAAGTCAAAAACATGATTTAAAAAAAGCACAATAGACCCTCCCCAAGGCTAGTTGCAAGTCCCTTTTGAAGGGGGGAAACAGAATGCCACCTTGGAGAGTTTTTGGACCAACCTCGATGACGAGGGGTCACTCCATAGGAAGTCCTTGGGAAAGAGGAGTTGAGGGTGATAGGGGGGCTTTAGCCGGTAAACTCTTAGACTCTTATGAATCACCCAAACTCCTATGTGACTCAGGGTAGGTTTCCTGAGGTTTTGGTACTAGTTAGGGGTGAATATCTTGGATAAACAACAACCTTCACACCATTCTTCCGTATAGATGGAAGGTGAATACTTGTATAAGAAGTTTTATTAAATAAAGAAGCTATCTTTCAAAGGGTTTTTTTCATTGTTTGTGTGTTGTGATTTTAAATTATGTAAACGAACACTATGATTTAAATGATTAATTAAGGAAGTTGATTTTATGTGTACAACTTAGATGTGTTAGGTAAGTAGATAGCTAAAACCACCCAATCGAGGGAAGCAGGAGGGTATGATCCCTGATGGATCCTCCCTAAGCCTGGGTATCAGTAAGCTGAGAGCTTCTCACAAATTTGTCGCATCAGAGTATAGGAGAAATTGACCCCTTGAGTTAACTATGACCCTTGACTTTGTATCATTTTAGGGAAACAAAGTGAGACTTTACCTTATGGGTAGAGGGGTTAACGTTTTCATACTCCCCCTTATTTCTCACTCTCCTTGAACCAAGTATAATACGAGTTGGCTTTGGCTCGAGTAATCTCATATAAGCAGTTGCTTAAAGATTAATGCTAGTTAATTCCAAATAGGAAACTTTAGCTCACGTAGAAACCAAAAATTTGGGTTGATTCTTATGTGAATGGCCAAGACCTTTTGTTGTGAAGTGGATTTGAGAGAGTCTAACAAAGCTCGTGTTATTTGAAAGAGTAGCAAGTGTGGCACTACCTAGGAAGTATCATTTGGAAGGACCACTAAATCATGCTGCCAAGGATGTCTCTAGCCGATACGTCACATGTGGTATCAGAGAAAAAAAAAACTAATGTATAGGAAGATTTATTTATAACCTTGTTATATGAATATTTGATGCAAGAATGACTCGCTCTAACAAATTGGTAGAATATCTTTTAAAATCATGAATATTGGCAAACTTTTTGGTATTCAAGTAATGTTTACCTTAGCGATGCATTCCCTTGACTTTGATTTGTAGGATTACTCCATGAGGATCTTGGACTGTATGTACAATCCTTCACCATTGTATTAGGAGTGTCAATGGCTGCAAAGCGGGGTCTATTACTTCATCAATGCCGATCGACTTGCCTACCTTCAAAACAACCTTAAGAGAATCAAGTGGATGGAGAACCTTGAATTGGTCAAGCTGTTCATCTTCGAAGAATCATGCCTAAATCCCATCCTCAACATAGGCATAGAATGAGTTTGCCAGAATTATTCTCTCTATGACCAACTGATTCAAATTCTTCCATTTGAGCATATTGCAATTTTAAGGTGCTCGTGTTGCCACAATTATTGTAAAGATAGTTTCTCGAATCTTTCCCAGAAGTACAATATTCTGAAAATATTTGATGAGCCCCTAACTTGCAAAACCATTGATGTATGCAAATTTCACAATTAGAATTGTTGTAACCCAAGAAAGCTCCCCTAGATTGATTCAGACTATCTACTCAATGTAATAAAGAGATCCTGCTAACCTTGTTGCAAACCGTGAGTAATAAAAGAGTCTCAAGTTTTTGCAAGATTGTGTAAGTCTTCATACTAATTGTATGTTATAAACTTAAGATTCATAGACTCAACTATTGAAAAAAGGACCTTTAAGAGAGGTGAGTATTGTAAGCACTCAAGATATGCAACTAATCTCGCGAATGCTAATAAAACCAGGGTATTGCACCTTCCATGTCTATGCTTACCTTGGCCAAAGCACAAGTGAAGAAATTCATTCTCAAGATAATAAAACTACCCGAGTTTGATGGTAAAGGAAAGGATGTCAAATTTGGATTGAATCTATGGAGGACTACTTTGCTACTATAGGAAAGTGCTCCTCCAAATCAAGCAATGATAGCTAAGCTAAAGTTAATATGTGAAGCTCGACTTTGGTGGAAGCAATGGTGCAAGGACCAAGGGGTTACGAAAGTGATCATTACTTGGGACAAGCTGAAGGAAGCTATATGTGGGTGCGCTACCTCTTGCTAACCTATCATACACTGAAAATGAATGAATTGTTTAGCTTGAAGCAATCTGGATTAACCTTGGAGGCTCATTATTCTAGATTTGTGTCCCTTTCAAAATATGCCATGCCCATGGACATCACACAACATTTGTCAAAGTTTAAACACGGGCTAAACTCTCCATTGGATTCTTGTCTTGAAGCAATGCGCCCATTTGATCTACTAGATGTATTAATTTGAGCAAGGCCCATGATATAGGAACTTCAATCAACATCCAAGAATGGTAGATTTTGGGGACAAAGTTCTGTATACAAATGGTCGCCGCCGTGAGGATATGTCAAGAGGATCCAAGGAGGGATAATACCAAGCAAGACAAAGAAAGAAGGTCAAGACAATACAGTTGGAAATTTCATACGTATTATTGGCAACAAGAAGTTACCAAGATGCTTCCATTGCAATGAGCTCACCACTTTAAAAAACTACGTTTAAAGTTAGGGCAACCAATCCACCAAGGACAATTTCGTGGCCAAAATTTAGTATCAACCACTAAAGGAAAAGTTGCTAGAATAACCTTCAAGGGAAGGAACAAAGAGATGGAAGAAGGAGAAGATCCCACCTTAGAAGTGGACATGAGAGAGCAATGGTACATGCTACTCTCAATAAGAAGGGCCCCGACCATCAATTCTGAGTAATTTAGACACCAACAACCTACTTAGGTAAAACCTTTAAGATTTTGATTAATTGTCAAAACACCCACTCATTTATCTCACCAAAGTGTGCAAAGAAGCTATGAGTAAACACTAAATCTGCACCTAAATTATTGGTGGAATTGGCAAATGGGAAAGAGGTAATTTTTTCTCAATAGACTAGTAGAGTGGATTTTAATTTAGGAGGCTATCTTTCCAACATGGGGTCCAGAGTCATGAATTTAGGAGCTTATGAGTGCTTGTTAGGAATGAATTGGCTAATCCCTAATGATGCTTACATTCATTGTGGGAAAGGTTAAATCGCATTCTTGGATCAAAAAGGAAAATTAGTAACCACTCAAGGCGAAGTTGAGAACCCTAGAATTCAGCTAGCAAAAGCTTATCAGATCATGAAGGGGTTGAGAAAGGGACTGCATATCTACCTAATCAAACATAATAAGGTTGAGCAAGAGAAAGAAGCAGATGAAGAGACATCCTAGCTAAAAGAATATGCAGATGTTTTCCTTGAAGAGATGACATAGCTTCCTCCACCAAGTGAGGTTGTTAATGATGCAAGCTCTCTTGCACTAGGTTGTTTACTCATGCAAGCTAACACCACGAACTACATTGACAACAAAGTGACCCTATTGTATTTCCATTCTAGAAGCCATTGAGTTGAAAGAAAAACTCAAGAAACTTTTGGATCAAGGGGTACATGAGACGTAGTAATTCACCATGTGGAGCACTAGTGTTGTTCCAAAATAAGAAGGACAGAATCCTCCATCTCTGCATCGACTATAGTGGGCTAAATCAAGTGATCAAGAACAAATATCCAATTCCAAGGATAGATGAATTACTTGACCATCTTCAAGGTGCAAATATCTTTTCAAAGATTAACCTACGATCATGCTATTATCATATAAAGATCAAAGAAGAGGACATTCCAAAAACTACATTCAATACAAGGTATTGCCATTAGAAATTCATTGTAATGTCTTTTGGGTTAACCAATGCACTTGCAATCTTTAACAAACTAATGCAAGAAATTTTTTGGACCTATCTTGATGACTTTGTTCTTGTCTTCTTCGATCATATCTTGATATACTCAAAGAATGATGAAGACTATAAGTCATAACTATGAGTTGTCCTTGAAATAATGAGGACACACATGCTTAATGCCAAGAAGAAACAATGTGCCTTCTATAAGAGGCAAATGGAGTACCTTGGATTTATAGTCTCTAACAAAGGAATTGTTGTAGACTCTACCAAGGTTAAAGATTTACAAGAATGGGCACCCCAATGATAGTTAAGGAAGTCTGAGGTTTCCTTGACTAGATGGTATAGAATTTTTATCAAGGATTATGTCTTGATTGCCGCACCGTTTACTAACTTACTCAAGAAGAAAACTACCATTGTATGGACTCCTATTGAGCACTCTAGCTTCGAGAAGCTTAAACAGAGTTTGATCGTAGATCCTATCCTAAAACTACTTGACTTAAACCAGGAATTTGAAGTTGTCACTAATGCAAGCTCTTATCCTAAATACTCAGGCAAGACCCCAAGCTTTTATATTTGAGGAATTTTGTGCACTGCTAATGGAAGAGGAGTTGCAGCTTAAACCCCAAGAAGGTAGCAATAGTGGAGATGCTACATTCTCCACCAAGAATTGCATGAATAACCAAGCATGAAACAATTGCCACTAGTCAACACCCTTGTGTCAAAACAACTAGCCCCAATCATAGTCTATAAACTTATGCAAGCAAAGAGTAGTATCTTTAGGATAAAAAAGGTCAAATGTTTAAGTGCCTTTGAGATAATGAAAGACACGTTTAACTACTTGGCAATGTGTAGTATTAGGGTTGTGCATAAAGTGTGCCAATTGAGAAACCCCAAATTGAATATCTAGTTGTGTATTACACAAATACAATAAACAACCGATAGCTTGATGATAAAGAGAAGCATCAAAAGATTCTCCTACATCATCAAGTGTAAACCTATGGCTTGTCTCAATGGGAGTAGAGATAGGCTTGCAATCTTGCATCTAAAAATGTTCAAGAAGCTACCCAATGTACTTAGACTATTGCAAAATAATGTCCCCTCAATTGTAGTAAAATGTATGCCAAGATAGTAGTGCAAATGGCCAAGATCTACCACATCAACATCATGTTACAGTTCAACTTTCAAAGTTGAAATATGGGTCTCATGAGGTCGATTCAATAACTTGTCATCCACATAAAGAATGAGAATCAAGAGTCTATCCCCATCTTTGTAGCCATAAAGTGTGCTCTCATTGTGTGAATTACTGAAGCCAAGAGCAATCAAGTATGCATGTATCTTCTCATACCATGCCCTAGGTGGTTACTTTAAACCATAGAGAGCCTTATGCAAATGGCACATTTTTCTTTCTAACCCTTTTTGAACAAAGCCACTAAAAGTTGACTGATATAAATCTCCTCATGAAGATCGCCATTTAGAAAAGAAGTTTTCACATCCAACTGATGCAAATGCAATCATATAATGAGCAGTCAAAGCAATGACACTATGAACGGTGGTCATATGTGAAATAGGTGCAAATGTCTCATCATAATCAATCCCATTCTATTGGGCATACCCTTTGGCAAGAAGAAATGACTTGTAGCGATCAATGCTACCATCAAATATGCATTTTAATTTGTAAAGCCACTTAGTGCCTATAGCACGCTTGCTACTAGCATTCAAGTCACGTAACTCCCATGTGCCATGTTTATCGATGGAGTTTAACTATGATTGCATATTTGTTCTCCAATGTTCATTTTGTAAAGCATCATGTAAAGAAATAGATTCTTCATTGCATGTTGTAGCTACAAGTTCCTACGCAACTAACTTACCCTGTGCATGGTGAGTGACTGCTCTAGTTCTATTGGGAAGAGGAACAAGTTGTTTACTATCTTATGATGTTTTCAACAGCCATCTAGGGACTATTCAAGCTTTCCAAATAGTAGCCCTCTCATCAAACACTTCATAATTAGCAATGCCTTGATCGATGGGTTGAAAAGTAAGATACTTTTTAGCAAGTTTTTATTGTTATAAACCCTCAATAGGTTGCTAAAATCGATGGAAGTCAAGTCCACCTTGCTAAAATAAAGGACGCAAACTATTTTAAAAAATCCACTATTTAGAAAAGTAGTTTTCACATCCGATTGATGCACATGCCAATCATAATGAGTAGCCAAAGCAATGACACTGTGAATGATGGTCATATGTGAAGTGGGTGCAGATGTCTTATCATAATAAATCCCATTCTATTGGGCATACCCTTTGGCAAGAAGACATGGCTTGTAGAGCGATCAATGCTACCATGAGATCTACATTTTAATTTGTAAACCCACTTAGTGCCTATAGAACGCTTGCCAGCAGGCAAGTCACATAACTCCCATGTGCCATGTTTATCAATGGAGGTTAATTGTGATTGCATAGCTATTATCTAATGTTCATTTTGTAAAGCATCATGTAAAGGAATAGATTCTTCATTGCATGCAGTGGCTACAAGTGCCTACACAACCAAGTTACCCTGTGCATGGTGAGTGACTACTCTAGTTCTATTGGGAAGAGGAACGGGTTGTCTACTATCTTGTGATGGTTTCAACAACCATCTAGGGACTATTTAAGCTTTCCAAATAGTAGCCCTCTCATCAAACAATTCATATTAGCAATGCCTTGATCAATGGGTTGAAAATTAAGCTAAAACAAGTCCATCTTGCCGAAATTGATCGAAATCAAGTCCACCTTGCTAAAATAAAGGACACAAACTATCAAACATGTCCATATGACCCATAGTGGGTTGATTTTTGCAATCCATGAAGGGCTAACCAACATGTTCAATGAATACAATGTCTCTACTAACAAAAATATTGTTGGTGGAGGGTTGGTACAAGTAATACCTTTTACTTTTTGCACTATAACCAATCAAGATGCATTTGACAGCCTTGTCTTTCAATTTTTGTCATTGTGGTTGTGGCAGTAAAGCATATGCCAAATAACCAAAGAGATGGTTATGTGATACCATTGGTTTTCGGCCATTCCAAGATTCATAAGGCATATAATTAGCCAATGCTTTAGTTGGACACATACACTGCACACATATTAACACATCAAGCCAAAACTTTGGGGGCAGCTTATTGTGCAACATTTTTCCATCAAAGTGTGATTTTCCTTTCAACCATACCATTTTGTTGAGGTGTGCAAGGCATAGTACATTGATGGATAAGGCCCTTTCAACCATGAACTCTTGTGACATATATTCCCCCCTCAATCGGTACGTAGTGTAATTAGCTTGCATCCATTGCCATTTTTAGCCAAGGCCAAGAAAGTTTTCAAGCATGAAAACACTTTAGATTTGTGCTTCAAAGAATATGCCAATAATGATGAGTCATGTCATCAATGAAAGTAACAAAGGACAAGTATCCTTTGATGGATTTGACACACATGGGCCTACAAATTTTTAAAACACGGGATCTAGAGCATGGTAGTTATGGTAGCTCATAGACATAGACTAGATTCATGTAGACAGTGACATGACAGAGACCAAGACACTTGACTCAAGAACAGAGATCAAGCAGCAAGTACAATGTTAAATAGACTTGGGTAGGTGACAGCCTTTCCCTCTATGCCTATGGGATTCCTGTAGCCTACATTTCCTAAGCCCATCTACTCTTACAAAAAGGCAGCATGGATGTGATTGCACAACACCCCTCCTCAATCACAACCAGAAGTACAAAGTGTGTAGAGGCTTTAGTGAAAGCAACACCTGCAAAGTGTGGGCACACCATAAACATGGCAAAACACCAAAGGCTGTCGCAGAAAAGGCTAAGTGTGGGTACCACAAACATGATGGACATCTAGAGGCTGTAACAAGGGCCTCACAAAGTGTATAGAGGCTGTAGTACAAGGATACATGAGGAGTTTACAAGCTTATGATAGAAGCATTTGGGCTTTAGACATTACAAGGCTAAAATAATCTATCAAAGTAGGCATAGTAGGATTGATGAGGCTTGTCCTTCTCCTGGTGGTCTTCTTCTTCTTCTTCCTTTGCTCCATGGTCTTCTTCTTCTTTCACTACAGCAAGATAGGCCTTGGGACCTCTTTTTAGTGTGGCAAAACTTCTCAGTGTGTCCGGTCCTTTTGCAAAAATCACAGAAAAGCTAGTCCTTCTTGCCTTTCTACATGTTGCCTATATATAACACTTTTTCATCTCTAGAGGTGCTTGGTTCTTCCTTAGTTTTTAGCTTTTTTTCCTCCTCTCATAGTGATGCCAAGATATCAACAAGATTAGGTCTTGGCATATTGATTAAGGTTGTTGATACATTATTATATTCAGGAGGCAAACTTTTAAGTAGAGCACCGATATAAACATCTTTTTCCATTTTAATATTGATTCCTACAAGCTGGCTTAGAAGTCCTTCCATGTAATTTAGATGTGTGGCAAGTGGCATGTTGGACTTCCAATCAAGAGACCATACTTTGATGAGTTAGATTGTGCACCAAACAAAGTGTCAAGTCTCTTCCATGTATCATGTGAGGCATCACAATTATCCACATGGTGGTTATAGCTATCGTCTAGCTCCAGTTTAATAATGGCATTAGCCTTATCATCATTCTTTTTCCAAGTGACTGCCAAGTCCACATCACAAGGCTTCTTTTCTTTACCATTTGTAATGGCCCAGAGACCCTTCTTCATTAGGATGAGCTTGATGCGGGTCTGCCAAGTATGAAACCCGACCCCTTTGAACATGATGGTTGGAAAGTCTTTTCCCATGTTGGAGTTGCAAAGACATCAGCAAATTAGCTCCAAGAATTATTGGTTTTTAGCTCAAAGGTTGATCTTGAGTGTGCACAAGTGTCAAGAGACACTAGATGAGTAGTATCAAGAGATACCAGTTATGCCAAACTAAGTATTTCTTGCTTTGTTGGACTTGAGGTCTTCAAGAACCTTTGGAAATTTGCTCCAAAAAACTACTCCAAATCTTTCAAATCCCCTCCTTGATTTGATGATGGTTTGATTTGGTAGTAGACTCGAGTGACAAGGTGAAAATGAAGCTTGAGAAGGGCTATGCTTTAAAAGATTTGCAAGAAAAATCTCCAAAATCTTCCCTCCTCAATGGTTTGAGAATAAATCTTGCTGGAGTCTTCAGTGGCCCAGCAAATCAAAGTAATAATGTCTTAATCCAAGTGGTAGGAGAGAGAAAATGAGGAAGAGGAAAAGCTTGAGTAATCTTGGCTATGGTCGACCTAAGTTTAGGGTTTCTGGCTGACTGATTAATTAGTTCATGCAACTCGACCAAGTGATTATTTCGAGATCTCTCTAGTGGGAAGGAAGCCTATAGGGTAAGCTACAAATGCCCCATATCAATAGGACAAATTGCACTGTGTGCAGAATACGATGACTATACGACCAATAGATGAGCAACTCTGGGATAGGAACTACAATTTCTCACAATGCTGCATTGCTGAGTGCCCAATGTCAAGGTGTGTTGTGATATAGAGTTGTGTCTTGAGTTAGAGGACAAATCCTTAGAAGAAAGTGTGTGATGTTAAGGCTTGTATCAAGAGATTTGAGAGCTCCATCAGAGGTAGGTACTTTGTGGCTATGGCTGCCATGGAAGGTTGATGAAGATAGAGTTGAGAAATTAGGTCATTAGTTGGGCAATGATGGAGGAGAGCTGAGAGAGCAGAGAGAGGACCTGAGACACGCTAAGCCATGCTCACCTGCGCTCTGATACCATTTTAAAACACAGGATCTAGAGCATGGTAGATATGGTGGCTCATTGACATAGACTAGATTCATGTAGACACTGACATGACAAAGACCAAGAGACTTGACTCAAGAACAAAGAACAAGCATCAAGTACACTATACTGAAGAACAAACTGACAATGACATTGCATTCATCTCACATGAAAATGACAAGCAAGTACAATGTTAAATAGAGTTGGTTAGGTGACAAAGTCTTTCCCTCTATGCCTATGGGATTCCTGTAGAGCTTGCATGTTCTCATCCCCCATTTGCTCTTACAAAGAGGCAGCATGGATGTGATTGCAAATCTCAACCCAAACATCACTATAGACAAGTTGTAATTTGTAATAAGCACACATAGCACCACCCTTGGGAAACAAAGCACGATGCATTTTTCTAAGTACACAATTTTCACATACATTATGAGTAGGCGGTTTCAACAGAGGGAGACTGAGTACCATATTTTTGCTTCTTAGGCATAGCAAATTGCCATAATTAAGATGACCAAATCCAACATGCCATAACTCAGTATCATCCACAATGGTGGCATCAACATGTAATGCATCCTTTGATGCTCTCCACTCATATAAATCAAGTTGATATAGTCCATTGTACAATACCAATGACAATGAGGGGGTCCCCATCACTACAATCATAGACATTGCATCGATCCATGTGAAATTTGACCACAAAACTAGCATGTGCAATGGATGAAAGTAAAAGCAAGTTTTCCTTTATGTTGGAACATACAAGACCTTTTCGAGCATGATAATTTTCCCATCCACTACAATAATGGGAAGCAACACTCATGTCCAATTGTTTCTTCTTTTCACTTTCCATCACATGTATCTTCTTTGTGCAATAATTGCACCTCTTTTTCTTGGCACCATCATTCTTGGTGCTTAAGGAGTCCGTAGACGAAGTTGTTTTGCCTTTTCCTTTGGAATTTGAGGGCTATCATGACTTCCTTTTTGTTAAAAAGACGCGGATCTAGAGCATGGCTATGGCGGATGGAAGATGAAGATTAAGCTCATGATGACATTACTCGAGTGAATTAGGTTCCAAGTACTCATACACACAAACTTGAGTATGAGACTAACAATGACCAAGACACTAACTGAGATGGAAAAGCATCATGGCATTGTATTCATCATATATATGTGAAAAAGTGGTAGTCAAGTACAATGCTTTATAGTTGCTGGATGGGTAGCAGTTTTCCCTCTCTGTGCATATGGGATTCCTGCAACCTACATGTCTTCAGCCCAAAATACCTCGTACAAAGAGGCTACATTAGGTGTGATTGCAAATATCTCAACACCCCTCCTCAATCACAACCAGAACGTACAAAGTGTGTAGCGGATTTAGTGAGAGCAACACCTGCAAAGTGTGGGCACACCATAAACATGGAAAAATACCAGAGGCTGTCATAGAAAAGGCTAAGTGTGGGTACCGCAAACATGGTGGGCATCGAGATGTTGTAATAGGGCCCTCACAAAGTGTACAGAGGCTGTAGTACAAAGCTACATGAGGATTTTACATGCTTATGTCAGAAGCATTAGGACTAAGCAATACAAGGCTAAAAAAGTCTAGTAAAAATTGGGTCAAGGACTGGCAAGCCCTTGTAGTTTTCAGCATTTCTTTTGACATAGATCTTCAATTCATTACAGGTCTTCTTGTCGATGTAGTCCAACTTGCTCTTTTTGATCTTGCACTTGTTCTTCACTTTGCTTGCAGCTTTAGTGTCGTCATGGTTGATATTCTTCTTCTTCTTCTTCTTCTTATTTTCTTCCACTGCTTTGCTTGCATTGATCTTTCTGTCATGGTCATTATTTCCATGGACTTTGATTACATTAGTCATCTAGTTCTTTCTTTATGGTCCCCCTCGAGCAAAGGTCCAACTCTGAGCTTTGCATGGTCTTCAAGTTAGAAGAAATGTCTTCAAAAACTTGCATTATCTCTAAGGTAGCAGGCATGTCTTCAAGTTCTTCAAATGGAAACATGGATGGCATATTCATGAAAAACTTCATGTTTGTCATTGAAAAACAGCTCCAAATCTCTAATTTTCTGACTAGAAAAAGAGTTGAAACTTAATGTGTCAAAAAACACAAGAGATACCAATGCCAAAAAGCACTATGTAAGAATCAAGAGATACTAGCAAATTTAAACTTTTGATGTTTGACGTTGATGTTGATTTTGATGTTGATGTTGATGAACCCATTGCTTGAGTCCCCTCCTTGCTGGTAAAATCTTGCTGAACACTGAGTAAATACTCAAATCAGAGTGACAATACTTGCCTTGCCAAATGGAGGAAGAATGAAGCAAAGAAAGAAGCTTTGGTGTTTATGCTATTTCTTGAGGTCTTCCAAATTTTCCAAGCCTTCAAGATCTCCCCTCCTTACTGATTTGATGGGCAAGTGTTTTCTCAGATCAAAGTGGTAGAGGCTTTGTTTGAGTGGCAGGAGAGAGAAAATGATGAAAATTGAAGCTTTTGAGAAGTTGGCTATGGAGGTTCTGAGTTTAGGGTTTCTGGCCCCTGGTTTTTCAGCTCGTGCAACTCGTGGATGTAACCATTTTGCACAAGACTTGATGGGAAAGAAGCTTGGGTAATGAGCTTCAATTTCCCTATGGACATGGACCAGACCACAACACACTAAGGCAGTGCAAACTGTAAGACTAGAATATGGCACAAAACAGGTAGTGGCCGCAAATTTCGACAATGCCGGGCTCAAGGCGCACCAATGTTGGGGTATATGGTAATAGGCATAGGCGTCGTGGGTTAGGGAAGATTTTTGTAGAAAAAAGCATAAGGAAATATAGCATGTAGAAGGAGATCAAGAAGCTTCAAGATAGGGCTGGCTATGGTTGCCAGGTAGAGAGAGTGTGATTCAAGTGAGGAGATGAAGTTAGATACTCAACCTGAGCTTGGATTGAGCTAGAGAGGGACTGAGAGAGCAAAGAAGAGCTAAGTTGAGCTGATTAATGCTCGAGCGGGCTCTGATACCATGTTAAAAAGACGTGGATCTAGAGCATGGCTATGGCGGATGGAAGATGAAGATTAAGCTCATGATGACATAGACAAGACTTGACCAACTATTACTCAAGTGAATTAGGTTCCAAGATGAAAGCTTGGACTCATAAACACAAACTAGAGTATGAGACTGACAATGACCAAGAAAGCATTATGAAATTGTTTTCATCATATATAGGTGAAAAAGTGGTAGTCAAGTACAATGCTTTATAGTTGCTGGTGGATGGGTAGCAGTTTTCCCTCTTTGTGCATATTGGATTCCTACAGCCTACATGTCTTCAACCCAAACTGCCTCATACAAAGAGGCTACATTAGGTGTGATTGCAAATATCTCAACACTTTTGTTATGATGGCTAGTTGCAAATGCTTGATTATCTATACTTATATTACATCGATTTAGCCTTGATTGCTCTTCTTGTAACAATATTGATACCAATCCATCAAATGTATAATCATTGGCTAGGATTGAATCCCTAGATGACTAGCAAACTAGCCTCCCTACAATTTAGAGTTGGGTATATTTTAGTATGTCTCTCAAACATTCGAGTATGGCCTATGGAGTTTTGGTGGTGGGCTAGTGTTGTGCCCAAATATCTAATGCACGACAATGGCTATGATCTCATCAAGCAGGCCAAAAGGGTCACATGTAATATGTCAGTGTTTGAGTGAGGTGGACCTTAGGCGAAGGACTTAGAAAGCCACTATCTAAGTTGTTGGTCTACTTCAGTGGCCATAGCATAAGAATGGGATTGTTTGGCATGGAAATAGGACTTGCAAGGCTTCCTTTCCTTAGATCTTCAATTATTAGGGCATTTAGAAAGGTTTTGTAGTTGAGAGCATCGGCCACAACATTTTCCTTGCCAAGACAGTACTTGATCTCAAAGTCAAATTCTTGCAAGACTTCAATCCATCTTCTTTGTCTCTAATGTTGAGATATGGCTGAGTGAAAATCCACTTGAGGCTCTTAATATTAGTGAACCTTTGACCAAGTAGATAATGGTGCTAGAGTTGATAATGATAAAAGTGAACCTTTGACCAAGTAGATAATGGCACCAAAGTTTGGGAGTGTGAACGACTACTAATAGCTCCAAACCATATATAGCATAGTTCTTCTTATATGACTTGAGTTTTCAAGAAGAGTAAGCTATGGGTTGATCTTCTTGCAAAACTATACATCCCATTGCTAGCATAATAGTGTCTGTGATGAGCTTTAGTAGTGAAGATATGGTGAGGTATATATTTATCTTATCAAGATCTCTTGGTCCTTTAGGAGTCCACACTATCTTAGTCTACTTCTTAAGAAGTTAAGTCAATGGACTATGATGAGGGCATAGTCCTTGATAAAAATGCAGTACCATTCTGTGAGTCCTAAAAATCGTGTGATTTTCTGAACATTTTGTGGTGATGGCTAGTCTTCAATATCCTTCACCTTGGTTGGGTCAACAATATACCTTTAGTTGAAACATAAGCCTAAGTACTTGATCTTCTTGTTAAATAATGCACATTTACACCTTTTTGCATAAAGCTTATTCATCCTTAAGATTTTAAGGATGATTCAGAGATTGTCTAGATTTTCTTTTTCTTTTTGAGAATAAGTGAGGATGTTATGCAAAGAACACAAGAACAAATTTATCAAGACAAGGCCTGAAAATGTCCTAAACTAACCTATTAAAAGTAGCTATGGTATTAGTTAGACCAAAGGACATCATTGTGAATTCAAAATGGTGGTCCCTAGTAGTGAAGGTAGTTTTGGCATATATTTATCTTTTATTCAAATTTACTAATATCCCAACCTTAAGTCTATTTTTGAAAATATTTGTGCTCTCGGCAATCAGTAAAGAAACTTATTAATTCATGGAATGGGATACTTATTCTTGATGGTTATCTAAGTTCAACCCATGATAGTTAATACAAAGTCTTAGAATATCATCTTTCTTCTTTTGGGAGAGTAGGGAGAGTTACTAGATCAAATGAACTTAATAGTTGCTTTAGTTGTTTTTTAATTCTATGGCTTTAGGAATGGACATCTTGCAGGGTCCTTTTAGAATAGGTTTAGTTCCTGAAATTAATTTAATTTCATAATCTATTTCACGGATAGGGGGTAACTCATTTATGTATTTTGAAAAAATTTCAGTATATTTATTAATCCACGAAGGTTCTTGTTGGTTCGTGGGTGTCTCTACTTTATTTAGTTTGATTAGATATATGGGTAGTCCTTTTTCGAGTCCCAAACAATTAGACTTAGCTAACTATAATCTAGGCTTTTCTACCTTTCTGTGGGCTTGGATTAAAGTTTCTTTGAGGTCATTAAAAGTAATCTTCCCTTCCCTGCAATGAATGCTTGCTTGATTAGGTACTAGCCAATCCATATACTAAGGAGGCAATCATAGGTTCCTAGGGATATAACTTGAAATTTTGCCTTTGTGTCTTGACTTTTCAAATAGAGTTTTATGTTTCTTACTACATGTATAGAAAGAACTCCCTTTCACTTTGCTAGTTTGACTTTAGCAAGTTTAGGTACCAATTGTAATATCTCTACACACCTAGAAGAGATGAAGGAATGAATGGCATCACAATCAATGAAAATTTGAAAGGTTTTACCTTGGAATAGTGCCATCTAGACTTATAATTTGTTTATAGTAATGTGGATGGTTCTTTTCTCTACTTCTTGTATGGTAGGATCTTCTTCTTCTTCACCAACTTAGAAGTAAACATGGCTACCCACAGTACATCTTGCTCCTTATCCCGACCACGATTGTTAAAGTTGCCCCTTCTTAGTGGGTTAGAGGAGGATTTGCATTAGCATTGTTTTTCCTAGTAGGACACGGGCTTGAAAATGACCTATGGCTAGTTGCATTGAAAATATCGGGGTCGGGCTTCTTAGTTAGTATTGGCATTAAGAGCATTAAGGTTGTTGTTGTTGTTGTTGTTGTTGTTGAGTGTGCGGTTCTAGGCATTGTTGGCAAGATTAAGATGTCTCGAATTTTGATAGCATGTTTAAAGTTGAGTTGGGATCTCTTGGGGTATGGAGACCCTCAATTTGCAAGGTGGAGGGTTATCCAAATTTTGGGTTTGGGGAGTGAGTCTACTAAGGGCTAAGCTCACAATAGGGCATCCTCAAGGTCAAAGGGTTTCATGGCTTTTATCAACACATTTAGTCTTGGATTCAAGCCTTGGCATAATTGAGCTACTTGTTGTGTCATTGTCATCTTCAAGGCATATTTTAAGAGAGCGACAAAGTGGGGATATCAACCTTCCATGATTAATCCTTGCTGGTTGAAGTTGAAGAACTCATCCATCTTCCAGATTTAGTAAGACAAGGGAATGTATTTTTCTCCTTGATTTGTTTCTAGGTTTGGGAGGTCACAATGATGACCTTATTGTGGCACCATTACTTCCACCAAAGATGAGCCTCTCTAGTAAAACAAAGTCATGTGATCATAGCTTGGTTGCTAGGCTTGTTCGAATAGCAAAAAGTAAATTTCCATTTGCTAGATCCAAGTCTCAAGATTGGTTTCATCATCATTGAACTTGAGAGGCTTTACTTGCTAAAGCAAAAGCTTCTTTTCCTGTTGATCAATCAAATCAAATCAAGGTGGGGGTAATTGAAATGGTTTTATAGAATCTATATGTGATTACCCACACCACAAAAAGCATAAGTTTTATTATATGAAATATTTACATTGCTCATATGATTAGTCATGGAAATTGGTGGATGGAGATTTCTTTATATGTTGGAGGCTTCTCATGGACTTTGGGGATATTGTATTGGCTAGGTTTGTCTAGGAATCCCTTAATAATGGTTACTCGATCATAGGTATACCAATCCTAATAGATATTTTGATCATTTATAATTTGAACAAAAAAACAAGAATATTTTGACAAGTTTTAGTTCTTCCATCGATTGAATTTTCTTTAGATTAGTCTCAAGATAAGCTGGCCTCTTGGTGTCAAGGAAGCAGTAGACGTATTAAGGCTAGTAGCTATCTACGTAGTATCTTGGGGGATGCAAAAGACTTTCCAAACTCCTCATAAAGTCTTCTCACTGAGAGTAGTCTTGTGAATAAAGGGCATATTGATACATGATGCAGAAGACCACAAAGTCATGCCATGGTTCATTTCGAATCTAAATTACAACAATGTAAGTTAACTTGAATCATAATTTTAGGATAAGATTGCAAAGAGATTTAAAAATGTAATATTTTATTTATTTATATACAAAGGCTTTACTTGAGAGCCATACATCTCATACAATATTAGTCATGATATTGTTCTAGAAAAATAGAGTAATACTTAGGTGGATTGCTCATGATGTTTAAGGCTAAATATTCTTTATGAAGATTGGAAAATCCCTCTACCTAATATTGGGGATTAAAAATACCACATAGTTTGTCAAATGACTCAAGTAATTGGTGTGCAAATCGGATGTAGGATGCGTACGTAGTGAGCATCGGAAGGTCTCCAAGAACAAAAAACTCTACTTTAAGCTCAAAAATCAAGAGAATAGACTTGCACGACATGAAGCAAAAAGACCAATTGGGTACAATCTCTCCCCATGCCTTGTGTGAGGGCTTCACAAGGCATGTATTTATAAATTTATTCATCTCAAAGCTCAAAAATAGCCCAATTTTACAAATAATCATGCTTTAGCTTTTGTGTTTGCTTTTGTCCAAATAAAGAATAAAGTGGTTGGGTAGCCCAAGAGTCGAGCTGTGCCCAAATACAATGTCCAATAATAAAATATCTAAACCATGTGTCCATGTGTATTCAAAATAATAAATATTTGTCAAGCACTTCAATAAATAAGCACGCCTAAATAAATACTAGCACTACGCCTTTAATGATAAGACGTGTACCCATCAAAAATGATAATTTCTTCTAAGTAATTTGAATACATGCTATCGCCCAGTGCTTCCCAACGCCACCATCGCCTGCTCTACACATCAACTGAAGCATTCACAATTGTTAGAAAATAATAAAATTAAACCGATAAAAGTGAATATCTAGCAGTCTTCAACTACAAAATAAATAAATAGGTTGGAACTTTGTCCTAACCTTAATTTAATACGAGTGCACTCTAAACTCATAAACATCCATTAATTTAAATATGTATTGCTGTGGAGTCACCCACGTGCACAATAAATTAACATGACACCCGAAAAGGACAGGCGTCCACGTCAACTTCTCGCACAAGGAATCCACCTTGTGTATGAGCCCCGGCAAATAAATATGGTTTTACGAAATTCACTGCAAAACCTCACGGAATCCACCGCGGAATAAAAACTCACGGAATCCACCGTGGTCTCACGGAATCCTCTGTGGATCCTCCGTGGAATATGCCTCCTAGCATCATACCCCTGGGGTGGGATAACAATTGTCCTTAATTGCTATTAGCTCAATGTGGAGCGAGCAGTGAAGGGTAAGCACTTAGATCACGGGCGTGCATCCATTGGGCCTCTTCAATAGGATAATTTTTAAACTTAACCAAATATCTAGAATATCTACGGCCAGTTCTAGTGGTCATGAAGCCAGTATCTAGAATAGTTTTAGGTTCAAGGATTTCTATTTCTTCTTCCAACAAAGGACGATTTTCATAGACAGGTGCTTTCCATGTAGCTGTATGTGGTGTATTATTGTATGCAAACTGAAGTAAATGTAAGTGTGTATCCCATGTTTGCGGTTTTGAAATTGTGTATGCACACAAAAGATCCAAAATTGTACTGTTAGTAGCTTCTGTTTGCCCATTTGTTTCAGGATAAAATGCAGATAAAAAAACAATCTTTGTACCTAAATTAGCAAACAAAGTAGTCCAAAAATTATTGCAGAATCTAGAATCATGGTCAGAAATAATAACTTTTGGCAAATCATGATTAGTGAAAACAATCTTCATGTGCAGCTTGAGATGCAGTTAATGTTTTCTTACATGGAATGAAATATGCTTTTTTGCTAAATCGATCTACAATAGTCTAGATCATATCTTGATTAGCTTGGGTGTTAGGCAAACCAGTAATAAAATCCATTGAAATATGTTCCCGTGGTCGTTCAAGAATTGGTAAAGGCATTAATAAATCATATTGCTTACCATGGTGTCGCTTAACTGTTTGACAAATTAAACACTCAGATACAAAGTTAGAAACATCACATTCCATCTGTGGTCAATAAAAGTCTTCAACCAATGTACGTAAAGTAGAAATATTGCCTATATGGCCTTGGTACGGAGGACAATGAATTTCGTGCAACACAAATGATCGAAATGGAACAGTTACACACAACCTTTTCTCATAAAACATAAATCCATCAAAATAAGACAATGAATCTATTGGAATCCAGTTATTTGCAACTATTTTATTCCAATCCGCTTGAAAACTGGGGTCTTGATCATAGATATCTTTCATAGGAATAAGGGAATCAAAAGATATCACAGAGATATTATGGATAGTCAATCTTCTACTCAAGGCATCGGTAACAACATTCTCTTTTCCGGGTTGATATTGGATAAGTGGATGAAAACTTTGAATAAAAGAAGCCCATTTAATATGATGGTCAGAAATTTGTGGCTGACTAAGGAGATGTTTGATACTTTGTTGGTCAGTTTTGATCATGAATTCAAATCCCATTAAATAGTGTTTCCATTGACATAAAGCTTGTACTACTGCTAGCAATTCCTTATCATAGGTAGAATATTTGAGTTCAGATGGTTTAAGTTTGCAGCTAGAGTAGGCTATGGGATGTGAATCTTGCATAAAAAAAGCTCCTATTCCAGATCCACTAGCATCAGTGACTACTAGGAAGAATGGTCTATTAAAGTCAAGTAGTTGCAATACAGGGGCATGTGTTAAGGCATGTTTCAGTAAATCAAAAGACTTTTGCTGATTTCTAGACCAATGATATACAAAACCTTTCTTTAATAATTTTGTCAAAGGCAATGCATGCAATGAAAACATTCTCACAAATTTTCTGTAAAAGCTAGCAAGACCTAAGAAAGAACGTAGTTCATGGACAGTTTTAGGTATCAGTCAATTCAAATTTGCTTCTATCTTTTTAGGATCAACTTTAATACCGTCACATGAAACCATATGTTCCAAGTATTCAATGTGGGTTTGGAAAAAATCACTCTTTTCAAGATTAGCATATAATTGATTCTCTTTCAATAATTTGAAAACCAAGGATAAATGTTCATAATGCTCGTTCTCATTCTTACTGAAAACCAATATGTCATCAAAGAAAACAATGACACAATGCTGATGCTTCAAAATATGCAATTCATCATACAATTGAATGTGGTTGGTGCATTAGTTAAACCAAAGGGCATAACAAGGAATTCATAATGTCCAAATTAAGTCCTAAATGCAGTTTTGAAAATATCAGATGTATCTAGTCATACTTGATGGTATCTAGATTTAAGATCTATCTTGCTAAATATTGTGGCTCCTTGTAGCTTATCCATGAGATCGTCTACCCTAGGGATCGGATATCTATTCTTGACAGTGATCTTATTTAGGGCATGATAATCAATGCACATCCTATAGGTGTTATTTTTCTTCTTGACTAATAGGACATGTGCACCAAAAGGAGAACTAATGGGCCTAATGAGTCCTCAAGTCAACAAAAGTTGAAGAATTTCTTTCTGTTCAATTTGGTTATGTTGATAAGATGCTTTACATGGTGGTTGAGAACCTAGAATTAAGTCTATTTTATGATTTTTAGGACGTGTAGGTGGTAAGCCAAGTGGTAAGTCAGCAGCAAAACAATCTTTAAATTGTGAAAGAAATTGTGCGTGCCTAGGATGTATTTGATTTTCCTTGGCTTCAATTTCATTCACCCATATTAAATCGGATTTGCTACCTTTTCTTAATGCACGTTTAGCCTATGTGTGACTAAGCAATGGAAAATTATCAAGGGTGTGCGTACCATGCAATGCATTTTTTTCCCATTAGAATGAAACTTCATTTAATGCATGGAATAATCTATATAGGGATTATATTTATGACACCAAGGCATTCCTAAGATAATATCACTAGATTGCAAAGGCACAACTAAGAAATTTATGCGCTCAACATAATTGCCAATTTTAATTTCTAAGTCATGAACTTCTTGTATTCCATTGTATCTAGCACCTAAGAATGCAGCCTTGATATGATAATGAGTCAGAACAGTATGTAAATTCAATTCTTTGACCAATTTTGCATAGATAAAATCGTGTGTGCTCCCATAATCATGTAAAACAATCTTTTTTCTACCATACACAAGACATTTTATCGTTAATAAAAAATGAGGATTTGGCATACCTGGTAAAGTATTTAAAGTAGTATCAATATCTCATCATCTTTTGTGAAATTGGGCATTTATTCATGGTCATTATCTTCAGTCGCTCCCAAGTAGTTGATGTGAACAGTTGGCTTTTTGGATTGACAATTCACCGCTAGATGTCCAAGTTGATGGCACTTGTAGTAGACTATGGGTTTGGCTTTGGAAACATTATTGGTAATGGCTGGGAGTTTAGAAATGTTGGGATTTAGCTGAAAAGATGGCTTAGGATTTGGATTTGTGTTTGTTGGTAAAGCGGGGGGTCGTGTTCGAGATTTACGGAAAGAAGATGGAACAAAGCGATTTTGATTGAATCTTCGAAAGTTAGAATTGAATTGCTTTGTACCGAAGTTACCGTTAGTTGGGAATTGTTGTGGGCGCTTCTCTCGTCCTCGAATTTTGTCTTCAGCATCATGGGCCAAAGAAATCGCATCCTCGAGAGTTGTTGGCTTGAACATGTTCACCTTTGCATAGAAGTGACCAAGCAAACTAGACATAGACTTGCGCTTATGGATCACCTCAGGTACAGCTTTGAGCATTCGAAGTTGCAATAAGACATTCCAAAAACGCTTGGTATATTGTGAAATAGACTCACAATCTCTTTGTTGTTGCAAAAGATCCCACTATTTTATTGCTTTTTCGTAGAATTGAGGTGGAAGAAAATTTCGCAAAAATTTCTTTTGGAAAGCCTCCTAAGTAGTAGGACAATCAATACTTTTGCGGATAACAGTCCACCATAGTGATGCTTTGTCCACTAAATGATTAGTGACACACTTGAGTTTGTCTTTTTCGGCATACTGTTCTTCATGGAAATAATCATCAAACTGACTAATAAAAGCAAGAACAGTCTTTCCATCACGTAGTCTATTAAAAGTACGAAATTTGAAACTTCTTTTACTTATCTTGGCTTCTTTCCGGATAGATTGTGCTTCGAGTGTCACATCGATCGTATGTCATATAACATCTTCGGGTTGAGTTCTATCTTGTTTAACAGTCGATCGTTGAAGAGTGGCCAGTTGAACTTGCAATGTTTGATGTGCTCTTTGTTCCTCTTGAAGCTGCATCATAATTAGATCCAATTTTTGCTCCATTTTTGGTTCCGGTAAGTCACCTTTGGCCATAAAATCTTTCATATTTTGATCAGTCATCCTGCAAAATTTCAAACAATCTCACACACTCGAAAGCTTCTTAGCGAGATGAGCATAGGTTAAATTCGGGTTTACAAGGCTTGCTTCTTTTTTTTTAATGGCTTTTTTAAATCTTTCTCCTTTTTGCGAGTATGAAAATTGATGAAATCCTTCTTCAACGAATACTTTGCCCGTATAGACTGCATATAGCAATCTCTTTGCTGGAAATTATCTCTGTCATAGCACAGGTGTGAACAGAGGCTTGTAGGAAGTTATAGAATCGATTCAGGTTTGATTTCTAGAAGTACTTCGTGTGAACACCCACTAGCGGAAAATTTAAAGATTGAAATTTGAAACTTTAGTATAAGCTCATAGCCTTAAGCTTAAGCTTTTAAAGAAAAAACCTTTGACTAATCGTCTGGTCTGTGACGGGACAAGAGGACATTGACGTCGACGTCGTCACCAAGGAGTACATGATGCCGCCATCGACGTCGAGTTTTGAAAAAGCTTAAGCTTTTCTTAAGATTTTTAAGCTTAATAACTTGAACTTAGTGAAGTTTCTTCTCTGTGCTTTGTTATACCCAAGAGTATAAAGGATCTTCCTGAGTGGTCCTCCGTTCAGCAGAAAGTGGTCCTTCGCGTTCTGATAGCATAACAAGGGGTTCTTCACTGCCAGGAACACGCTAGTATTGATGGATTATCATTAGAGACTGTAGAGCCCATTCGTTCTAGGAGCTTTGCCATCGCGCGAGATGGTAAGTGATTGGAAGCCCGTGATCTCAACTTCGCTCTAATACCACTGGTGCACAAATCGGATGCAGGATGCATACGTAGCAAGCATCGGAAGGTCTCCAAGAACAAAGAACTCTACTTTAAGCTCAAAAATCAAGAGAATAGACTTGCACGACATGAAGCAAAAAGACCAATTGGGTACCATCTCTCCCCATGCCTTGTGTGAGCGCTTCACAAGGCATGTATTTATAAATTTATTCATCTCAACGCTCAAAAATAGCCCAATTTTACAAATAAGCATGATTTAGCTTTTGTGTTTGCTTTTGTCCAAATAAAGAATAAAGTGGTTGGGCGGCCTAAGAGTCGGGTTGTGCCCAATTACAATGTACAATAATAAAATATCTAAACCATGCATCCATACGCATTCAAAATAATAAATATTTGTCAAGCGCACCTAAATAAATATTAGCACCACGCCTTTAATGATAAGATGCACGCGCATCAAAAATGATAATTTCTTCTAAGTAATTTGAATGCATGCTATCGCCCAGTGCTTCCCAACGCCACCATTGCATGCTCTACACATCAACTGAAGCATTCACAATTGTTAGAAAATAATAAAATTAAACTGACAAAAGTGAATACTTAGCAATCTTCAGCTACAAAATAAATAAATAGGTTGGAACTCCGTCCTAACCTTAATTTAATACGAGTGCACTCTAAACTCATAAACGTCCATTAATTTAAATATATATTTTGCAGAATCACCCACTGTGGAGTCACCCACGTGCACATTAAATTAACATGACACCCGAAAAGGACAGGCGTCCCTGTCAACTTCTCTGACAAGGAATCCACCTTGTGTATGAGCCCTGGCAAATAAATATAGTTTTACAAAATCCACCGCAAAACCTCACGAAATCCACCGTGGAATAAAAACTCACGGAATCCACCGTAGTCTCAAGGAATCCACCATGGAATATGCCTCCTATCATCAATAACCCTCATATAGAACCTATAAGTAGAGCAAGAGAAGACTAAAATGGCTAAATGTGAAGGAAAAATCTAGGAGAATCTATAGGTCCATGAATAACTCAAGATAGCTTTCATTGGTCCACAATAAACTATCAATGCAAGTTTGATTAAAGCCATCACCTAGACTGAAAATGGTGAGGAAAACCTTTAGAGCCATATTGACTAGGCTAACTATTGAACTCGCAACTTCACTACACAAAGAAAGCTAGCTTAAGGCATGTGCAAATGTGCAAATGTGTACGTCATCTCACAGCAATATGTTCTATATAAGAATGCCATATAGGCACCTTCCACCTCCAACACTAAGGATTTATAAAAGTTAAGAGCATATTTGAGCTTAGTCAATGTAGCTCTGAATAATTTAAATTTTGGCCAAGTAGTTAATTTTTTAACCTAGTCCTAATAAGAGAAGCCCTTATATGCCATCCAAAGGGTACTGGCTATATAGAAGGGGAGATGGAATCTATGAAACTAGGAGAACTAGAGTCCTCTAAATCAAAATTGTTCTTACCTCTAGAGCCATTAGAAATTATGTCTTCCATGACAGACTAATTGGAATCTCAAGAATTTGATGAGCTAGAGGAGAGTGCAGGTGATGTGCCTCAAGAACTACAATCAATGGTTTAGAGGTATTGGAGCACTTTTTGAGACCATTGAGTGTATTATAAGCCCTTACTCAAAAGATTTTTGACCATTGTCTTGACTATACTGGATGTGAAGTGCAGCGAGAAGGCTTAGTTGAACCAGTGAAGAGATACCAAGAGCAAGGAGAAGAGCATGTTATAACATTTGACTTTAAGGTTTTAAAAAAGAAAGCTTTGAAAGGCTCTATCACCAAGTACAGTATAGACATTGATTTAGGAAGAAAAGAGCATCGCTAAGAAATGGAAGGAGTATCATGATGATAACACCCTTTAGAAAGCTTGTTAGCTTCAAAAGGGCAAGGCCTAAGGGAAACATCTAGATTTACAACCACAAGAAGTCTAGAAGCTTCAACTAGAATGATAGTGTGATGTCTTAGAGTCTGATGCTTTTGCAAGGCCAACATTTTGTTATGCTGCTAGGAGCTATGAAAGAGTAGATGCACTCCATTCGCCTTACCCTAGGAAGCATAAACTTTACAGTCCCCAATGCCATGCCGATACAACTTCCCTAAGATCCCCAATTTCAATGCCCCTAAACATGAAAAGTTGTACTTATTCCAACTATGAGACCTTTGACCCTCTTGCTATAAGTTCCTCAAAAACTTCACCAACTACCTTGAACCCATTGTCTTCATCGCCACATGTAACTATCTTTTGCTTTTGGTCAAATTGTTGCAGCAAGCCCCAACACCCTATCAAGCGGGATTGCCCCCACTATTCTTCAACATCAATGAAGGCATAGGTAGAGTGGCCTTTATTCAACTATATCCATGTACTACACACTTTTCATTAGACCTTTGACCCTCCTACTACAAGTTCCTCAAAAACTTCACCAATTGACCTAAACCCACTGTCTTCATTGCCACATATAACTATATTTGGCTTGTCAAATTGTTTGAATAAGCCCCAACACCCTATCAAGATGGATTGTCCCCATTGTTCCAACATCAATGAAGGCATAGATAGAGTGGCCATGATTCAACTATACCTACATGCCACACACTTCCCATCTTATTGTGTGGTGCAACTAGAAGACATGGTGGATATCCAATTTGACTTTTATGCCCACTTCTTCCATCTAGAGTCCTCCATCAAATGTGTTGCTCTCCCCCTCGCTCTTGGGGGGCGACTCCCCCATTGCGATGGCATTCTGCAGGTGACAACAACATGTCTTGCTGTAGGTCATCGAGGTAAGTCAGAGCCCTCGGGAGACTCATCCAACTGTTGCTCTCTTTCCTGCAAACAACAATCCAAAATATAGTAAGAGGGGGAGATAAAGTGACCATTACAAAAATCAAGAGAGGGGCTACTTACCATTTGTTCCATTGGCCATTGCACAATTGTGTTTTCATCAATGTCAATCTTAGTATTGCCTTTACCACGGGCCTTTACACCTCTCCAATGCACGATGGTGACAAGAACTCCCACTCATCCACGGAGCAAGCTCGGCAATGAGAACGTTTGTCAAATTAAATCTTTTGCTATGCTTTCATCACCCTCGAAAAGGGTGACATGATCTTGTCTTTTGAAATCTGATTTGGCCATGATGGAGGGCTTAAGGGTTACTTCTTTGCAGATATATTGGTTCCTTGATTTCCTATCCCATCAAACATCAATTGTGATATACGTAAACACAATAGCTAGGTAAGAATAAGAGTGATGAGAGAGAGGGGAAAAAAGAGAGAGAGCATGCAATATGTGTAATTTTTTCTTTCTTGGAAAGGGTCGCCAGCAGCCCCTTATCATATGAAAATTAATGTCACAAGTCCTAGGCCCCCAGTGATCCATTCCTAGTAGCAATAGTAAATTTTTGGCTTGACTAGTAATCGCTGGCATGCCCTTTCTCGGGCGGAGAAAAAAGTCACAAGTTCACTTGTGGATTTTTTTCCTGCCCAAAAAGAGGTCAATGATAGCCCCTTCATGAGCCAAAAAAAAAATTCATAACTGGATTTGTGGACTTTTTCTTCACCCACCAAGAAGGGGCTGCTGGCAACCCCTTCTTCTCAATTTTTTTTAAAAAACATAGGTCCGAGAATAGAGAGCATGGGGGAAGAGAGAATAACAAAGTGATGAGAGAGGTTGGGAGAGAGAGAGAGAGAGAGAGAGCATGCAATATGTACTACTTTTTCTCACCAAGAAGGCATAGCCAACAGTCCCTTCATGGATGAAAAAATAGTACATGGTAGATTTGTAGCTTCCTTTTTTCACCCAACAAACCGACAATGCCTTCTTGGTGAGAAAAAATAGTACATAATGCATGCTCTCTCTCTCTCTCTCTCTCTCTCTCTCTCTCTCTCTCTCTCTCTCTCTCTCTCTCTCTCTCTCTCTCTCTCTCTCTCTTCTCGGACCTCTGGGTTTTTTTCTTGTCAAAAGAAGAGGTGGATCATTGGGGCAGCCCCTTCTTGGGAGAAAAAAACCCATAAATCCCCTTCACTCCCTTCCAATCAAATTATTTACATCAGTATTAATTATATTACATCTATATTACTTACATTGGTATTCACTAAACATGGGTTGTAAGATCATTTTTATTGAAGCATAGATGACCCTTCTCATTATAGATGAATGAAGAATTTGAAATTTAAATTGATTGTTTTTACACACTTTTGTAAAATTGTGTATTTAAGAGGTTAGTTTCCTTCAATTGTGTGGAGGGTTTTCAAAATGTGAGCTAAGGTTAGGATAGAGTAACCCTATTACGATATGCAACTTTTAGAGAAAAGGAGCCTAGTAATACTTACAAGCTTGGATATCAATGTATTGGGAACAAATTAATGCTCAACTAGCACTCAACAAATTCAAGACTTTTAATGTCCTCCAATTTGGCAATTTCCTATAACTTTCCATATACACATCTATCAATGAATCAATTTCAAAGACTTGTAATTGACATGCAACATTTATGTTTGTCACATCCCTTTTCATCTTGTACTTATACTTTTCAAAACTGAGCAACTATAAAAGCCTGGTATGTGTACCCACCACAAATGTTGATGTTTGTTGTGCATGCAAGAAAAAACAAGCTTACACCTACTCTTTAAAGAGATGTTTGAAAGCTACATATTTACACATAGAATTACATGCGTGCATGCAACACAAAAGTGCGAGTATTGATGTTTTTAAAAATGTACAAGTAGTCAAATGGAAAGCAAGTTCACCTCAATAAGCTTACAAGGTTGTGCTTGATGTGAATGTAATGCAAGGAGTTGGAAGTGAAACATCACTGTAATGGCTAAAAGTTGTTTGGCTATACCCACCAATATTGCACCACAAGGGAGTTTCAAGCTTCCATGGCTTTCACAATAAAGGGAAGGAATACTCTTAGATATGTAGGTCAATATCAAGTAGTGGGACATGTAACTTCATAGGCGAACATTTGATTAGTGCTTGATAAGAATATGCCCAAGAATATGGGAATAGCTGGTTTTTTTGGGGGGGGAAGATGCCACGCATATGCTATCTCACTAGCACATACGTCTCTCCCTCCCTCCCTCTCTCTCTCTCTCTCTCTCTCTCTCTCTCTCTCTCTCTCTCTCATAGCTATTATGTCATAATCGTCTCGATTAAATTACAATCATAAGAAGATCAAATAAAGTGCTCACAATGACTTCTGAGAACCTTATTTATCATCATCATCATTCTTTTCCTTCTTCTTCTTCTTCCCCTTCTCTCTCTCTCTCTCTCTCTCTCTCTCTCTCTCTCTCTCTCAAACTCATTAGAGAGCCGTGTAGGCATTACCAATTCAATAACAAGCCCATTAATTCAAGCAAGCCAATCATGGATTGCTGCAAGGAAGCAACCCAATATTACTAGTGCAGCATTCAGCTTCTATAATTTCGCCACCGTGTTGTATTATATCGCCATTGCAGATCTTGCAACGAGATATATTCTGCATCAACGTGTACTGTTCAATCAGAGCGATCGTCTGGAAAATTAGTGCCTGCAACAACATTCCGTTGATCAATAATATATCAGTGATCGAAGGGCGACATATGGCCGCTTGAGTTATAAGATTGTGCGCCATATATATTCTATTGTATCGTAGGATTCTATTTTTGATGTAGTAACGTAAGGATGGCTGTAACAATTGATAGGATATTCCGGCAGTTGATATTCTTGCATCCCATGAATGTGGCAGTTGTGGCAGTTATGATATCCATTGGGTCGATGAGCTTACTAAGAAGCCCAATCATGTCTCAACCTCGGGAACTGTCCGTCGCCATAGCCAGAGCTGCCTTCTCGGCTGATTACCTACTTCGACTGCAACCACGGCCATCTCAGGTCCTCTCTCTCTCTCTCTCTCTCTCTCTCTCTCTCTTTTGCTCCTTCCAAAACAATGAGTAATTAGATGCAAATCTTACCTCTAGTGGGAGCAAACAATCACAATCCCGAATTCCTGCAGATTCGGGTCCTTTTCCGATGATCCCTATCAACCAAGATTGAGAAACTACCACTTATTAGTGGCTCCCAACAAATGCACCACTTGTCGGGACCAAAAATGACAGTCATGCGAGGCCCTTCGCAAAACTCGTATGCCGCACCTAGTGCTTTGCGTTAAGACTAGGCAGGTGGGCACATGGACGGGTCCCTTTGTGGGTGCATAGGCAATGTGCCAGCGGGATCCCTTTGCAAGTGTGCAGGCAGTGGCCCCTCATAAGGTTTTGTTGGGGGGCTCTACATGGCCATGTGGCCCCATGCAAAACCTTTGCTTAATAGATAGTAGAAGAAGATAGATTACTAGGTACTTAATTCTTTCTATTAACTTACCTTTCTGTTAAGACATTCCAATCATCATCCCATATCATTTGAATAACCAACCACAAGAAAATTATCACCCCACCACAAGAGCAAGATGCCTTTGGATTTCTCAAAGTTGCATTAGTGTTAGACAAGGTTGAAGCAAGGTTTAGTTAAGGTTTGGTGTGTTAGATGAGTGCTAAATTTTAGGCCCAAAGAGGAGTTCAGAAGTGAGCTCATCATCATCTTTGAGTCTTATAAGCACATCACATGGTTGGATACCTATGTTCATAACATGGTGATATAAGATCAAATGCGGGCCACTGATGCACTCTTACCATTCGTCCAAGGAGCTTGCCCACTCTCTTTACAATATTAAACACTTGTATGGTAGGGGGACTTAAATTAAGGAACCTCTTGTGGGTGTTATGTTGTGTGTATCTTGTCTTGAAAGAAAGGCAAATTTTAGAAAACCATGCTATTAAGTTCAGAACATTCAAACTCTAGAAAATGACATGGCATAAGGTTTAGAACCTTCAAATTTCAAGGTTCTTCCATCATAATATAGGTCAAAAACCTAATATAGAGCATCAACAAAAACTTGTGAATTTTTGCATCCATGCCCAAGAGTAGGTTCTTGTGAGCGTTGTGTAATTCTCATGATTAGAAAGATGTAGGCATGTGGCAAAGTCATTGCCTTCTCTAGGCTAAAGGATCAATTGCATGGTATGTACGAATATTTATTATGACAAACTACTCACTCTTGAGGAGTGAGAATTTTGAGCCCTCTTCTCACCACCACTCTACAAAACCTTGATTTATAATGTTCCTCCCACCCATGCATAGGATGACTACTATGACTAGATAAAATTCTTTAGGTGGATGAAGCAAAAAATAGGCTAGTCTAGATTATGATGGTAATACCCACCCTTTGATAATGTAAAATAGGAAGTGAAGTGGATCTAAGGTATGGCATACATAAACATGTGTGTACACTTACCAAAATGCTAGCATGCATGCAATCATATCAATCACTTGAATTTGTCTTAACCTACTTAAGATTAACTTTACATGAGCTCCATAAATGTGCAAGTCCTTTGTGTAAAATAGATTTGGGGTAGTTACTCCTTGACCACCATTGAGGACATGCAATCATAAAAGTGTGCCTAAAAGTGTATTGTTCCTAGATCATTGCACTAGTAGAGTTCTAGAAACGAACTCCTTCATGGCCAAAATTTAGTTTTAATAACAACATGTCCTCTTTACGATTATCCTTGATTGGTAAGACCTACCCATTGACATATAATAATGTGAAATGGCTTGCATTGCTCAAGATACCACACATGAAAACATGTTTATGCACACAATGCTTTGAGTTGCGTCTATGAGGTTTTTCAAGAATGAATATGATAAACTATGTCTTTTTGTAGAAAAATCGGTTCCTCACACCTTGATTATAGGAAGTGCAATGATGGCATGTATTTCTCTACTAGTTAAGTTTTTAGAATGAGATTCCTATAGGTACAATTGAATATGTGATAACCCTTTGATTCTAAAGCAACATTGCATGCATCAATCTTGTTGTACCCCAAATAAATCATTTTTTGTTGCAAACAAAATTCTTTTCTTTGCCATTAGAAATGAATCAAACATAAATCATGGAACCATGAACATTCTCTTCATAACTCAAGTACAAAAATTGGTATAATCGTGGACACTCTCTTTAAATGATGTTATGAGAAGACTTCCTTCAATTGCTATATCTTTACACTAGAGAGTATAAGAATTACTACATTTACTCCCTTTTCCTCCCCTTATCAATGTCTTGAATTATACAATAGACACCTAAAAATCTTTGTATAGACTACCCCTTTCTCATTAGACAAAAAGTTGGTAACAAGTTGTTGTCTCCAAATCTTTACATATCTCACTAGACACGTAATAAACTTCGTATTACCTAGCCTTTTTTGACATACAATAAAGTCATAAGGACTTATCATGACCATGCAAAGTTAATTTTTAAAGTTCTTCCATATACCAAGTTCAAATTGCCCTCTTATAGCCATTCATTCAACCAATTGGATCATTTTCTCACCCTTACATTGCTTTAGATTTTTGTGCATCATTTGACCATTAGTTCCAAAAGTATACTACAAGAAGTATGTTCCTTTTTGGGCCTAAGACCTTTACCGGGTTGTCCACACAATGCATTTTCACATTAGCCATTGTTAGTAAAGAAGCCATGATTTAGTGTCAAGTTAATGATAAATTTCAATAAAAGAAGCCAATGTTATTAAAAAATCAATGATTTATTGTCAAGTTAATTATAAATTTTTAAAAAGTTTGAAAACTTGAGGAGATTTTATGCACTTTTGTAGACATGTTTAAATTTTGGAGGGTGAAAATTTTGTCATATCTGAAGCATAGATTTGTCAAAGGTATCTTGGTTTTCCATCAAAAGAATTCACATATGTAAATGATTTGTGGATGAAAGATCACAATCAAATTGGAAGTTATTATAATAGGAGGATGCCGATAGGTTGCAATCTAATTTGAAGTTATCATAATTGGAGGATATTGATAAATTGCAATTGAATTGGAAGTTGTCACAATTGGAAGTTGGAAGGTCGTCAAAATATGTGAAATAAGCTTGAAGATTAAGCCTCACACCACCACACCAAACTTACCAACTCCAAATTGGGATGAGAGAGAGAAACTTACTACTTCACTCTTAAAAGCTAAAGGAAAAAGCTTGAAAATTGAGAATGGACATTGATAAAACTTCTACATGATGTAAAGAGAGAGCCAAGCATAAACATGTGCACAGGAATTTGTATAAGCAAACCTTAGATTTGTGAAATTAAAAACCTTGTTCCAAAAATTGTTGACGTAGAGTTGTGAGTAGGAATAATTGGATAGCCACAAACGAGTGCATCCCAATCAATAGGGAGTGTCCATGAGCTATGGAAGGTCAAAGGTTC
This sequence comes from Lygodium microphyllum, assembly GCF_053477565.2. Lineage (NCBI taxonomy): Eukaryota > Viridiplantae > Streptophyta > Polypodiopsida > Schizaeales > Lygodiaceae > Lygodium > Lygodium microphyllum. Next base: position 84,407,640 of record NC_141146.1, on the reverse strand, counting down.
ATTACTACAAAGGCGCCTTACCTTTTGAGGTGGCCTACATTAGATGGAGAGATTGGGATGAAGGCCAATAAAAAATAATATGAATACCTACTTTGAAAACATATGTAATCAAATACCCATTTTTATAAATGAAACACACTTCAATGTGATTCTTATTGTTATCAATTGACTAGGCTCCATCCAAATCTCTTTGCTACATATGGTAGCATGACGTGAAGGTCAAACCCATATTTTTCACTCTGAAGCGTAGCACAACTAGAAGGTGAGGACACTATAGGGGCTAGTAAGGAAGGGATTTAAGTCATTGATCACCTCAAACACACATTATGATACACACATGCAAGATACCCTCCTAGCTAGGCTAGTGCTCATTGGGAAAGTAAACAGATTTTGGTAGGTAAAACCTTTAATCTTAAAATTCCCTAACCAAAAGAAAACCAAAAATAAAAGCTAATTGGGCTAGTGCTCATTGGCAAGAGAAAAGTTTTTGGTAGGTTAAGTCTTCCATCTCTTAAATTCACAACTTAAAAAACAAAACCAAACATAGAACAAGAATAAGAAAACAACATAATGAAACCAAGAAAGAAAAGGAAAAAGCTAAATACCTCACTTGATTAGACCTACCCCATTTAGGGATTCCCAAACAATAGAACCCAACTCTCTTTCCAATTTAGTGCTCCAACAAATCAATGGGATATAGAACCTAATGGCTAGGTAAACAAAATATTGGAGAAACCTTAGTCTATCATGGTGTGGCAAGGTGGCCCTAGTTGACTTCTCATACACTAGATTGCAAGCTCTTTCCACATTCTATTTGTTTGAATTTAGCATCATGAGATCATCAGTGAACCCCTAACTTGCAATCTACCTCCCTTTGTATTTCACTCCCTCAAGGTCTTCATGAGGGAGACAAGGTCATTCATCATGTAGAAGAGGGGATGAGTTGCCACAACAAAAAGGATAGGGCAAAGGGGAGAACCTTGCTTCACCCCTATTGATTCCAAATGGCTAGAGCAAATTGCCATGGAATGAGACATATGCTAAGGAATCCTCTACAAAGGAGGAATGGGATGTTCTCTTTCTTGTCATCAAACACCATTCTGATCATAACTTGTTTAATATAAGCCCACCTGACCCTATCAAATCAACATCAAGCTAGAGAAATAGTGTTTTGTACCCTGAATTTGCATGAAGAGAGTGCTACTCTTAGAAAAAAACTTTTGCTTAAGTATTGGTCTCAAGAAACTCCTTGGTTTCAAAGGATGGAAGATGTTCTTCACTCTAATAATAGGAACCTGTGCAAAAAATGGAATACCAACAAGGAAGAAATATTGACCATTGAACTTCTCCAAAAGTTCAAGACCAATGGGATGATTGGTAGCATCCTAGGCTCATGGAGGAGTATCTTGAATGAAGCCTGGGCAAGTGCGAAAGCCTCAACTTGTGAGAAAATGTGTTCTAGATTTGATCATTCTTGGCCCCCATTGCTAGAGTGCTTAGTAGAAAGGGCAAGTCATAGGTCAAAGGCAAAGCAAGCAATGTGGGCCAATGGCTCAAGCACAACAATAGTTTTGTTTCCTTTGACAAGGGGAGGAGAGGATGGACCCTGAACAAATCTGCCAAGATTTGTTGGGATATAATAGCAAACAAATGCATGAGGTTTGCTATATCCAATGCTATGGATGGTAAGAGCAAAGTGCCAACACTCAAGGTCATTGGGCAATGTGTTGAACAAAGGCTCTACAACAAGGCTATAAGATTGGTTTTGTTGAAAGCATGGCTTGTAGAATAGAAAACTACATAATATTTGGGGATTAGATGACTTAAAGATACCTAGCTTAGTTTAGGAGCGAGATATGATTAAGATACTTAGTTATATTGCTTAGTCATCATCTTGACCTTTTGTCACTACTACACAACAAGAGGTTGAGATGATGGCTGAGTGACACAGGTAAGAGCGAGCAGGCCATGCCTAGATCAATTGACCAAGACATGGTTGACATAGTTCGAGTCATGCATGTGTGGTAGTAGTACTTTAAATCCATGCCAAATTTCCAAGAACATCGCGCAGCCCAAATTTCCAAGAACATCACGGAGTCCATGTAGGAGCACTAAAATTGTGTTTACTTGGGCAACTTGTCAAGCGATGAAAACCAAAAACGAAAGGACACCTTTTGTAGCTCAAATATCTTTACTATTAGTTAAGAGGAGGTTGGGGGCGGATGCCACGTGGCAGCCCCTAACCTCCCCACAAAGAAACGCGGGGGCGGGTGCCACGCATCCAGCACCCGCCCTCGCTGCGAAAATCGCGCTTCGCACCGGGGCGGGTCTAGGCACGGAGCGCCTAGTTTATTAATGATAAACATATCTATTCGTGCTAAATAAATCGATAAATAAAGAAAAGGCATTCTAATTATGGATACGATCAATAGGTTCGCTCTTGACGTGGTGGGTGTTAGCCTTTGGGCACCTTAGTCAGTCTTCTGTCGCTGTGTTGATTCGACCATCGGCGGCACCAACATCCCCGGTTAGGTGATATCAATTCGTTATCCATCATGAGTACTTTCTAGTTTGCGCGCTTATAATTTGATCTGTGCTACAGTGCAGTACTTTTCCAATGCATTCTCCTAGCTTCAATAGACTGTGTAATTCCTAATGCATTATATTAGACGCAACAGATTCTGTTTATACATGGCTGATTATCCAGCACACCTGCTGTTTTTGTACAGACATAGACCAGCTGATACAGTGCTGGAATTTCCAATATGACCCATTACATGCATCATAGATTGATCTTAGTTCTAGTGAGTTGTGATGATACAGAGACCTGATTATTCTGTCCATAGCACACATCTTTCCGCTTCATTCTCGAGTTTATTCTTGTCAGAGTACCGATCAACATTTAGACTGAGCTGCTCTTTTGGAGGAACCTCTGCCACCTTCTCAAAACTGAAGCTGCTGTCTAGCCCCTGCCCCATCATGGAGCATTAATTAGTATGCATTTTACAGAGAGAGAGAGAGAGAGAGAGATAACAATTTGCTTCCTAAAACTTTACAGGTGCATCTTTCTTTGGCAGGGCCTAATCAAATAAGGGTCTGTTGGGTTACCGAAAGTGGTTCTTCCCCATCGAGAGTGGAATATGGGACAAGTTCAGGCTCATATGACAATTTTGCTGATGGAACTATTGATAATTACAAATTCTTGTTCTATAAGTCCGGATATGTTCACAATGTCATTGTTGGGCCTCTGCAACCAGACACTGTCTATTACTATAGGTGTGGAGGTGCAGGAACGGAGTACACTTTTAAAACACCTCCTCCTGCTGGACCACAAGTTCCAATAACATTTGCAGTTGCTGGTATGAGATTTCTCTTGCTAAAGTGAATTAGTTGGATTAGAGAACCTTTTAGTTTTTCAAGAATTTCAGAAGAAATCTCATGTAAAGTCCTCTAGTTAAGCAAAGAACCCTATAATATCAGTGATCCCTTGAATTAAGATCAGTTTCTTCACCACCTTTTGATGACAGAGAATGAGACATTAGATTGGCTGATTGTGAAGTTTGCCCAGTCACAGTTGCCGATTGAGATATTTTGTAGTTAATATCCCACTTAAAATAATTTATTATGGTTGGTAAAGCCAAGTTTCTGGAGCTTGCAAATGGTTGCATGAGTTATGCTTCTAGTTTTTGTTAGGACTGCTGCATTGAAGCAAAACTCTTCACAATCATTGGATATATGGCCGTGCTTATGCAAAGAGGGGTTTCTTGTGAGTTTCAATGTCCCAGATCCTGGGTCTCTCAACCACAAGCCTGAGGTTTTTGGCGCTGCTGTCAGTCAATGAGTGACAACTTAATGGACTGACTTGTCTGCTGCTGTTCAATGAAGCATGGATGAAAGTTCTGTTGTAATTTGTCAAAGTAGCAGAGTGCCTTCTATCCTTCAAAAGCAATACAAAAGCATTGATGTCCCTCAAGATGAATACAGAAGACTGGTGTTGATGCGTGCTTGGAGCACAGTCCAATTGTCACACTAGTGGACAGCCTTTTATTGAACCCACTCACGGGAGCAAATTGATGTCCTTCGGTGGGATAATTATATAGAAGACTGCTACTGTGCATGCGGGTGAAACCCACCATGGAATGTTGGTTCACTCCTATGACAACTTGCGGGTCAGGGAGGCTCTGGACACCCCACGCTGGGCTGTGGCCCAAGGAAGAAATGCAGAATGCCAATATATTTTACCACAAAAGTTGCCACTCTGTAGTAGAGGTATAACAATGTAATGTGCTTATCCAAGGTGTCCTAAATTCAGTATTTGTCTTATAGATCCATCTAATCCCAATGACCGCTCTCCTTTAGGAACTACCAATTCTAATACTGGTTAATGGATCTAGCTCCTCCTACATTGCATCCTGCCACATGTCTTGAGCCTCCTCTATGGAAATAGCTACTGTGTCCTCCATAAACTTGTGCCCAACTTATCTTGTATCAGAGCCTCTTCTATGGAAGTAGACACTTTGTCCTTTATAATATAATGATCCTGGATCCTAGAAACAAAATGCAGTGATAAGCATCTAGACATTTCCCAAAAGATAGTAAAATGAAGCTGGGTACAGGTTGTGGCTGATGAAAAGTATGCAGGGGCAGCCTCTGATCCTGGTAAGAGGTAACAATGGCCTTGCATGCTGAATGGAAACAGTGCAAAATTCTCCTCCCACTGTAGTAATGGCAGCAGACGATGTTGCCAGCAGTGAGAAATAAGGCCGAAGATGGTTGGATCTGGCAAAACGTTGCCTATTCTGACACTTTGTAATAGTCATGAAAGTCTAGACTACATGCTTTAAACAAAAATAGAACCATGAAGAAAGAACTTCAGTATTTGTTATTTCATGATGCCCATCAAAATCTAAATTTGGATATCATTTAGATCCTGAGTATGACTTGTGATCTTCAATCCATACTACGTACCATTTTACAGAAAAGGTTTTTTGAAATGCATTTTTCTTTGACCATCCTCTTAAGTAGATTTTTCAATGTGGAATGAGACATGCTAAACATTTCTTGTCATCAATCAGGTGATTTGGGCCAAACAAAATATACCACCTCAACTCTGAACCACATCCGAAATTCAGATTATGATGTCCTCATCCTTCCAGGAGATCTTTCTTATGCTGATTTTTACCAGCCGCTTTGGGATTCTTTTGGAAAACTTGTTGAACCTTTAGCAAGCTCACGACCATGGATGGTAACTCAAGGAAATCATGAGGTAGAGCGTATCCCACTGGTGGTTGAATCATTCAGATCCTACAATACTCGGTGGCAAATGCCTTATAAAGAGAGTGGATCTGATTCAAACCTTTATTACTCTTTTGAAGTTGCTGGTGTGCATGTCTTGATGCTTGGATCGTATGCAGACTATAGCAGAGATTCTAACCAGTATAAGTGGCTTCAGGTGAGACAGCTTTACTAGAATGTTTCTATAATGATATCTACAGTACAACCTGCAAGCAGCTTCTTACAAATAGGTAGTGCTGTGAGAATCAAGCAACACGAGGGAATTGATGGACATTTTATGTGAGAGTTGCTTCATATGGATGAACTAATACTTCAAACTATTACTAATTTTCAGGCTGATTTGGCTAAAATTGATAGGAGCAAGACTCCCTGGCTTGTTGCAGTCATTCATGCACCATGGTATAGTAGCAATGCTAAACATCAGGGTGAGGGTGAAGGAATGATGAAGTCCATGGAGCTGATATTGAAAGAAGCAAAAGTGGACTTACTATTTGCAGGGCATGTTCATGCTTATGAACGCACGGTAATGAGTTTGTGATGTTTGCATTCTGCAGATGCTTTTAAGAAGCCATAACTTAATGTTGGTGGTCACTTTGTAGATGCGAGTATTTCAAGGGCAGTCTGATCCATGTGGAATTGTTCACATCACAATAGGCGATGGTGGAAATCGAGAAGGATTGGCAAACAGGTGTGTTGTTTTTTGCATGTCTTCATAGAGTAAACAGTAGAAGCAGGCCACAAGGATTTATAATAGTTCAGTAAAGTTTTAATGTTAAGCTATCTCTTCCTGTTTTTGCTGGTGATGATTACTGGTAAGCTATTTTTGCATGTCTAAGTAGAGTAAAAACTGGAGTAGACTGTCATTACTAAACTACTAAAACTGGAGCCTTGGTGACGATCATGGTTAAGCTCTCATCTCATGAATTGGTATTTCAGCATCTAAAGTAGGTTGTGTTGTTGTATATTGGAACAAATATAATGGTGGCAGGACGAGCGTGCCTGCTGATGTGCAGGCTCATAGAGCATCCTCAACATTGAGGAGTACATGCTTGCATGTCGGTTGCTCATCATAGTGTTCCAACTAATCTCATTTTCTCTGATTTTCTTTAACAGGTTTTTAGACCCAAAGCCAGATTGGTCTGCATTTCGTGAAGCAACTTATGGCCATGGCAAATTACAGATTGTAAATGCAACTCATGCATATTGGAGCTGGCAGCGGAATCAAGATCCTGATGTGGTTGTGGGGGATCAGTTATGGTTAAGGAACATGGCAGATCCATCTTATTCTTGTGAATCCTAGTTTTGACACAAATTCACGTGTATATCTTGTACATGAATCAAGAACTATGTATATCTTGTACATGAATCAAGAATTTGGCCACCATTTTCCAATCAGAGATCTTGTGTCAATGGTCTCCAAATTTAGAAATCCATTGAGATAACAAATAGATTATCCTCAGTGCCTATCATTCTTGACTAGGCGGCAGGGACATTGTGCCCGAAGGCCTGTCCGCAAAACTTCATGCAATCAGACTGTGATCTTGATAAAATTGCACTCAGCATGGATTGAACCCACATGCTTGACATCTTGACACAGTGAAGCTATTGCCGTGGGGGGTTTTCTAGGGCTTTGAGAAAATTGGAAACCGGAACAAGTCACATGGACCGGTTTTCTGATTTTCTCAAAAAACAATGGTTTTTTGGAGAGACCCCCATCCCCATTTTCCATTTGGAAAACATGGCCCATTTAAAGAAAGAGAGCAAAAGTAAAGATCCTCCTTCCCATACTTTGGGATGAAGGATCCGTTTCTTTCTCAAAGAAGTGGTAGTTTTTTGAATTTTTAATTTCCAGGGGGGTTTTCAAAAACACCCATGTGGCCTAGTTTTGTCCTTGGAACCTGTTTCCAAGTGAAACTGCCACTAATTCTCTACTTATACAAAAGACAATGACCCGTAGATCTTAAAACACTTTTGCATATGAATGAATTCTTCATTATGAATCAAGGTTTGCAATAGTGGTTAATTAGAGAGAGTGTGAGTTGGAACTAGCTTAGAGAAGATATTGTCCTCTTGTCATATGCAAGAGGGGAATCGAAATTTGGAGCTTCTTGAGTTGAGGACTCTTTTGACTACACTAGTAACCTCGCATCGAAATGTCACCACTTCCACTCTTAATTGAGCTATTGTTGAGTTGAGTTACTCACTGCAAGGTAGTGTGTCGAAAGGATCCTTTGTAAAGGCCACCATAAATTGCTCAATGATCAACAAAAACCTACTACTTTGCTACCTCTCAAGCACCTTAGTGCATGCTCTTTGTTGGCTTGAATAGTGACTACCAAAATTATGCCAAAACTATAGACTTTCTATCCCAAAATTTTCAATCAATGGCTATAAAACACATGCACATGCACTCTTTCTTTTGCTTTTGATATTTATAACTATGATGTATTGTAGCCCTCATTGGTTAGAAAAACGTAGTCATTTCACATGTATTGCTTACGGCTTCAATTCCATTAGCTTGTTTGTGCATTTCAAACTCGTCTCGTGTCGCTCAAAGAAAAAAAAAATACACACACACACACACACACTCTCTCTCTCTCTCTCTCTCTCTCTCTCTCTCTCTCTCTCAAATAGCAACTTCTCTATTTTTCCCCCTCACACACACACTCTCTCTCTCTCCCCTCCTCTTAATTTTGCAAGTCATATCCATTTGTTTTTCACAATCCTCTTATTTTTCCAAGGGTCAAAGGTTTGCATGAGGTCCACTATCTTAGATAATTTTAGTTGTTAATATCAAGACAAAAAGAATATTACATTATCACTACCACATGCATATATACATTCACATACCTCTCACTTTTATGTGCATGATTTGATATTACATCCTAATATATCATTTCCATTGTGCACACATAAGTGAAACTACATTGCACATGTTTTCGTTACTTTCAATTGAGCACTATTGTATGGACTTACTACAAGATGATAGAATATCAAACAATTTGCTACACTTACTTCAATAACATGCGATATCTATTGTTTTTCACGTTGTTCTAATAGTTAATATCGGGACAACAATATTACCTCATTGTTACTCAACCCAATATGCACATATATATTCACATGCGTACATGTATCTACACTCCACCCTTCCCTAGATATTTTGCACGTGCTTTATTTACACATCTTATTGCATGAGCGAATGCCTACATACAATCTCCTTCACTTGCACATTCCTCTCTCTTTTTCCTCCTCTCTCATCCTCATTTCATTGCACTTGTAAGTAAACACAATCAAATGATTCTGAAAGTACATATTATTCATGCACATCAAATATCAATCGAGTTTCATTACTGGAGGGTGGAATTGGTGATCCCTAACAAAGTCTAGGACTAAACCATGAAAGCACACTAGCTCAATCAAGTAGGGAAGCATGTGCTCCAGGAGGACTGTGTCCATGGGGTTTCCCTCAAATGGGGGTAGGCATATAAAGGCATTGGGTGGATTCATCTACATCTTTTCCATGCTATCATCCACAAATAATGCTATTGTTGGGTTGAAGTGTAGTCAATCAATGTCATTAAAACATTTAAGGAAAAGAGGCTTTATGTAACTTCTTCTGAAAGATTTGGTTGTGGGAGTTTCTCTACACTTGCCTTGTCCATATTGAAATACAAAGGTTGGTACTTGCTTTGACGACTTCACACATTCACTTCTAACCAACTGGAGTAGCTCACTTAAGTTGTCTTCCTTTATGGAGCTTCAAATGGCAATGTCAAAGAATATAGATATTTCCGTCAAAAACCTTGCGAGCCCTGGCCACAAAATCGCCCAATACCTACCCACTTCCAAGGGGCTTCACCAATAACGATGCCTTCTACTTTGGACGCCTATGTAAAAGAACCCCATTCACATCAAACACAATTAATTTTTGGGCTGTGGGAGGTAGCTATACATATGCACATGGAAGAGTGAGCACTCATGTACTGGTATGACCAAAAAGAGCACTATATTATAGTCAAATATGATACAAGTTTATGTAAACATGTTACCTTTGCTCTTAGAGATCTTCCATGTTTGGCAAAGTGATTAACAGATATGCAATTTGTCTATTGGAATTTAGCATACTGATGCAAGGTCACCACATCCCGCATTGCAATCTAAAATGGTGTCCCCTTCTTTTGTGTACGTTTGCAAGAACGAGCTCCAAAAAGCCTTGCCATGGTACATGCCACCTATAGTATGTGTTATTCATATAACCGATTAGGAATCTACTAAATGTTTACAAAACATCTCTGTAGTAGTTTAACAACATTGGATCTCATACTGACCTCTCAATGGAGATCTTGATGTATCTCGCACCCACTCATTCGCAATAATGTCATCTTTTGTGAACTCCGAGGGATGATTCCATTATGAGTGACATATGAACGCATGTATAGTAGAGTATATATTTCATGTACCTGCATTTAAAGCATGAAATACTAAGTTTGGTAATTACACTCACTGAATGGAGCCAAGTGTGATACCTAAACAATATCCAGCATGACCATATCATGACTTTAAAACTCTCACCACTCTACCTCCAATGACACAGATAGGCATCTCGCAATGAACAACATGTGCTATGCATAAAGCCCAGCACTTCTGCCCTGACTCCATCTATTGGTGCCCATCCTCCACAACCTGCTCAACGAGCTCTATCATGGAGTGTGTTGTGGCAAGGAAAAGTAATATCCCTATGTCCTTGAGAACACAATCAATCAAATGCATGGCATTGACTGACACTGCCTCAGTATGGGAGTTCCATAATGGAATTCCATCCCCTAACCCATGCACGGTACTATCTTTAGGGAGATGAACCACCGTGATATTGCATGCTGTGTTTATGGTTTCTTCATCAACCTTGACCATCTTATGTTGGTTGACCTCCTCCAATGCCTCTACCAATTAAGAGAATGCATCACTTAGCTTATCATTTTATTATGCATTTCTTGTCTCAAATGAGTCACATAGAACTATGTGCCACTCCACCTTCGCCATCGTAGCGGCATGGGAGATAGCAATTTGCAAGGGGTCTTCCGTGGGGCTTTCAATGTGGACCTCTACACATTGACTCCTTAATTAGTAACATATTCTTCTTTACTGAATGTTACTATAGCTAATATTCTTGATACACATTTGTTTACTTGTGTGTATGGTTGGCACATCTTGCACCATTGTAGCTTCGTGGGAAACGGTCTTGCAAGGGGACTTTCACGTGACTTTCAATATGTCCCTCTACACGATGAATGCACAATTAGCAACATATTCTTCCTTCAAAATGTTATTGTAGATAGTATTCTTGAGGCACGTTAGTTCACTAGTGTCTGTGACTAGCACATCCTCTAGCATTATAGGTTGATAATCAAAAATTGTATCCCCCTCTGCAAAAATGCTAACCATTCTTATTGACATTGTAAATTTGTAAGAAGAAAAAAACCACGAGCCATGCTTGTTTATCAATAACTACCACATGCCCTAGCTCTTTAATGGTATCAATCAAGGGGCCTACATGATTTGGTGGTTAAGATTCATATTCAATGAAATATTTTCACTACACAGACACAAGAGATGTCTTGGTTATAGTACTTCAAAACATCAAACCTTTTGGGTGTGGAGAAACCAAATTGATTGATGATGAGGGCCAATCTTCACTTGGTCTCTCTTCAAAGATATTAGATGTGCACTTGCTCTTCTATTTTATTTTTTTGGCAACTGAACTACTAGTATCAATTTCCTATGAACCCATCATAGTCTCTTTATTAGGAGACAACAAAGAACATTATACTCCTAAAAATGCAATTCATTTTACTTACCATGCCTCTGAGTCCTTGTGTCTCTTGTGTTTGTTTTTTCCTTGAGTATATTTGGTATAAACCCCTCTAATTGGAGGGGTATTTATCTTTTGGATAGTTGAGAAAAATAGGGCATCTTAGATATACCTCCTTGTCCTCTTGCTCTATCTAGTAATTCTCATACGTGCACTAATCATCTTGCAGGTTTGCCCAATCCTCGCATTCTCCTGGCAGAGTTTGTATAGCCCCCTCCCCCCTCTCCATCTACATGTACATGAACTTGACTTGCAAAGTCACTATCACATTTCTAAAATGGATTGGCAAGATAGCATTGCAAACATGCTATTAAAGAAGGATATTGTGACCTACCTATACAAAAGCCTCCATGCTGCCAACTTTGTTGAATTCTGTGACTCTATATCTTCATTTGGCTTGAAATAATAGAAGAGAATGTGAAACATTTACTCTCTATGTTTTCTTTTTATCTCCTGCATGTATTGGACGAACAAATCATGTTCCACTCGAATGTTATTATAGTCCTCCCAACTCAAAAGCAATCTCTTTCCACCATCTTGCAACATGGCCCAGAAGGTCTCTTGTCTTACCCAACTTCGAAATGGTGTGTTTCCATCTACTCGAATCAAAGTTATGTCATGTAATACCTTCCTCAACATCAATCTCAATATTGCCTTTCCCACGGGTCTTCACACCTCTCTGATACACGATGGTGACAAGAACTTCCACTCGTCTAGGGACCAAGCTCGATGAGGGAAACATTTGTCAAATTAAACCTTCGACTATTCTTTCATCACCCTTGAAAAGGGTGACGATCTTGTCTTTTGAAATCCGATCTAGCCATGATGGAGGGGCTTGGGGTTACTTCTTGCAAATATATTGCTTCCTTGATTTTTAGTTATCAAATACTAATTGTGTGATTAAGAGAGAGGGGGGGAGATGGGGACGGATTGGGGGGAGAGAGAGAGAGAGAGAGAGAGAGAGAGAGAGAGGGAGAGGGGGGAAAGGAGGAGAGATGGAGGGAGGGAGGAAGGAAGGTGGAGAGAGAGAGAGAGAGAGAGAGAGAGGAAGGGAGAGAATATGAGAGGTGGAGAGAGGAAAAAAGCTTGGGATAGAAAGGTGAGAGAGTATTATGATTGTGAGAGAGAGAGAGGGATGTGGAGAGAGAGAGGGAGAGAGGGGGGAAGAGAGGGAGAGAACTGTGCCAAGGATAGAGGACAGAAAACACAAACTTGAATTGCAAGAGGAATGAGGCCCTTTTAAAGACAAAAGAGAGAGAGAGAGAGAAAGAGAGAGAGAGAGAGAGAGAGAGAGAGAGCGCCACATACCGAGAGTCATGAGAATGATTCGCATTGTGAAAAGAGGGGATGGGTCCTTTTATAGGTGAAGGAAAGAGAAAATGGGGGGAGAGAGAAAGAGTGATGAGAGAGAGGCCCGGGAAAGAGAGAGAGCATGCGATATGTGTAAATTTTTCTCACCAAAAAGGGGTTGCTAATAGCCCCTTATCGGACAAAAAAAAATGGCAACCCATTCCTAGCAAGATAACATTTTCACCCAACTGGATTTGTGGGTTTTTTTTCACCCAATAAGGGATTGTTGGCGGTCCTTTCTCAGTAGTGGGAAAAAAACCCACAAGTCCGAGAATAGAGAGCATGGGGAAATCAGAGAGTAACAGAGTGATGGGAGAGAGAGAGAGAGAGAGAGAGAGAGCATGTAATATGTACTATTTTTTCTCGCCAAGAAGGTGTTGTCGGTAGTCCCTTTCTGGATGAAACAATAGTACATGGTACATTTGTAGCTTCCTTTTTTCACCCAAGAAGAGACTGCTATGCCTTCTTGGTGAGAAAAAATAATACATATTGCATGCTCTCTCTCTTCCTCATTCCCTCTCTCATCACTCTGTTACTCTCTCTTTCCCCCATACTCTCTATTCTCGAACCTGTGGGTTTTCTTCTTCTAAAAAGGGGTCGTTGGCATGCCCCTCTTGGGTGAAGAAAAAAACCTCACTTTGTTACTCTCTCTTTTTCCCATGCTGTCTATTCTTGGCACTATGGTTTTTGCATCGAGAAGGGGCTGCCTTATTGAGTGAAAAAAACCCACAAATCCAGTTTTGTGAAAATTTACTCTTGTTAGGAATGGGTTGCTGGAAAAAAAAACATCCAATAAGGGGCTATCGGTGATCACTTCCTGAAGAGAAAAAATTACACATATCACATCCTTTCTCTCTTTTCCCTCTCTCTCATCACTCTTTCTCTCTCTCCTCCCATTTTCTCAACTAATTAACTAACAATTACTTAACTAACCTTATGAGAGAGAGAGAGAGAGAGAATTCTTTATAATAAATTGATTAAGTAATTAAATAATTAACTACTTCAATAGATATTAGTTACTAAACTTTTAATTAATAATTAATAGTTATTATTTCTTAATTACTAGTTACTAGTTCCATTTTCATTACTAGTTGTTAATTATCCATTAATAATTTTAATTATAAACTAATGATTAATCAATTATTAATTATTAACTACTATTTATACACTAATTACAAGCCACTATTAATTATTAACTACTTTTTGACTAACTATGAACTAATTTTTACTTATTTTTCAACTACTTAATAACAATATTTTTAACTAACTATTAATCAACCAATTAAATCAATTAGCTAACTTCAATTATGTCAACTCACATAAATATGAATTATTAACAAAATTAACTATCTAATTAAATTAATTGTCTAATAAAATTATTAAATATTAATATAATTTTTAACTATTTAAGATATTAATAAATTAACTAATTATTAACTAAAATATAACTTAATTAACTAATAAAAAATTAAATAATTATTAACTAGCAAAGTAAATCAATTAACTAACTATTGAATATCAAGTCACTAACAAAATTAACTGACTAATCAAATTTATTAAGTAACAAAGTTTTTAATTATCAAAAAAATTCTTAATTGATTTAGTTTAGTTTATTCAAAAACTAATTAAGTGATGAACTAACTAAATTTTAACTAACTTTCAATTAACTAACTAACAAAAAGCTTTAAGTAATTATTAACTAGATCAATAAATTTATTGAGTAAGAAAATTATTCATTATTAACAAATATAATAAGCTAAATAAAATAATTAACTAACAAAAATATGCATTATTAATAGCATTTTGAACTAATTAAATTAAATAATCTAATTGAATGTGAATTTAATTAATTAAATTTAACTAGCTAAATTAAACTAACTCATCAAATTAATGAATTAACTAATTGATTAATTAACTAATTAACTAATTAACTTGAATTACTTACCTAATTTAATTCAAATCACTTAATTTAATTAAGTAATTTAATTACTTAATTAACTAACTAAGTAGTTAAATTTTTTATTAACTAAATGATTATATTAAATTAATTAACTTCATTGATTATTAATAAGATTAGAAAGTAGTTGAATTAATTAATTAACTAAGAAAAATATTAATTATTAATTAAATATTCATCTATTTAAATTAATTATCTAATTAAACTAAAATAAAATTTTATTAATTAAATTTACTTATTCAAATTAAATTACCTAATTTAATTAAAAATTAATTAACTAAGTGGATGAATTTTTAATTAACTAACTATTTAAATTAAACTAATTAACTAATTGATTAATTTTTAAATAAATTTTAATTTAATTTAATTAGATAACTAATCATATTAATTTTAAATTGAACTACTTAATTTTAATATATTAAATTAAATTATTTAATTAACTAATTATATGTAACTTATTAAATCTAACTTAATTTTTAAGGCCGTTAATTGACTAAATTAATTCTTCAAATGTGTGGGGGTGAGCAAAATTCTCTCTCTCTCTCTCTCTCTCTCTCTCTCTCTCTCTCTCTCTCTCTCGCTCCGCGTGCGTGCATGTGTGCATGCATGTGTGTGTGTGTGTGTGTGTGTGTGTGTGTGTGTGTGTGTGTGTGTGTGTGTGTGTGTGTGTGTGTGTGTAAGAAGCTGAGAATAAGGAATTAGTGTAAATAATAATGATATTATGCCATGTCACACTGACATTGGTATAAAATGAGAGGATATGTAATTTTACACATCTTTTTGACACATTAATACAATTACAGTCTTTCTCTCCCTTCTTGCTCACAGCTTCTATGGCTTTCCCTTCTTTCCTGTCTTTCTCTCTCTAAAACTAGTCTTTCTCTCTCCTCGTCACTCTTCTTCTCTCTTCCTGCAGTCTTTCTCTCTCTTTTGCAGTATTCTCTCTCCTCTTTCTCCCTCCCTAGTTCTCTCTCTGACAAGTGGTATCAGAGCTTAAGTCTTTGATCCATTCTTTTCTTCCATTTTCAGTCCCATTTTCCTATTTCAAAATCAATTTCAGACAAAAATGGTACAAGACAGTGACTAGTGGAGTGCTGCAGGACATCTACAGTTAGTAAGAGACTGCATCTGGAGATATCCCAGGTTAGATATGGCGGATAATGGCTTAAATGGCAGGACGTCATCAAATTTTATGCAAAATTGGAGGTAATTAGGGTAAATGATGGTTAATCGGGCTTAGTTTGGGGTTCAAGTGTTGTTACTTTTCAAAAGAGGTCTTCCCTTCCTCTTTCTCCAAGCTTTTGCCAAGCTTTCATGGAGTTGCAGCAGAGATCTTCTCCTAGCTTTCAGCCATGAGGTTTTTTATAGGCATTTCATGCTGGAAACTTTCTTTACTCTTCATTCTTAACAAGTGGAGCACCATTATTGAAGGCTTTGAAGAGGCTTTAGGGAGCAAACGTTTCTTCTTCTTCTTCTTCAAGACTTCTTTCCAGCATCTATGGTGTTTTCAGCAACCTCTCTTCACAAGTATTTTGTTCTTCTTGAAACCCTAAAGACAGGCAGCACTGAAGATTTCTTCTAAAAGCTGGAGGCAAAATGAAAGAAAATCCTGGACAGCTCTTCCTCCACTTTCAGAAGGGTATTTGTGGATAAGCTGTTGAAGACACAGATATGGCTTCAGCAAAAGATCTCTACATTAGTGATCAAAAGTCTATTAGAGGATGATTCCAACCTTCAGCTTTGGTAGTAGAAAACTGATATCTCACCGTCAGAGGAAGCATTGCAGAGGAATGAGCAGATCTCCATGGAGTAACACAAGGGATCCAAAGAGCCCGACACATTCCTTCTTTACTACGCTTTTCTGCTGCATATGTGAATCGTAGAAAAGGATCCAAAGAGCCTGACACATTCCTTCTTTACTGCGCTTTCTTGCTGCATATCTGAATCTGACCTATTACTTGGTCATGGGGAGAGGATCCTCGGTGAGTATGAGCAGCTTCCCTCTACAGGTGAAAGCAATGGCTCAAAAGGAAGCGCTTCTAGTGGCATCAACATATTTCTCTTGATCTAGCTGCATGTCTGACAGGGCAATGCCGTAGGTGAAGAGAAAGGGACTAGTCATATCGCCTTGCCTTTTCTTATGGTTGCTTCCAAACCCTAGCCGGTTGCATATAAGTAGAGTTACTGGAAGGTGTGCTAAGAAGGAGCGATCGCATGAATTTGAGGACGTTCTTGGACTCGTCAGCGTCTGAAATTGTATGGAATCTGAGTTTTCTGCGGGCTTAAGGGAAGTGATAGCTCAATGTCACCAGAGGTGTCAGATGATTCTCCTTTCTTGCCACTGAGTAGCTTCCCTCTATAGGAGTTAGAGAGAGTCCATGTTGCATTCCGAAGCATGGAAAGCTTGGCAGGGAGTTTAGAAATTTAGTCAAGAAGGGGATAGTGGCATGCTCCCATTGTCACCATCTTGCAGAGAGCTTATTGCAAAATTCTTCCAGAAGACATGTCTTCAAGATGGATCAGAAGGCATGTTTCAAGGGCCTGCTCTACGAAGATGACTGATGCCAAACACTCGACGTTGCTTTCCTAGCTGTGATGACAAGATTGACAGGCACTCTGGCATGTGATGGATTACTATTTGACTGGAAGGCATAGTAGTTAAAAAGGAAGGACCATGCTGACAATGTTGCACCTCTCACTTTTATAGAAAGCTTGTTTACCCGAAAGTCTGATCTGAGTGGTGGTTTCTCCTATGTTTTCATACACTCCAAAGCACATCCATGACTTGCTCTGTTGCTATGAAGTTGACCGAGCTTACAAAGCATGTAACAACAAGAGCTCCCAAGGCTTCAAATTGAGCTAGATCATGTGTTTCAAGGGACCTTGAGATTTCAAAGAGTGAGCCTGATTTCTCAGTCACAAGTGTCATGTGCTGTTGTTGAGCAACTTTCAGCTCAACCTCCCATACCACATGCTTTTCTTCTGCACTTGGAGAATTTCTTTGCTTTAGCTCATCGGCATTTGAGTTGCTATGTTTCAGCCCACTTGCATCTGGCCTTGCCAAGCTGTCTGGGTTTTCTCGATGATATAGCAAGCAAGTTTCCTCATAATGGAGTCAAAACCCATGTCCAATGCAGCCATGGCATCCTGTTCATTATCCCCATGATCCAAGTGTACAATAACTGGAATCTTGAAACCTTTTGCTGCTGCAATACAACATGCAACCAATGGCAGTTTCCCATGCTTCAAAGAACTAGGATGGATCTGTAAGATTGTAGGACTCTTTCGAGCCTCAATAGTAGCCACCACTGTAGATATAACTTTCAAATAGAAACTCTATGCAGTGCTTGCCCAACTACTTCAGCTCTACCTGCCTCCATAGTTTTTCTTGCAAGATTCTCTATGAGATCATGACTTGTCATAATATTAGTATCCTTCCCAGCAGCTGGATGATGTTGGTTTTGACAGTCTTTGGGGATTGGCAGTCTTGATGATGAAGGAACAAGTTACTACCAAGCATAACTGAAAAGTTGCATCACTTGGAAAAGGGTGCAACAACAGTGCAGGCACCTGAACCAAGTTCATTTCCAAAGACTGGTATTTCTATAGTCCTGAGACCAGACACTGGACTTCGTGTAGTCCTTATATTGCACAAGTTAGCTCCAAAGTGATTATTCAAAGGATCAGCCTTCAAGCAACCTTTTGGACCTGCATCACTGTCTTCCTTGGGTTGCCTTACAAAACACTCATTTGTGAATTTTAAGACATATATGGAGTTAATTCTCGAATGTTCTAATCCACAGGCCTGCTAAGAAGATCTGATTGTCTCCTGGCTCACTAGAGATCCAGATTCATACATTGCATTAGCATCATCAATGATATCTGGAGCTGTGCTTTCTCTAGAAATATGACTGCCATGATAAACTTCAGCAGATTTTACTTGAGGACTTCTACTCAAAAGCACCTTCCTTAAGCATCTTCCATCAGCGTCTTTGTTAGGCCTATTCCTTGACAGTTTATTACAGCAGCAAGTAAATCTCAGATTTCTTCTTCAAAATCATGGGGTTTTCATCTATTCCACTCCTTGAGGTCTCTACTTATACCCTATGACCGACATTGAAGGACCTTTGAGCTTGAAGCTTTGTTAGGGCATGGCTATGAGGTTTCAAACTCTAGGATTGACAGTTTTGGACAGCACTAAATTTGTTCAAAAATTTTGAAGAATTTCATGGGGATTTTTCTCTTCAACACTTCCTGAATGTTCTTAGCATTAGTGACCGACAACATTTGAAGGTTCTTCCCCAACATTGAAGAGATTGAACCATTTCTTGAAGGCTCAGCAATGATCTATTTGAAGAATCTTGTGCCACTTGACTCCTCGTCATCAACCTATTGCCTATGGAAGACCGATGGAGCATTCTCAAGGGTATGATGCTTTGGGGATGCAATCTTGTAATGCCATATTCATGGAATACTCTCTCCTACTCATTTGAGTGTATCGGTATTGGGTATTGACTCAAGTTGGATAAGAACTACTCAAAACACTTGGAACAGGGCCAAAACGGGTGCAGTCCTAACAGGGACAGATTTGGGAAAGTTGCTACAGAAATTAGTAGCATCATTCTAACGACAAAGGAACAACTGGAAAGCTTCGAGCAGAGCTATCAAATGCTTCATTTGGACACATATTTCTCAAATTAGAGCCAATTTTGTGCCGGCAGTTCACTAGCAGTTCACTGTGGACAGTTCTGGAAATTCTTAAACAGAGAGGGGTATTGCTACTCCTAAATTCAAACCAGGATTTCTACTTGATACTAGACATCCTAATTTTCGAGTCAAGCTATCATACACCTTATTTGGACTTATATTTTTCAAGGTAGGGCTGAAGATGGCAAGCCAACAGGATTGCAAGGATTGTATGGACTCGGTGACTTTTCTTTTGGTCTGCATGTGTTGAATCTCAGGGCAGGGTACAGTTGAATATATCTGTTGGTCCTGATTTGAGGACTGTGTATTTTGGGAGTATGCATGTCAGATGAATGAAACCAGAATTTTAAGGCAAGGACAGGAACAACATATCTCTTCAACTTGACTGCAATGGCAGTTGAGATCAATAGCTCCAGCTCTAGTGAACAAGGTTGGCTTCAAACACATGCTAAAATTGACAAACTTGGAGTTTTAACTTATCAGTGTATTGCTCTTATAAATGGTGGTTATGGAAAAAACAACAAGACTTGAATCAAATGCTTATGCTTATGGCCAACATGTATATGCTGATGATACACTTGAATCAAATGCTTATGTTTATGGACAACATGTATATGCTGATGGTACACACTATGATCTACATGCATCTTATGAATATGAACAGCAACAACATGCAAATGAATATGAGCAGTATGCAAGTACATCTGGACACCCTGTTAATGCTTATAAATATGATGTACCATATTATAATGCAGAGTATCATTCCATTGAACCTTGGTAGCAGAATGGCTATTATGGTCAACATGCTTATGCTTATGAGCATCCACCTCTTCAACAACAAGATTTGGATAATGAACAACATGATCAACAAGAGGATGAGCAAGAAGACCAAGAAGATGTACAAGAAGGGAACAATGAAGAGCAAGATGTACAAACTGATGGCATCTTCGTTGATGAATCACATGAAACACTTGTAGATGTAGATGGTCATGTTGAAGGTTTTAGACTCTTAGAGAAACCTCATGATGATATTTTTGGGCATCAGTTTACACTTAATCAAGGTCTACAACAGCCATTGAACGCATTTGATAATGAGTACCTTGATTACGGTTATGATGACTGGCACATGTCTGATGATGATATAATACATGATTTGGGCATACATGAATATGAAGATGGCATTGTGCTTCCCTATGATCCAGGGGATTATGGATGTGATCATGGATTTGATTATGGGGATACTTCATCGTATCCATTTGATCCGGGTGGATTGGAGTTTGTGGTTGAGAGGCATTCTATTCTCTTGGACAATCATTATGACAGAATACCTTTTGATCCAGGAGGTTTTGAGCAGGATTTTGCACCTTCATTAGGCCAACATCCATATTGGGGTTCAAAATTTTCATCTTTGAGAGGCTTATTTGGCTGAAAATTAGTCCATTTATCTCTAGTTCTATTGCAGACAGTTTCTGGACAGCTTACTGTTTTGGTTCAGCTTCAATTCTGGTTTGATTATAAAAGAAGGATATCTATATGGGTTGCAAGTATGTCTAATGAGTTTTCTTTTGACTCATAGCACACTTGATTTGGATATGCCCATCCCAAGATATCTCCATTTTACTACAGCAAGTTCTGTAGTAGACAGCAAGTTGTCTATTTCTTGCAGGTGTCCTTTCTAGGAGTTATGATGGTTCAGTTTTCAGTTTTATCATTTCAAAATGGATGTTTATATGGCCTGTTCACTTTTCCCACTTATGATCCTCTCTATTACTTGGTACAAACTAGTGCTTTTCCTATTTTTGTAGCCCTTGTATCAGAGTAGTACTCTGTTTCATCTATCCTTTTCTAGTCTTTCAAGTTTGTTTTTTAGGACAAAAACTTTTGGGAAGGGATGGATGTAAGAAGCTAAGAATAAGGAATTAGTGTAAATAATATTGATATTATGCCATGTCACACTGACATTGGTATAAAAGGAGAGGATATGTAATTTTACACATCTTTTTGACACATTAATACAATTACAGTCTTTCTCTCCCTTCTTGCTCACAGCTTCTAGGGCTTTCCCTTCTTTCTTGTCTTTCTCTCTCTAAAACTAGTCTTTCTCTCTCCTCGTCACTCTTCTTCTCTCTCTTCTTGCAGTCTTCTCTCTCCTCTTTCTCCCTCCCTAGTTCTCTCTCTGACAGAGATAAGACACGTGCTTGCTTTTTTAAAACTAATTAATATCCAACCAACTAAATAAGTAACTAATTAACCAATTAATTAATTAATTAACTAATAAGATTTAATTAATTACTTCTTTCAATTAATTAGCTAATTAATAACTAATCAATAACTTCTTAAAATCAAATAACTAATTAATAACTTCCTAAAATAATTAATAATTAATAAACTCATAAGTGACTAATTTAAAATTTAATTAATTAATTGATAATTAACTAATTAATGACTTTATAATTAACTACTTAATTAATAACATTTTAAAATTAATTTTTAGTAATTAAATAATTAAGTAGTTGAATAAATATTAGTTTTTAATTAAATTTTTACTAATAGTCACTAGTTATTAATTGCTAATTATTAATTACTAGTTACATTTTAGTTAATAAATCCTTAAAATAAATTAATTAATAACCAATTTAATAACTTCTTAAAATTAATTATTTAAATAGCTAATTAGTTAACTAATTAATTAATTAATACTTTAAATTAATTAGTTAATGACCAATCACTTAAACAATCATTTTGTTAATTGTTTAGTGCATAGCTTATTAACTAATTAATCAAATCAATTATTTATTAGCTAATAACTACTTAAAATTAATTAGTTGAATTAGTTATTTATTAGTTCATGATAGATTAAAATTATATAATTAATAACTAATTAATATTTATTAGTTATTAACAAATTAGTTAGAATGAATTAGTTACTAGCTATATGATTAAATAAGTATTTAGTTAATTAATTAAGAACTAATTAGTCAAAAACTATATAGTTAATTAGCTAGTTAATAACTACTTCAAATTAATTAATCAATAACTAATTAGTTAAATAATTATTTAGTTAATTAAATAACTAACAAAATTATTTATTATTTAATTAGTTGAAATTAATAACTAATTACCTAAAATTAATCTCTATTAACTAATAATTATTTATTTACTTATTAATTATGAATTACTTAATTTAAGATCAATTGAAATAACTATTAACAACCAATAAATATTTTCAATTCAAGTAGTAACTATCAATTTTAAATTTTGTATTTATTTTATTAAATTATTATTAAATAATTTATGACATTGTGATTTAGTAATTAGTGTTGTTAATTACTTTATTGATTAATATCAACCTATTAATTAAATTATTAATCATTTTTATTAGTATAAAAATATAATTAATACATATATAAGTCAATTAATTTTTTACTTAAATGGTATCATTTAGTTTATTGATTAGTTAATTATTGTATCGATCAAATTATATCAATAAGATTATTAATTAATTTGTTAATTGATTTTATTTAGTTTGTTCATTAGCTCACACATATTAACTAGTTAATTAATGAATTAATTATTATAGTCATCAATTAATATGAAGTGAACTATTGGTATATTAATTTATATATTAGTATTAATCATTTCATATAAATCAATTTATTAGTATGGTAATATTAGTTAATCTATTAATATGATAGTACATTAATATGTTAGTTGTATGGGATTTTTTTTGGAGGGGATGAAGAGAGTGCAAGTGCATGTGGATTAGGATCGTTCTGCCCACACTGAGAAAGGGGTCGCCAGTGCCCACATCTATATTAGTTATTTGGGTTTAGGGTCCAAGGTATAGAGAGAGAGAGAGAGAGAGAGAGAGAGAGCATGTGGGCCATGATGGTTGAAGAGAGAGAATGCATGTGGACTGGGATCATTCTCTCACCAACGAAGGGGTCATCGGTACCCCCATATTTGGTATAGAAAACTATGACAAGTACCCCTCCCCCCCTCTCGCAACTCTCTCTTCATATGACACATCTCTCTCTCTCTCTCTCTCTCTAACATGCATTTAATATCCCATTATCTCAAAGTGATTATATAAGGCCACACAGTGCCTCCCCCCTCCCTCAAGTTGTGGAATATTTTCTTAATCTCAGAGGTACATACACCTCCCTCCCTCCCCCCCTCTCTCTCTCTCTCTCTCTCTCTCTCTCTCTCTCTCTCTCTCTCTCTCTCTCTCTCTCTCTCTCTCTCTCTCTCTCTCTCTCTCTCTCTCTCTCTCTCTCTCTCTCTTCCCCTCTCCTCCCCTCCCTCACTCTATCCGTCACCCCCCTCTCTCTCTCCCTAGCTCCCTCTTGCTACCCTCCACCCTCTCTCTCTCTCTCTCTCTCTAGTACCCACATCCACACAACACACACTCTCTCTCTACCTCCCTAGTTTGCTCTCTCCCTCCCACACAAATCTATATATCTCTCTTTTGCTCTCTCTCATATCTGGCACCCACATCCACAGACAAACACACACACACACACACTCTCTCTCTCTCTCTCTCTCTCTCTCTCTCTCTCTCTCTCTCTCTCTCTCTCTCTCTCTCTCTCTCTCTCTCTCTCTCTCTCTCTCTCTCTCTCTCTCTCTCTCTCTCTCTCTCTCTCTCTCTCTCATATCTGGCACCCGCATCCACACATAGACATGCTCTCATGCCAAACACTTTATATATATGGCACTCGCACACACACATGCATTCTCTCTCTCTCTCTCTCTCTCTCTCTCTCTTACACGCTTTATATATATATATATATATATATATATATATATATATATATAACATACACCCCTACACATTGTCTTTCAATACACCCATATTTGATACGTGTATTTATACATGTGTAGATAGCTTTGGAGATGGATCCAACATCAAGTGCTACACCAAACACCAAGGTCCACATATATGTATCCTCCCCCTGCCAAACCTATTATGCACTACACAAGTAGTCAATCCCTAATGTTGAAGAAGGAAGACATTTGTCATGGCAATGGCTACCCTATTCTTGCTATCACCCATGCGAATGGCCAAATACAAAGCACACAGATCCATTACAACAATGACCATGAGGCTGGCCATGTATATGTTTTAGATAACTTGGTCTCGCAAGACTATCTTATCGAACAAGGAAATGGGCCTACATTGGAACCTTTCCCCACTGTAGACCTCACCTAGATCCCTTGCAATGTTGTGAAAACAATAATAACTATGGAAGCCTCACCTACCCCCCTAAACATTGAGAAAAAACAATCCATCCCTATCACGCTTGATGTGGAAGAGGAGGGGATGCGACAATCCCCTTATGTTGTAAGTGTGGTTGAGTACATAATGTCTTCGGGAGGATGACATTGAGTGTTACGTCATTTGCTTGAGAATAGGAGCACTATGGAGAGAGGGGAGGAGATCCTAGTTTTGTATGATGGCAATGTGGCATACGAGCTTCCATCGATAGCGGACAATATGTGTCCAATGGAGGGTATGGAGCAAAAGTACAATGGCCATTGCTGAACAAAGCCCACGTCAACATCGATGGCATTCCTTGAGTACTGTTCACCAAAGAAAATGTATCAGAGAACTAGAGTATCCCAATAGAAATTATGCTAGCAGGTCGATTTATGGCTCCCCAAACAAGGTGACATGGACAGGTACAAGATCCTTCATTCACTTCACTATCATTAAAATGATTGCGGAGTCACATGACATGGTTCCAATACCCTATTGCAAGTAAATCATACTAATCAAATCCCAATACATGCCATGCAAGTAAACTTAATACCAACATACTGGCTATCCGAATGTCAATTGTTGATGGTCAAGGAAGCCTTAAATGCTTCTATTGTAAGAAACCCCCCATGCTGCTCTCCAAGTGCGAGTGTGTAGTGTATTATGTGATGTCATCGAGCCCAATGTCAAGAGTGTTCATCCATCAAGACACACATAATCATGAGGTTTAAAGAGCCACATGTAGAGATAATGTCAAAGATGTGCAAAAGACCATAGAGGAAATGGTAAGAGACTTTAGTGCAGCTCGACCTCCACACCTGCAAATGACTATAGCTAGAAGGCTAGTGACGAGTGCCTTCATTCATGAGCGAGATGCTCCCATGTCTCACTTCAAGGCCTCTTCAGAGATCAATAGACCTCATTGCCACTATCAAATGCAAAAAAGTGTGATTGTTGTGTGCTTTTCCTTCGACAACTTTATGCAATGATATAAAAAGCTATCCAACATTGGAGCAATAGCAACCTCCATTAGGTATAATGTTGGTAGGTGATAGGGTATCCCAAAATTCCTACATGCAAGGTCATGAATTGATAATAGAACAATCGGGATCTTCCACATACCCAAAAATTCCCTCCCTCGATTGCATGCTTTCTTTCCATTATTTTTAGTTTTTGACCCCATTAAGGGTATACCACATGGTAGTGGTGCCCATAGCAAACATGCATTACAAGGACACATGGAGGATGTCTTCCATGTACCCACATGATATCTTATGGCCTACTAGCCATGGGTATTTGGATGGTCACTTTAAGGCTAGGTGAAAACCCCCACTTGCCCTCACTATCATTTCCTTTATACATTGGGCATGGACAAAATCAACAAAATAGTGTGGTCATCTTAGTGCTTGGGACTTTGTGGCAATTGGATGGAGGCTCAAAAGCTATTAGATATTATATATTTTATCAAACAAAAGTGCTTCTCTTCTTCTCACTTGGGTGAGCATTAGCCCCTTAGACGAAGGGTCTCCCCTATCCAAATTTATCCCTCACATGAATTTTTCAAAGCCAATCATCCATCAACATGTCAACACAATGCCCCCTCCTTTTTCACATTGATTTATTCGTCCAAGCATGAGTGTAATCGGCCTAAATGACCTTATATGAGCACATTTATCCTAGTATTTGTTTGCAAAAGAGTACTACAAGTTGGTTACACACCAACACATGGATGCCCAAGTCACTAAAGAATGGCAAATCAAACATTAAGCATTTCTAAAATTGGGCATTTCATAGTAACTGACAAGTATACATGAATAGGGGAGCATTCAATGCTTCCCCCACCCTATTTTGGGGATCAACAAGGCAAGAGATATCCCCCACCATGTTATGTTAATCATTCATCTCCTCTAATAGGCATTGATTGAGATGCAGGTCCCTTCAGGTTCTTGCCATTGGGTTTCCCATTGCTTGTGCTTTCTATTATTCGTATGTAGAGAAATGCAATTGCTATATTGATTCTTGTGATTTCTGCTAAAGATGCTTCCTCATTTTTGCCCTATCTTGATTTCTGCTAAAGGACTCCATCATTTGACATCTCAATTCATCATTTTTAAGGCTTGAGTAGACAAAGGTAATCATTTTTCCCAAGGTGTTTTGGAGCACATAGTAAATCATTTATTATCTTGCTAATCACTACTCTTCATTTTCATAATAATAGATCGTTTACTATGTAGAAAAATGGTATTGAAGGTTTGAGTAGACAAAGGTAACCATTTTTTCCAAGGTGTTTTGGGGTGCATAATAAATAATTTACTATGTTATCAATCATTTACTATGTTGTCAATCACTAGTTTTCATTTTAATTCATTTGCTACCAAGTTTCTTATTCAACTTTGCTATTGATCTTCACATAATTACCCCAAGATTTCCCAAACTTCCTCCTTCATGCACTTAATAAATCTTATATGTAGCAAATCCATTTCTCTTCTAAAACCTCCATAATTATAACTCCATTCCCTCTCTATGTGATCAACCTCCCTCCTTCCAACAACAAGGCCTATCTCCTACCAAAGATCCCTTATCAAGATGATAGGTCAACCCTCAAGATGCATGTTGATCCAATGTTTTGATCTCTTGGAAAAACACCTTGGAAAAAATGTTTTGATCTCTCATATAAGCATTCCATTCTCTATTGGTTGAAGGTGTAGAATCCATTCTTTGTTGATTACAGGTGCTCTATAAACATATTGATTGAAGGTGCTCTCTCTCTCTCTCTCTCTCTCTCTCTCTCTCTCTCTCTCTCTCTCTCTCTCTCTCTCTCTCTCTCTCTCTCTCTCTCTCTCTACATACACACACATGCATGCATGCATGCATGCATACATACATACATACATTGATCTAAGGACCATTATGCTTAAAATTTGTTCAATGACTCACTTTAGAATTGTCTTATATCTTGATGTTTTCTACTTTGAATGGTGTAGCAAATTATTCAACCTAGGGAATATCTTGTATATGTTGATACAAGCATCATTAATGATTGTATGTTATTTTAATGAGCTGATGTTTATCAATTAGTCATGTAAGTCATTATAAATTATATTATTCATCAATGTTTTCATCTCTAGATATTACCAATTGTTCGACCTATGGAATTTTATGTTGCCAATTATTCAACCTATGAAATTTTATGAAGTGCATTATAGATTACAAACGTTATGCAAATTTAATATAGATTTATCGTGATGGATTATTTATTATGTGTGGCAATGTTATCTCTTTTAATCTTTGCAATGGATTATTGTATGTATGTCTACTATACATAAAGGCTAAGTGTCATTTTTAGCATGCAAAAATGTGTTTGTTTTAAGCTTTGTAATGGATTATTGATCATCTATGTATTTTCTAGTCCAAATGCATGCAATTTTACTTCTTGTGTTAAGCTTCAATGTCATTCAATAAGATTCAACTTAATATTTTAACGATCAACCAACTATTGAAGCATTTTTTAATTTTTATCATGCACAAGGTGGAAGTAAAATGGACTCACGAGACAATAACCCTATGGAGGAATTCCAATATTTTATGTGCTAAATGAGCCAAGGCCCATGTATAATAATAACCTAATGCACTTCAATGTGGCTCCTCAAACTCCCCATATTACAAGCAAGAGTATAGGGGGGTCATTCTAGTGAAATGCATTTCCAAGTCATCCTCCTTAGATTACCCCTCATCCTCTTCAATTTACACCATTTAAACATCCAAGATAGCTAGGTGCAGAGGCAACCGTAATCACACATAACAATGTAATTGTGCGGCCAATTTGCATTGCCCTCATTGTAGTCCTTTGCAAATGCACCATGCATTTCCTCCACAAGGACTGCAAGCAAAAAGTGGTGATTCAACCCAAGATACATGTGATGAGGTTACTGTGATTGAGACCCAAGTGTTAGTAGTGGCATAAGTCAAAAATACCAACAAGTAGCACCCACAACACTAGAGTTTGATGAACCAAAGGCTCCTAAATCAAGGAGGGTATGGAAAGGAAAGAATTAGGAATCCCCAAACAACAATGACACATGTATTTATCTAAAGACAATACTAAACTTACCTCCAATGATCCACACACGAATGTTGTTGAAGACATTGCCTCAAATAAGCCTTCAAAAACAGAGCTTGATTAAGCAAGCACCCAAGGAGTATACCAAAAGGATAGAAAGATAGAGGAGTCTCTCAATGGCATTGCTAGCACCACTCAATTAATGTTAGCCAACCAAAAAACAAACTCAAAGGAAAAGAAAGCATTTGAGGAGTGCAAGCTTGTTATCATGGATTGTTTTCCTCCTTTATGTTTGGTTTATTAGATGTGGTCGAGAGTTTGAAAAAACATTAATGGATGAGATACTTTTGGAACCTTGATTTCTTATTTATTTTGTGATTTTGAGTCAAATTATATGACAACTCTATTCATTTTACTATATCTTTTAAAAGGTAACTGGATAATAAAATCATGTTTATAATTTATGTCATTGGTGTTGTAATCACGATCATGGAAAAGTTTTAGCTACTATTAAAGTGATCTAGATGATGGTGAGGAGGACACTATGTATTTGCATTTTTTGATAGAGTGCATGGCTTGAGGTTTTATTGCTCATCATGCTAGGATAGATCATTGCCACGCGGTGAGCATGTTGGGCTTAAACCAAAAATTTTATGGAGCAAGGGGCTTTGGCCAATTATTCAAGTCAAATGTTTAAAAGAAGACTATGAGTTAGCAAGAGCACCTTTGATATCATGTTGTAAAGTTAGCATCATGAATGCAACACAAGAACATGAATTATCAAAGGCCATTACATATTGAGAAGCAAGTTTATATGGCTCTACATTGTCTTGCAAGTGGCTTGAATGTAGGAATAGGACTTATAGTAGATTTCTCAACATTTTTTATACAAATCATTGTTTTGGACTTTTCTTACGTATTGGTTGCAATAGGATTGCACGACACATATATAAAGTGGCCAACTGCACAACAAATGAAAAAATTTGCAAATTCATTTCAAGGCCTTTGAGGTATACAGTTCGTTGTTGGTGTAATGCCTGAAAACAAAACACGAATGGAGATTTGGGTCAATATTGTCTTCTTGTTGATTGTTCTTATCCTGCACACTTTTGAATGCTACCTCCTTGTAAGGATAGCAAGGGTAGACTATCTCTGAAATGTTACTATTTGAATTGCATACAATCAAGCAGTCGTATGCTAGTTGAAAGGGGCTTTGGACTCCTTAAAGCTTGATTTTACATATTATTGAAGAGATGTGATATGCTTCTATAAAATGTCTCGACGATGGTGGCGGCATTCCTTGTTCTACATAATATGTGTGTTATGCAAAGAGACAATTTTGATGATGCATGGATATGTGAAGCTACAATAGAACTAGATCGAGAAAATATTACATTTCATCAAGACATGGACCTGTGAAATAGTTTGAGGAATGTACTAGTAGAGGTTCCTGCATTAACGAGCATAGATACCATGCAAGTGGTTCAATGCTCAATTAGTGGAATTGGCATTAGGATCTAGCCAACTTCCCAAACGAGCAACTTGAAGGGACAATGTTGCTCGAACCATGTTTTTAGAGAGAGAGAATGCAGATGTGAGAATGATATATAGAGAGAATGATTCAGTAGAAGAGATTGATGATGAAGATAGCGACGACTAAGAATATTTTATGTCTGCATTGCAATAGGGAAAGTGCAAAGAAGGATGGTGTATTAATAATTTTCCCCTCTATCCATTCCCATAAAGAGTTGGGGTAGATCCATGCTTCAACTGCATGGTGAAGGGATTCAACTCCCCCATGTTCTATTGTTATTTTTGCTAATTTACTTTATTTTTTATGTTAATCATGTTAATTTTATTAATTAATTAAGTTATAATTATTATGTCAATCATTGATTAATGTTGATTATTGTGTCAATAATTTGAGATTGACCAATGTGGATTTTAGTATTAGTGATTGTGTAGTAATGCGGAAAGTGTTTGGTGGACAACTAGTGAGCCATGACCTACAAATGGATAGTGGATAGATAGTTACTCACTAGAAAAAGTGTCCACCACCCAGCATGTAATGGTGGTGGAAAGATACTTCAAATTTTCTTGTGCATACAAAACTAGGTGCAAAAACTTGACTAACACCCAACCCTTGCCCAAAGTGTGGCCATGCAATTTTTGAAATTGGGTGTGGACATGGGCACAAAGCCTTTACATAGCAAAAGGACATATTTTACAAAAAACTAAAAAATAATATGTTTGTTCATTTTTTGATTGGTTGCAAATGCAAAACATGCATCCTTATTTGTCATTTTACAAAGTGGGTAGGGGAGAATGGGAACTTCACCTATTTAGCAAGTAAACAACAGATAGTGTCCTCTCTCTAAGGTATAAAGAACTATGGATGCCCAACACGTAAATAAGTACTTTGATTGGTCAACACTTGCAAAGTGGGCATCTACTATTTGGTATGTAACTATCCTTAAAGGAAGAATGCTGAAGCTAATTTAAGAGGAGTTAAATCCTACCATTCTATGGATGGAAGAAGAAGGAGAGATGTTGGAGGTCCAAATAATAGTTATAGGCATAGTCATTCATCTTTATTCCATCTATGCATTACATGTGTCGATGAAGAGAGCTCACTTGTGGGAGGCCCTCAACTTGAGGATTGAGTAGGAATGTACAATCCTTTTAGGGGATTAGAGCATGATGACATTACAGGTTGGGAGGTCACACAACTTTGACACGATGATGATTATTGAAAGGGAGAGTTGGGGACAATTGTGTTGTCAACCTGATTTAATTGATCTAACTCACATGTGTGAAGAAGATGGTGCAAGTCCTTTACATGGCACAACAAACATACAAATTCAAATGACATTGAAGATTGCATCCTGTCATGGATTCCAAAGTGGCCCCCCACTATTTATATTCAACAATAGTTTTCTTAAAGATAAGGTGCTAGTTAAGAAACTTTGTGATACATAGAAACAACCAACAAGGAATAAAGTACCTAAATTAGTTGCCAATAGAGGCGGCCACAAAGGTAGTGATAGAGGGGGCAAAGGATTATGGTACATCTCAAGCTAAGAGTACGAAAGCTTGTGGATTCGACCACTCAATGTAGAGTCCATGTTATGTCTACTCTTGCTCTTGATCCTAATGGCCAATATTTGGTTTGGATGCTACAGAGAATTGAAGATTATCTTAAGGTGGAAGAGGAGAGGAGAATTACTACTTTTTAGATGCAATTGAAAGGAGATTGCTTTGTGGAAAAAGATACCCCTACTCCCCACTTTTTGAAGACACTGTAGCTCAAGAATAGGAGGGAGACCATAGCAATCATTGAGGATGACAAAGGAAATCAACACGGAGAATTAAATTGTTGCCTAAGGGGGTGATAAGAAGCAAGGCTACTCAATGGGAGACCGCTTACAATGCTAAATATAACCTACAAAATTGAGTCCAAAAAATTTGCATGAGGGTAAAGTATCTCTTATCCAAAATTCTCCATAAGGCTCACTACCAATTTATACAAGGGTGAAAAATATAAGATGCCATTCTAAATCTAGTGGTGGCCATAGAACATGCCAT
The DNA here is from genome assembly GCF_053477565.2 of Lygodium microphyllum. NCBI lineage: Eukaryota > Viridiplantae > Streptophyta > Polypodiopsida > Schizaeales > Lygodiaceae > Lygodium > Lygodium microphyllum. The sequence goes on along the minus strand of NC_141146.1, from coordinate 84,375,557 downwards.
ACAAGTAAGAGGGAACTTTGTATTAATCAATATGGATTTAGACAATTCCTATGATAGACTAAGATGGGATTTTTTGTTAGTTGTGATGGATAAATTGGGATGTGGGAAAGGCTTTTGCAGAATGATTGGCACACTGTTCACAAACACTACTGCTAAAGTAAGAATCTGTGCTACATGTCGCATGCTTTTAGTTTGTAGAGGTTTGTTTTATAAGGATGTCCTTTGCCCCCTTTCCTCTTTGCTATTACAAAAAGTCCACTGTTAAAAGCAATCAACTATAGAATAGAGTGTAGGATTCTAAAAGGCATGCCTTTGCCAGATGGGTCCCACATGTGCATGCACTTATTTATGAATGATAATTCTAATTTGGTCAAAGTTGAGGAGAAGAATCTAGAAGCTTCATTACATGTATATGATGAGTATACACATGTTTCATGCACATTAATTATCAAGCCCAAGACTAGACTTCTTTACATAGGAGTGGTTGAGGTTCTATATTGGGTCCTAAACCTTGGATTTGAGGTAATCAAAATGGGTTACAAATATAGGTATCTTGGAGCATCGATAGGTCTAGGTGTCGCAATGAAGCAAAAAATGGATTGGTTTTTAGAGAAAGTAGAACGTATGATGACAAAGTACTCCAATTTTACACTATCCTTTGCAAGTCTATTATGAGATCCTTATGCCAACAGTCATATTTGTCTTTGTAGTTACCCCCTTAAGAAAGACAAAGTGAAATATTAGAGAAGGTTTGAGAACCTTCCTGTGGTACTTTGGTACTGGGGAGAAATGGCATGCCATCTCATGAAGCACGATGCTGAATCCACATGGGATTGGGGACTAGGTTTGGAGAGGATCCAAGACATGATCAAGAGATACCATTCAAGTTGCGACTAAAGATGGAGCAAGAGGAACCATGGGTGGTTATTGCTAGGGTAGCTATTGATGATATAGCTCTCTTGGGTGGAAAATGGGAAGGACTCACTTGGATTGACAAGATGTCAACCTCAAAGACCAAATTAGGGATCAAGGGCTATGAGACAATCTTGAGCTTGGTGAGAGGGTGGAAAGAAGTAGTGAATGGGCTAGAGTGGTGAGGGGAAAGGCTGAAGAATGGAGATGGGGCTTTGCTCCAATGCATCTGGACATTCCCACATTCCCTTTCATCTAACACCCCCACTCAATAACAACCCAAATTTTTCAAGAAACTAACCCAAAAGGGGATCCTTAGATGGAAGGATGTGTGGGATCAAGATGAAGGACAGATATGCATGGCAGAAGAGCTCGTAGAGAGGTTCAATTTGGATGAGGAAGAGAAGGCTTGGTTAGAAGACACCTTAAGGGAGAAGAAGGATGTATGACCACCCATAAGGAAGATTGGTACAACTTGGTCAATCATAAAGGAAAGCCAACATTGAAGATGAGGACGAGGAGAGATTTCTAGAAAGATAAATTGGATCTTCATGCCAAAGTTCAAGCTAAGTGGAGGGATTGCTACCCAAATGTAGCAGTGAGGACATGGAAGCATCGACTCACCCATGTCTAGAAAGCTACTCCTAGTAGGCAACTAAATCTGCTACTGTGGAAAGTTGTTGCAAGGAAATTATCCACTAAGGATAGATTGGGAAGTTGGACAAGGCTAAACACTAACTGTGTCTTCTATGCAACACAAAAAGAAACAATTAAGCACTTCTTTTGGACATGTCAAGAAGCATCAATAGTCTATAAAAAACTAAAATATTGGTTTAAGGATGTAGGCCGAAATGAACGAAGCATCAATAGTCTATAAAAAACTAAAATATTGGTTTAAGGATGTAGGCCGAAATGAACTTGTTCAAGTGAGGATTGCCTTATTTGGAGACCAAGCCAAATTGGATTAGGCTTTGGAACGTGGTTCGTGTAGAATGATCAAGAATGCTTGGGGGCAATATAAATAACATTTTGATGAAAAAAGAGAGGGAAATCCCTGCTCTATAGATGTGTATAGATGCATGAGAATACACTCCCTAGATATCTTTAGAGCCATCAAGAGCCATGTGCATGTATTTAAAGTAGCTTACAAAGGACACACCAAATGGGGCTAATAGGTTGTAAGAGATTTTGTGATTTTGTTGTTTTGACCAAGCCTCTATTCCTTTAGCTTAAAGCATGTCAAATGATGTAAGAGCTATGTTGTGTTGTGCCCAGTTACAATGACCGAAGGGAGACCCCACTCCCCCCACTAACATGTCATTGTGTTGCAAGAGGTGCAAGTGAGCAGGGGTAAGATAATCCATTGTAACCCCTACTAAGACAGATTGAAATTGGAGTTGTGACTCTAGTTTTAGTGGTACAAACAAAGAAACACAAGTTGACCAACTCTTTGTCTACACATCCTTAAGACCACCTTAACGTTTTTCACTTTTTGGAAAATGGGACTGGTCATCATAGGTCTTCAAAGTTGAACTAGCTGGGCATTATCCATGGGTTCCTTGGTGTGATTAGATTCATGCTAGCAGAGCTTCCCTCACTCTACGTTAGCCCTATGAGAGCCAAGTGGGACCCAGCTCTAAATATTTTTATTTTATTTCATGGAATATAGCTACTCACTACATTATTAAGCTGAAGCTCATCTGGTAGGCTTTCAGGTTGATCTAGGAAACTAGGTTGACACATCAAATAAGATAAGGAGTATTGATCCGAGAAAATCACAAAAAAATATTTGTCTAACACTTTGTTTATTTTTTGTACATTTGGAGCTTTGAAATAAAGAAGAGGGTGGGAACAACCTCTTAGGAAATCCAAGAAATCACTGGATGGAAATATTTCATGGACCGGTTTACCAAGGGGGGGTGAAGAGTAAAGATCAATGGAGGAAGGTGAAGGGAAAATGTATAATGTGAAAAGAAAAGATATGAAATGGTTTGGAGCCATCCAAAGGGCATGTGAGGCTCATAATGTCATGACTTTGGAGCCTTATGATAATTCAACCAAATGGGATCCTTCTTGGAAGCATTAGTGGAAGAAAAATCAGGCATATGATTTTGTAAGATTTTTTAAAAATACTTCCACTCCCATCCAAAAAAACTTTTCAACATAAAAGTTGTAGCACGTGAGCTGAAGTTTTGGCTGGTATTTTTTTATAATTTTTTGGAGCTAGGAGTCAGGGGATATGGCCAAAATGGTGAATGTTAACTTTTTCCAACTGCAGTGGAGACCACCTCCTCCCAATTTTATACACACCTATGCTTTCTTCCCCACACTTAGCACTTCCATAAAACATAATTCATTAGACTCCCAACCCTTTCCCCTCTCTTCTCCTCTCTCTCAAGCTAATAAACCATTAGAATTCCCCTCCTAAATCACCCTCAAAACATCCTTAATTGTAGTAGTAATGTATCTCTCTATTATTACTAGATATTATCTTATTTTATGAAGATTCTCTATATTTTTTTATAGGAGAGCTCTTGGACTCAAGCTATGCGGGGAGAATGGAGACAACTCGCCTATGATGGAGCTTGATTAAGTATAAATTGGTCAACAAAACATCTAAATGGAGCTTCCACATTGGTGGAACCGCCGTAATGCAGCTTTGGTGGTGTTAATTCCTATTATATCTTAACCTCCTTCCTAAACACCCTCAAGGTCTATATAAAGAGGCTTTCTCCTTTGTAATTTGCAAGAAGAGAGAGAGCCAAGAGGGCTTCTTCAGCCCTATTGAGCCTTCCCCATTCTCTCTCATGAGCTTATGCAATTCATTCAATTACTAAAGCTTATGCATGCTCTACAATGTAATAAGCCCATGCTATTGGTGTCCATATTGTGTAAATTAGTTATGTCCCGAGGGTTCTCCATCTCTTAAGTTTATTGATTCATCTATTTTTTTGTAGTTCTCTCTCTCTCTCTCTCTCTCTCTCTCTCTCTCTCTCTCTCTCTCTCTCTCTCTCTCTCTCTCTCTCTCTCTCTTAGTTTTCCTCTCTTCTCCCTCACAATCTCCTCTCCCTCTTGCATAGCGTCCTAGTCCGCTCTTCCATGACTAGGTGGTGCCCTTACCTCATTCACTTTGTGGTAGAAGGGAGTTTGGCATAGTATAGAGGCTGCCATACCGAATTTCCTTCGTCAGTACAAAGTTCCATATGCAAGTCTTGCATGTTTGTTATATTGCAGTTTTATTGGTGTTTAGACATGTGATGTGTTTTAAAGCGAACTACATTTGTAGATAAGATTTCACATTTTTTTAATACATGGAGAATCTTGAAAAGAGAGTATCTATACTTATATAGTTCAAGTCAATGATCATGAGTTTGAACATTCACTTTTTTTTGCTATGTTAAATGAGTTTTCTTCTCTTCAAAAAATAATACTTTTTACATCTTGCTAGGTCTCCGTGTAGATTGTTGTACCCTATTACAATTGCATTTTTCTTATAGATGGTAGCTTGCTCAAAATTCCTAGCCTTGTTTGTGCTATCAACTATTGCTTCTATGTTAACCTTGAAGTTATCCTTGAACGGCTAGAATGTTTCTATGTCTTTCTTCATTTTCTTGACGGGATTTCTTTAGTGTTGTTGGATTCTTTTTTCGATGTTGATCGTTATCTTACGTACTCCTTGCTATTTTTCTTACATCTTATGTTGTAGATTAAATACTTGCTTTTGTGTCTTTGTGTTGGCACTTTTGGACTGGCTCATGGATTTTGGTTGCATATGATGCTGAATGATATGGAAGTGCTTGAGCTAGTGGCAAGACTTGCAGCAGTTGAGGTTGCAAGTTTGGTGTTGGCAGAAGTTTGGTTTCTTCTTCGTTTGCTTTTATCTGCATTTCTATGATAAAAAAGTTGATATTGTTAGTTTTTTTTTAAATGTTTGAGAAGAAGTTGTGTTTGAGAACTTGCATGTTACGTGGATTATGTTGCTAAATGGATCGGAGTTGAAACCGTGTTTTTGGGTATAGACCTCTCTGCTCAATAGATATGTAACATTCTCAATCATTATTGTAGGATTGTCACCACCATGATTGTAGTGGTTCATTTTCATGTAATCTTCTAGTATGTCCTTGCCTTCTTTATTCTTGACTTCTACCAATTGGTTAAGTGATATGTTAAATTCGTACTACAATAGCTCAATTGGGTTTGTTCTAATGCCATTTTTTCTTGTGTCCAAAAGTGCTTGGGCCATGCTTGTTCATAATGAATTGTCAACCAAGTCTTCATACTCAAGTTTAAGCATGTTGAGTATGCCTTTGAGGAATCCTACATGTTAAGTGCATATGAGTTAGCATTGTTATTTCAAGTAAAAATGAAGGTTGCAAAGTTTGTAGGAGGTAGTGTACTAGTTGTGAGCTTGTCATCTGATGTAAGATGTTGTTTGTTATCGAGAATTTGAGTGGATGTGGCCATCAATTTTTGGAGATCATTGTACATTGTGAAGTTGTTGACATATGTTGATGCCTTTTGCCCAACGATGTTTGCCATTCTCATCTGGTTTATCATTATGTACATGTGATTGCGTGTATTTGCAAGATGGTTCTCGATTTGATGCTAGATGTTCCTGTGGTTTTGAATGTATTGCTAGACCATCTGCATGCATAGGTCAATGTGGTTATGTGAAGTAATAAGTTTGTATTTTTATACATACTAGATATCATTTGGATTGTGACTACCTCCTTCAGAGTCATATTTGCCTTGACCGGTGTTGTGTATCTGTAAAGGTGTAAATGAGAAAAACACATTAGTATGTTAATAAATCTATTAGTAGGAGAAGGAAATTAGGAAAACACATTAGTGTATTAACAAACAACATTTGAAAGAAGGTTTAGAAGATTGCTTTATTACTTGCTAAAGAAGCATATAAGATTGTTGTGTGATGGAATGTGTTGTGTTTAATCTTTGTTTGTTTTTTGTTGAGTTTTATTGTTTCTTTACTTGAGTCATGGTGTCAGGAAAGGTGTCGAAGCGAAGGCAGATGGATCTAGAAGTCCAATGATATGCAAATTTCTTCTTTTGTTTACACAAGAGAGCATTATGTAGACTAGTCAAGGGCATGAACACGCTTCTAATGTGTAGAAGTGCCTTTTGGTTCACTGTGGCTCCTTGTGATTTGTGATCGGTGATTTCAAATGCAAGTGTCAAAGAGAATGTGGATTTATGGTACCACTTGCTATTCAGTGCCTTACATTGATACTTGTTGCACTGCATGGTGAGCTATTGGTTCATTGAATGAATCATGATTTGGATTCCTATTATCATTTTGTCGTTTGATATGTCGATACGATTGATCTTACACATCGCAATGTTTGTTGCACCTATGGTGAGGTCAATGTTCTCATTTATCATTGCAATTGTCCCAACTACTATCTCGCAATGTTTGTTGCACCTATGGTGAGGTCAATGTTCTCATTTATCATTGCAATTGCCCCAACTACTATCTCGACTATCTCGTGGAAGTTATTGTCATATAGCTAAGTCCACAATGCTAGCTTGTTGGTCGCAATAACATGTTAAACTTTGATGGTGTGGATCTGCTCAGTTGTATAGTACTTGTGTAGAATCTACTTGTTGTAGTTGCAAGCATATTCCTTGTGTATGCATATGATTGTTGTGTTTTGGTCGATGAAACTTAGGATGTGCTTCTCCTCGATCATGCACTGATGTAAGCATTCATGTATCTCTTGCTTTGCTAGACAATGATGCCTAATCACTTGTAGAAATTGTAGGAATGGTAGGTCACGTACATGGCGAGCTACGGTTTGGAGAGTGTGTTGCTTTCCATGTGCCCAATATGATGAGGAGGTGATGTGACATTGTTTTCAAAACACAGTTTGATGGTTGCACATAGGTGCTAACTGTGCAAGATCACCAAATAGTATCACGAGCTTCTTTGCTGAATGGACTAACCAGCGAGCCTCAATAAACACTCACTATCTAGTACACTATTATATCAAACATTGTCCTTGTTAATATTGACATCTCATTGATGATGATTGTGTCAACTTCTCTTATTGCAATGTAGCGTTCATCCATCTCTTGCAACTGTGCTAGATATTATTTGTGCACGTAGTGGTATCTTGAATCGTTAGTGGACCATGGTGGATTAGCTACATAGTCTACTTGTAGCTGCTCTTGTGCTTGCTGTTAGCAGTACGCTCTTATTCCTAACAATGAGGTTGTAACTGTAGTAACATATGAGGAAGCTCTTTCCACTACTTGATGTGTCGTTGACGATGTGTAGATCATATGTCGCATCCATGAGGTGGTTGTAGACAACTTGTTGTTTTGTTGTTAAAGTACTGTTAGCAATTGTTCAGAACTCTTTCGTGAGCTGTAACATATTTATCCTTATTGATGCAATGCTACTTTCGCAGTCAGAAGCTGCTAGAGGTATTTTGAATGTAGCTAGGTTGTCTTTGATGAAAGAGATCCTTTGAATGATCATGTTCATTAGTTGGTATGTTCAGTCTGAGACAAGCAAGTTTCTTTATGTGTAGTTCGTGATGAACATTTTGAGATCTTCCTCATTGGCCGCAAGACCATGGAGTTGGCATTCGATGTAGTATGATTGTGGCAAGTTCTTGACGCTTATTAGTTTGGTCTCTAACCTAAATCTTGTTCATTGCAATAATGTGTTAAACTTTGATGGTGTGGATCCGCTCAGTTGTATAGTACTTGTGTAGAATCTACTTATTGTAGTTGTGAACATATTCCTTATGTGTGCATATGATTATTGTGTTTTGGTCAATGAAACTTGGGACATGCTTCTCCTTGATCATGCACTGGTGTAAGCATTCATGTATCTCTTGCTTTGCTAAATAATGATGCTTGATCACTTGTAGAAATTGTAGAAATGGCAGGTCACATACGTGGTGAACTAAGGTTTTTTGGAGAGTGTGCTGCTTTCCATGTGCCTAGTACGATGACGAGGTGATGTGACATTGTTTGTAGAACACAGTTTGATGGTTGCAGATAGGTGGTTACTGTGCAAGATCACCAAATAGTATCATGAGCTTCTTGCTGAATGGACTGAGTGGCGAGCCTCAGTAAACACTCATTATCTAGTACACTATTATATCGAACATTGTCCTTGTTAATATTGACATCTCATCGATGATGATTGTGTCAACTTCTCTTATTGCAATGTATTGTTTTTCCATCTCTTGCAATTGTGCTGGATATTGCAATGCACGTAGTGGTATCTTGAATCGATAGTGGACCATGGTGGATTAGTTGCATAGTCTAGTTGTAGCTGCTCCTATACTTGTTGTCAAAAGCAATACGCTATTATTCCTAGCAATGAGGTTGTAACTGTAGTAACATATGAGGAAGCTCTTTCCATTACTTGATGTGTCACTAATGATGTGTAGATCATATGTCAGATCTATGAGGTGGCTGTAGATAGCTTATTGTTTTGTTGTTGGAGTAATGTTAGCAATTGTTCATAACTCTTTCGTGAATTGTAACATCTTCATCCTTATTGTTGCAATGCTACTTTCGTAGTTAGAAGCTGCTAGAGGTATTGTAAATGTAGCTGGGTTGTCTTTGACGAAAGGGATCTTTTGAATGATCATGTTCATGAGCAAGTTTCTTTGCATGTAGTCCATGATGAACATTTTGAGATCTTCCTCATTGTCCACGAGACCATGGAGTTGGTATTCGATAAAGTATGATTCTAAAAAGTTCTTGGTGCTTATTAGTTCAATCTCTGACCTAAAGCTTGTTCGTTGCAATAACGTGTTAAACTTTGATGGTGTGGATCTGCACGGTTGTATAGTACTTGTGTAGAATCTACGTGTTGTAGTTGCGAACATATTTCTTGTGTGTGCATATGATTATTGTGTTTTGGTCTATGAAACCTAGGACGTGCTTCTCCTTGATCATGCACTGATGTAAGCATTCATGTATCTCTTGGTTTGCTAGACAATGATGCCTGATCACTTGTAGAAATTATAGGAATGGCAAGTCATGCACATGGCGAACTAAGGTGGTTTGGAGAGTGTGTTGCTTTCCATGTCCCTAGTATGATGAGGAGGTGATGTGACATTGTTTGCAGAACACGGTTTGATGGTTGCAGATAGGTGGTAACCATGCAAGATCACCAAATAGTGAATGGATTGAGCGACGAGCCGTAGTAAATACTCACTATCTGGTAAACTATTATATCTAACATGGTCATTGTTAATATCGACAACTCATCGATGATGATTGTGTCAACTTCTCTTATTGCAGTGTAGCATTTGTCCATCTCTTGCAACTATATTGGATATTGTTGTGCACGTGCTGGTATCTTGAATCGATAGTGGACCATGGTGGATTGGCTACATAGTCTAGTTGTAGCTTCTCCTATGCTTGCTATCAGTAGTACGCTCTTATTCATAGCAATGAGGTTGTAACTATAGTAACATATGAGGAAGCTCTTTCCACTACTTGATGTGTCATTGACGACGTGTAGATCATGTCGCATCCATGAGGTGGTTGTAGACAACTTGTTGTTTTCTTATTAGAGTACTATTAGCAATTGTTCATAACTCTTTCGTGAGCTTACAACCCAAAACATCTTCACAAAATAACTCAACACCTTCAACACAAGCCCAAGTTTTCTTCTTGATCTAACTTCAAAGGGATTCTTGGTAATCCTCAACATAAGCCCAACTCTTACCAGAGTCGTTCCAATCCCTATCTTTAACAAGAAACCCTCATTATCATCTCACATGTAATGCTTGCAAAAGACAAGTTCATATTGAAAAGGATTGTCGTCAAAAAAATAGATTCAACAAATATCAATCAAAAGGTCAAGCTCACTTTGTTAGCATCGGCAATTATGACATCAAAGAGCAACTAGAAACTATCATAAGCCTAGCCACAAGTATTTGGTCACCTTCCTCAAACTCCAAAGAAGAACATACATGGTTTCTAGATTCTGGAGCTACTCATCATATGACTTTTCACAAGGAATGTTTAGTCAGCTTCAAAGAGATCTCCACTCCACTCAGTGTTGCCATGGGGGACAACAACCTTCAACAAGCTCAAGGCTACGGCACCATTCAAGTGGAGCTTCCCTCCAATCACATAATCAAGGTACATAAAGTCTATTATGTTCCCAATCTCAAAAAAAATCTACTAAGTATCAATGAGCTTACTTCTCAATCCTCTCTCACTGCTCACTTCTACAAAGACCATTGCATTTTACAGCTACTCTCACCTTCTCTCAAACTTACTTGCCCCAAACTAGGTCCTCGTGTATTCACTTCTACAACCTCCTTCAAATGCTTCAACTAACTCCACTTCACTCACATGTATACCACACAACACACTCCTATGGCACTCTAGGCTTGGTCATGCCTCTCACAACAACTTATTCACAAGAAACTTGTCCGCGGCATTCCACCTTCCGTCTCTCAACTTCCATTTTGTCAAGCTTGTGCTCTCAGTAAAGTTTAAAAAAAATTTATCCCAAATCTTACTCCATTACAACTCAACCACTTCAATTAGTACACTCCAACATTTGTGGTCCAATAAATCATTTATCTCTCACTGGAGCAAATTACTTTATGGTGCTTATATTGATGATTATTCAAGATACACTATTGTATATTTTCTCACAAGGAAGTCACAAGTCTTCTCCAAGTTCCAAGAATCTAAGGAAGCTGTTGAAAATAAGCATGAGCTATGACTCAAAGCTCTTCGTATAGACAATGGAGGAGAACATACTTCAAATGAGTTCAAAGATTATTGCAAGGCTTTTGGCATTCAATATGAGCTTACCATACCACATCATCCACAGCAAAATGGAGTTGCCGAATACAAGAATGGTACACTACTCAATGCCGCAAGAGCCATGCTATCACTAGCTCGTCTGGAAAAAGAATATTGGGAGGAAGCAATTGCTACAGCAGCATATCTTCAAAACAGGTTGTACTCAAACTCTCTATATAATAACACTCCTTACGGATTGTGGTTTGGTCACCCTCCTAACCTATCACATCTAAAGGTTTTTGGATGCAGTGCCTTTCTTGTCAACTCAAATCACAAATCCAAATTCTCTTCCAAAGCCACACAATTAATTTTTACAGGATATGGTGAGCCACATGGTCACAAAGCCTATCAATTTTATGATCCCAACAATAAGGTTTTTATTTATGGCCGAAGTGCCATCTTTCATGAAAGTAATCTTCTTTTAGCAACAAACACCACACGATCTCAATCTCTCACACTTTATCCTGTTGTTCCTTATGATAACACATTTTCGACATTAGACATAACTCAAGCAAGGCCCATCATATCTTCTACAAAATCCTCTCTTCCTATTTCTCTCCATTCATGCTCTTCTCCATTATCATTTCCCTTATCTCATCTAGAAAGGTCCAAATTATCCATCCCATATGGACAAGCCCAAAATCTACTAAAGTCCAACCTTAATACCTTAGATTACAGCTCATCAAAACAAAATCCAGATGAGGAAAAAGTGACAACTAAACACGCAATGAAAATCATGCCAACTCAGGCGGATACAACAGACAACATGGCACCTTCACTTAACGCCACGCAGTAGCCATTACCATCGCACATGGCGCCTTCATTTCATGCCATGTAGTAGCCATTACCATCACCTGCTGAAACCAAGTCGCCTGGTCAGCAACCATGAAAGAAAAGGGCTACCTTCAGTAGCCGCCATACTCATTATCCACCTCAGCTCACTCAGACTAATCTTTCTATTGAGAATTCCAACTCCCTATCCACAACAGAAACTCTATTTAAACACAGAACCTCTATTCCTTCAACCCCACAAGCTCAATATCCTCAAGAAAATTCTAATCCTCTCCATACTCCCTCTCAACAATTACATCCATCCTCTTCCACTGAAGGACACAAACTTCGAAGATCTTCTTGCATAGTAGCAATGTCTTCAACTTCAAGCAATTCTTCCCCTACTACTCTCATTGTTACCACTCTACGGCCTCCATCTCCAACTTCTCCATCAATACCCATTACTCTATTTAGCTCCTCTGACTCTGACATTAAAGAGGTACAGTCAGAACCAACTCCTTGCTTCAAAAACTAACATGACCTTCATCTTCAAGCTAACATTGCCCTTGGACAATCTCAAGATTCTCCTCCAATCACTATTCCCAAGCCCCCAATCTTCCCTTCTCCCCCAATCACTATTCCCAAGCCCCCAATTTTCCCTTCTGTCACTCAAGCACTTCAAAGTCCTGAAGCCTCTCAATGGCAAGCTACAATGCTTGATGAATACAAAGTTCTTCTTCACAATAACACCTGGAAATTGGTACCCCTTCCTCATGGAGAATCTACAATAAGTTGCAAATGGGTACTTCGCAAAAAGCTCAAACTAGATGGCTCCATTGATAAGTACAAAGCTTGACTTGTAGCTTGTGGTTTCGAAGGAATTGAAGGCCTCCATTATGGAAGTACATTCTCTCCCATACTATCTTTATCCTCCTTATGGGTATTACTCTCCATATCTACTCATTTCAAATTAATTCTTCACCATATTGATGTCAAAACTGCCTTCTTACATGGTCACTTAAAAGAAAAAATCTATTTGTCTCAACCACCAAACTTTGTTGATCCAAAATTTCCTACACATGTCTATCTACTGCATAAAGCTCTTTATGGCCTAGAACAAGCACCAAGGAAGTGGTACACTCATATTCATTCTCACTTAATACACCATGGCTTTTGGTGGCTAGAAATAGATCACAACGTTTATACTCTTCTTCAAGGCAACACCATCATTATCTTAGGTCTCTATGTTGATGACATTCCTATTCTTGCCAACTCTCCTCAAGCAATGTCCAAAGTCAAAATCTATCATATCTTCACAGTTTGCTATCACTGACTATGGTCCTATACATTACTGTCTTGGCATTGAAATTGAAGAGTCACCCACATCCATCAAAATGCATCAACACATCTACCTTTTGTCTATTCTCTCCCATTACTCCATGCTAAAATGTAATCCCATGGTCGCTCCACTTGCCCAAAATCTCCAATTGAATCCATCCTCATCCCATTCTCCTTCAACTGACCAGGATCGTGAAATGGAGACTATTCCTTATATGGAAGCACTTGGATATCTTTGATATCTAATTACTTGTACTCGTCCAGATTTATCTTATGCAGGACATTCTCTCCAAAGCCATGCATCAGCCCACTTATGAACATTGGAAGCAGCTCAAACAAGTCTTACGGTATCTAAAGGCAACATCAAATGTGGGGATTTGTTTTACAAAAGATAGCAATGATTTTCTTTTACGAGCATATTCCAATGCAGATTGGGGTGGTGACCTTGCAACCCGAAGATCTCTTACTGGTTTTATCATTACTCTAGTAGGAGGTCCCATCTCTTAGAGTACCAAATAGCAACACTCTGTAGTACTTTCTACTACTGAAGCTGAATATGTGGCATGCAGCATGGTTGCCCAAGAAATAATTTACCCAAAGCAACTCTTGGAAGACATCAGTTTTGGATATTAGCCTCAGCAAATTCCAATCTTCACTGACAATAAAGCATCAATCTCTATCATTCAAGGCCCAAAATTAAGTATTAAACTCCATCATATTGATATGAGATATCATTTTGTACGTGAATTAGTTGAAAATTCCCATATCATCCTTCAATATGTACCATCATGTGATAATGCTGCTGATTTCCTCACCAAATCAATTCTTCACTTGAGGCACAAAATTGCCATGTAAATCCTTTGCATGATCTTATGGGGAGGGGAAAACATTCTAGCTGAATTGATGAATTAAATGTAATATTTTATTTCTCTACAAATACCTATGGAATCCTTTTGAGGGGGGATATAAAGATAAAGTTGTGGATAGGGATAAAAGTTTGGATAAGATAAGGACAAGTCAGTATGTGGACAAAAGGATCTCATAGATATCCACTTTGTAAATATCTCAGATATTTAGAGATGAAGCTCACCTACCTCATTTAATGTACCATGTATATATACAACTACTAGCAATGAAATTTTCAACTGCAGTTCACTCCATTTCTATATTGCATCTATCTCTTTCCCTTATTGTGCACAGTATTCTCTTATCTACAATTTCCTGGTTTTCACTACAACATTGTTTGCAGAACACAGTTTGATGGTTGCAGATAGGTGGTAACTGTGCAAGATCACTAAATAGTATCACGAGCTTCTTGCTGAATGGACTAAGCGACGAGCCTTAGTAAATGCTCACTATCTAGTACACTATTATATCAAACGTTGTCCTTGTTAATATTAACATCTCATTGATGATGATTGTGTCAACTTCTCTTATTGCAATGTAGCGTTCGTCCATCTCTTGCAATTGTGTGAGATATTGTTGTGCACATAATGGTATCTTGAATCGTTAGTGGACCATAGTGGATTAGCTACATAGTCTAGTTGTAGCTGCTCTTGTGCTTGCTGTCAGCAGTATGCTCTTATTCCTAGCAATGAGGTTGTAATTGTAGTAACATATGAGGAAGCTCTTTCCACTACTTGATGTGTCGCTGACAATGTGTAGATCATATGTCGCATCCATGAGGTGGTTGTAGACAACTTGTTCTTTTGTTGTTAGAGTACTATTAGCAATTGTTCAGAACTCTTTCGTGAGCTATAACATCTTTATCCTTATTGATGCAATGCTCTTTTCACAGTTATAAGCTGCTAGAGGTATTGTGAATGTAGCTAGGTTGTCTTTGACCAAAGGGATCCTTTGAATGATCATGTTCATTAGTTGGTATGTTTGGTCTGAGACGAGCAAGTTTCTGTATGTGTAGTTCATGATGAACATTTTGAGATCTTCCTCATTGGCCACAAGACCATGGAGTTGGCATTCAATGATGTAGGACAAGTTCTCAGCGCTTATTAGTTCGATCTCTGATCTAAATCTTGTTCATTGCAATAATGTGTTAAAGAAGAAACCTTCAATTTGGTGTCCTAGGTAAAAATCAGTGAATTGTACTAGTCTCATATATTGCTCCATGGTCTTGCCATAATCGTCGCAGAGAGTGGGTTCATGATCAAATGCAGTGGTGGTTTTGGTGATATTGAAGTTTTTGTGGTAGTCATAGAATGTTACATGCTCTAAGCTTGATGGCCAAGCATAGTAAAGATACATAGGGTGCATGATGATATTCCCTTTCCTTGTGAGCTTTCGTTTGTCATGTTTGTGTAGGAGAGCTATCAATGTACTCAATGGACTAGCTTCGTGTGACTAGTGGGATTTGTATGCAATTTAACGCCGCTTTGGTGCATGACACTGGCTTGCACAATATTGCGATGGAAATTAATTTTTGCTTGTTTGAGTCCAAGTCTTGTAGTCCTAGTCTCTTGGTATCTTCTTTCTAGATGTTTAACTTTTAGATCAGCTCCGCCTTTATTGCGTACTTGAACATATAGCAAGAGATGGAAGAGTTTGTTACTCGTTGAATTCATGTGAGCTCCCTAGAGGAGCAGTAGCGTTGGGTGATATGGCACAATATTTAGGTACTCATCTCTAGGACGGTAGTAGATGTATCATTGAGTTTTAGGGTCTATTATTGGTTTTGGATCGTCACTTGATGCGTACAGAAATCCGTACTTGCATTTACTGTGGCCGTTACTTTTGCTTGTGTAGTAGGTATGACAACACTTATGAATTTGCTTTGCCATGATGAGGGCTCTTAGTTTTCTTGTTGAACTACAGTGATAATCATTGGATGGAATGCACATGCATATCTCATTTTTCATATTTATGACATCTCTAGCATCATGTAACCATAGAATCACATATGCATGTAAGGAGCCCCTATGTTAAATCTCATACCTAATGACATAGTGCTAGACATGCCCAACACAAGTAGCTCTGGCAAGGATGTACTGGTTGAAGAAAAGGTGGAACATAGAGGATGGCACACTTGATGGGGTAGTCTTTCCATGAGAATTCAGGATTGAACTCCTTTGCAATGTATTCCAACTTGTTGATCTCAGCCCATCTTGTACTGGTGACCTCGTCTTTAGTGAATGTAAGGAAGAAATGAGGCATGCCCCATACGTTGACCATTGTGATAAGGTCCTTCAAGTTACATTGGTGCCAACATGGGGATCCTAATATTGAATTAGAAATACTATAGTGGAGGATGTGTCTAATGACCTCCTCATTGGAACTATGCTTGTTTGCGCACCTATAGTTGTCGATGTCCCTTTGTAGGTAAGTTGTGCTTGTGTTGCTCAGTCAAGATAGCTTGTTTTAGCTGGTATAGAATCAGGGTGTAAGGATTGTGTAAGGTGTATATAGAGAACAAGGTTGATGCTTGCATCTTGATGTATTCACTAAGATAGATGTTGCCACCGTAGGTCCCATGGCCAAGTGGGAATAGGAACTCAAATAATATGCTTTCCAAGGTGATATCTAGGCAGGGCGAGCTTCTTACAGGCAATCTATCCATCCTAAATGTCGCTATTATTTCTATGATATGGTTATTGTAGAGGCGATCAACCGCCAAGACCCACAAACCGCTTATTGCTTCAAGCGTTCCAAGACAAGCACTAATGGCTACCTCTCATATAGCCGACGCGCCATCCATATCTATGGGTGTAGTGAGCTTACCTCCATGTCCGATCGAGTTACCTCCTCTCCCAAGCACTCCGGTAGCTCCACGATCCAAGTGCAAGCTTCAAGCAAGCTCCACGCTCCAAGCTCCATTGACGCGAGCAAGAGAAGAGAAGAGAAGAGAAGAGAATAAGAGAGGAGAAGATGGAGAGCTTCTCCTCCATGGTCCCTCACCCTCACACACTCACTCCCTCACACTCTCACGTTCCCTTTCTCAATCACAAGCTCAAGCAAGCAAGCAACAAGAAGAAGAAGAAGAGGAAGAGGAGGAGGAGGAGGAGGAGGAGGAGAGCTACTTTTGGCCACACACAAGAATGAGCTTCTCATTCACTTTTCAACTTTATATACAAAACCCTAAATCCCTTTTGGGTGGTCATCCCCTTATCCCCTTTTTTACATGGCCAGCCATGGCCTAGGCCCTTTTTCCCATTGTCCTCCTATCTTCCTAGCTTCCTTCCTACCACCCATCTACCTTTATAAATTGCATGGGTAAGAGCTCGGTACTCTTAAAATAAATCATGGTGCACCCTACACCTTTTTAACAAAAGTATTGACTTGCGCTTTTTCTGGTGCGCTTTTCTCCTTGATTTAGGACTTTTATGCACTTCTTGTGTTTCCAAATTATTCTTGGCGCGCCTTCATCTTCTGTTTCACTTTTGCCTTGGACTTGTCTTCTGCTTTAAATTTTTCAGCTTTTCCACCTTGTTCGTTTGAGGGTTAACATTACCCCCCTCCTAGACGAGTGCCAGTCCCATGGCACTCATCGTCGTAGGTAGCAGGCTTTGGCATGCACTGAAGATGTGGGTGGAAGGGACAGTTGTGGTTTGTCGTGGAGGAGTTTTGGTGGTGGTGTGGATGAAGGTCATTGGGGGCATGTGGTTGGTGATAGGGCTGGGAGTTGCACTCATGGGCTGGCACCGATGTTGATGTTCTGGAGATTCTACGACCGACGATTCTTGGTGGGCTTGTGTGATGATAAAGGATAAGAATTCAGAGTTGCGTGTTGATAAAGGGCGAATGACACTTTT
Organism: Lygodium microphyllum; assembly: GCF_053477565.2. Classification (NCBI taxonomy): domain Eukaryota; kingdom Viridiplantae; phylum Streptophyta; class Polypodiopsida; order Schizaeales; family Lygodiaceae; genus Lygodium; species Lygodium microphyllum. The sequence continues at coordinate 84,357,960 of NC_141146.1, read as the reverse complement.
GTTGGAGTCTTCAATACCTACAATTGAAAACCTCTCATATGTGGTCTCTCTCTAGGGGTAGTGCTAGTCTTCTTTATCGTGCACAAGACATAGTTCGATTAGTTTGGGAGACAGATCGAACTCTAAGCAAGCTGAGAGTATTGTCCTGTACTTGAGGATGGTGTAGATATTATGTGAGTGCTCGTGCATACTTAGATATTACGTAGTTAGAAGACCGTGGGTGTGATTCCTTGTAACAATGTGTGGATGAAGCAGAGTTTTCCATGTTAAGGAGGAGGGTATATGAAGGTGTATGAGACATCCTTTGCATTGTGATAGCACGATGTAGCATAATTGATCACATTGATACCAAACTTTCGGTAGCTGGCAGCTACTGGGCTTGCTGGACGAGTATAGTGTACTTTTCCTAGCCATTCGTGCGGTGCTTACCACGATCAATTGCAATGATGCTAAGGCAGAGTGCAGAAAGAAATCGTGCAATTGGGTCAGGGTGATAGATCTAACCATAGGCGAGACAAGCTCCTTAGGTATGTCCTACCCTTGATGTGCCCTGAACAATTGTGGGGGATGTGTAGAGGGCTCGAGAACCAGGGACGGAGCTAGCCGACCAAGGTCATTGGGCATACCTAATTTGAGGATCCCTAGGTATCGTGTTGTGTTTGTGAGTGCTTTTTTTTTTGGAGAATAACCTGAGTACAACCATTGCAATACGTTGAGGCTATTAGCATTTCAATGGGTTGGAAAATGTCGAGATTCGAAGGCTGTGGAAATGGATATTACAGCGATGATTGTGCCCTAGCCACGTTGCTAGAGAAATAGTTGTTCAGATGGGGAGATACACTAGAGATTTTGCAAAACCTCTTTGTAACATGTGATGTTGGTATAATTGAGGTAACAACTGTTGTGAGTACCAAGTGTAGAGTTTAACCCAGAAGGAGAGAGCGGCCCCTGATCCTGCTTTGGGTCATGCAATGTAGGCGATTGGCAAGGGTGATTTTTGCAAAACCTCTTTGTAACGTGTGATGTTGGTATAATTGAGGTAACAACTGTTGTGAGTGCCAAGTGTAGAGTTTAACCCAGAAGGAGAGAGCGGCCCCTGATCCTGCTTTGGGTCATGCAATGTAGGTGATTGGCAAGGGTGATTTTTGCTTTTAATAGTGAGGATTCTATCATGGCTCTTCGTGAGGTTGGTGGTCTTGTGGTGAGGGGCTCCCATCAGGCCGGGCAGGGAAGATATCGATCGAGACCCAAATGGTGTAGTTCCTGGCCGCAGCTATTTCAAGGATGCTTTTAAATAATTCATCAAATTTCCTCTTATTTCTAGCTACCTTCTCCTCTTTCGAGCACCTGGTGCCCCAGCATCTGCTGGTGAGGGCCTGCACGGCCGAGGTTGCCACCCCCCGGGTGTTCTCTTTAAGCCTTTGTTTTCCTAGCCTAGGAAGTTTTTGGCATGTGTCTAGGGCGGTGTCGCTTAGTGGTGCGCAGATCGGTCGCAGATAGCTCACGTGGTGAATCCCGGAAGGTCCCCAAGAACAAAGTACTCTACCTTTTTGCACAAAAAACCATGTAAAAGCATGCACGACAAGAAGCAAGAGACAAATTGGGTTCAATCTCCCCCATGCCTTGTGTGAGTGCTTCACAAAGCATGTATTTTATGTATATTTCCAATCTTCATGCTCAATAATAGCCCAATTACAAAAATATGACAAGCTTTTTAGCTTTTGAGTTTTCTTTCTACAAAAATAGGAAAATAAAGCAAATGGACGGTGCCCATAGTGTCTGGCACGCCCAATCTCAATGTCCAAATAGAAATAACATATCCGGGCGCATAAGCGCATACAAAATAATAATAAATAATCGATGTCTCAATAGACATAACAAAATATAGGCGTGGCGCTTATCAAAATATAGTCCAAATGTCGAATACCCGCTAGACTCCAATGCTTTCCTCCGCCACTGCTGCTATCTCTACACATCAACTGAAGCATTCACAATCGTTAGTAAAATAATACAATTAAACCGACAAAAGTGAATACCTAGCAGTTTTCAGCTACATAAATAAATCAACTGGTTAGAAATAAATCCTAACCTTAATTTATTACGAGTGCGCACTCTAAACTCATAAACGTTTATTAATTTAATATGCATTTTGCGGAATCACCCGCTATGGAATCACCCATGTACACGCTAAATTAATGAAACGCCCGAAAAGGACAGGCGTCCCCATCAACTTCTCGCACAAAGAATCCTCTTTGCGTATGAGCCCTGGTCATCTAAGTTTACGGAATCCACTGTAAAACCTCGCGGAATCCACCGTGGCATATGCCTCCTGGCATCATACCCCCGGGGTGGGATAGCAATTGACCTCAATTGCTATTAGCTCAATGTGGAGCTAACAGAGTGGGGAAAGCATTTAAGTCTCTAGCGTGCATCCATTGTGCTTCCTCTACAGGATGGTTCTTAAATTTCACTAGATATCTAGAATACCTTCGGCCAGTTCTAGTGGTCATGTAGTCAGTGTCTATAATGGCTTCTGGTTCAAGTATTTCAGTCTCTTCTTCTAGTAAAGGTGGGTTTTCATAAACAGGGTGGATAGGTAATTGGCCTCTAAATGGTCTCAATAAACTAATATGAAATGTATTATGAATTTTCCAATGAGATGGCAATTCTAACTTGAATGCATTGTCATTAATCTTATGAATGATTCTAAATGGTCCATAGAATCTAAGAGCTAATTTGACAACTGGATGTCTATCTACACTTTGCAGTCTACGCTTTTCTATTCTAAGCCAAACATAATCATCAACTTTGAAATTCATAGCTTGTCTTTTCTTGTTGGCTTGTTTGGTATATGATTGTTGGGCTTTAGCAATCATATCCTTTACCTCATCAAAAATAGTGTTATGCATAACAGCAATATCATCAGCACTCTGTATTTTATTAGACAAAGATGCAACAGGTGTAGATAATCTATATCCATAAATAACTTCAAAAGGTGCTTTCTTTGTAGATGTGTGCGGTGTATTATTGTAAGCAAACTGTAATAAATGTAAATGAGTATCCCATGTCTGAGGTTTAGAGATAGTGTATGCACGTAAAAGATCTAAAATGGTGCTATTTGTGGCTTCTGTTTGTCCATTTGTTTTTGGATGAAATGCAGATGAGAAATCAATCTTTGTGCCTAGATTTGCAAACAGTGTAATCCAAAAATTATTACAAAATCTAGAATCTCGATCTGAAATAATCACTTTTGGCAATCCATGGTTAGTAAAAACAGTTTTCAAAAATAACTGTGCTGCTTGTAATGATGTTAAAGTTTTCTTACATGCAATGAAATATGCTTGTTTACTAAATCTATCTACAATTGTCCAAATCATGTCATGGTTAGATTTAGTATTTGGTAAACCAGTAATGAAATCCATAGATATATGTTCCCAAGGTTTAGATGGAATAGACAAAGGCATTAATAATCCATATTGTTTACCATGATGTCTCTTTATTCTTTGACAAATCAAACATTCAGAAACGAAATTAGATACATCTGCATCCATATGCGGCCAATAAAAATCTTCAGTTAACATGCGTAATGTAGAAATGATACCTCTATGACCTTGATATGGGGGGCAATGAATTTCATTCAAAACAAAAGATCAGAATGGAATAGTAACACACAGTCTCTTTTCAAAGAACATAAATCCATCATTATATGACAATGAATCAACAGGAATGAAATTATTTTGAACTAATTTTTGCCAATCAGAATGAAAAGTAATATCCTGGTGATATGTGTCTTTCATAGCAACCAAAGAATCAAAAGATATGATAGAAATGTTATGAATTGCAGGTCTTCTACTCAATGCATCAGCAACTATATTTTCTTTTCCAGGTTGGTATTGAATGATAGGATGGAAACTTTGAATGAAGGAAGCCCATTTGATATGACGGTCAGAAATTTGGAGTTGGCTAAGTAGATGTCTAATGCTTTGCTGGTTGGTCTTTATCATGAATTCTGAACCCATTAAATAATGCTTCCATTGTTTTAATGCTTGTACAACTGCTAATAGTTCTTTGTCATAAGTGGAATATTTGAGCTCGGAGGGTTTCAGCTTAGAACTAGAATATGCTATTGGATGGTTGTCTTGCATTAATACGGCTCCTATTCCTGATCCGCTAGCATCAGTCACAACTAGAAAGAATGGTCTATTAAAGTCAGGCAATTGTAGAACAGGGGCATTGGTTAATGCACGTTTGAGTAAATCAAAGGATTTTTGCTTATTTTTAGTCCATTAATAAACAATTCCTTTCTTAAGAAGTTTTGTTAATGGTAAAGCAAGTAATGAGAAATTACGTACAAACTTCCTATAGAAACTAGCAAGACCAAGGAATGAGCGTAATTCATGTACATTTTTAGGAACAAGCCAATGCAATATTGCATCAATTTTCTTAGGATCAACTTTAATTCCTTCTTTTGATACAATATGACCTAGATATTCTATTTCTGTCTTAAAGAATTCACTCTTGTCAGGATTTGCAAACAATTGATTTTCTTTCAGTAATTGAAAAACTAATGATAAATGCTCATAATGCTCTTTTTCACTTTGACTGAACACTAAAATATCATCAAAGAAAACAATCACACAATATTGATATTTCAGAAAAATACGGTTCATCATTCTACTGAAAGTAGCAGGTGCATTAGTTAATCCAAATGGCATGACTAAGAATTCATAATGGCCAAACTGTGTCCTGAATGCAGTCTTAAATATGTCGGATCTATCTAGCCTCACCTGATGATATCCAGACTTAAGGTCAATTTTACTAAATATAGAAGATCCTTGCAGTTTGTCCATAAGGTCATCAACTCTAGGTATAGGATACCTATTCTTTACAGTGATCTTATTTAATGCTCGGTAGTCAATACACATACGATAAGTATTATTCTTTTTCTTGACTAAGAGCACAGGTGCACCGAATGGAGAACTGCTAGGTCGAATTAGGCCTCTATTTAGTAATTCTTCAACTTGACTCTGGATTTCTTTTTGCTCTATTTGATTGTGCCTATACGGTGCTTTGCAAGGTGGTTGTGTGCCAGGTATTAGGTCAATCTTATGGTCTTCTAGACGTGATGGAGGTAAACCTGGTGGTAGGTCTTCTGCAAAACAATCCTTAAAATATGCGAGAAATTCCTTATGCCTAGGGTGCATATGATTTTCCTTTGCATGCAATTCATTCACCCAAATGAGATATGATTTAGTATTCTTGCGTAGTGCACGTTTTGCTTGAGTATGCGAAAGCAGTGGAAAAATATGAGATGCATGCATACCAAATAATGTAATAGATTTTCCTTGAAAATTAATATTCATTGTGTGCGTAGAATAATCTATGTTTGGATTATGCTGGTGTCTCCATGGCATTCCTAGAATAATGTCACTTGACTGTAATGGGACAACTAAGAAATTTCTTCTTTCAATATATGGACCAATTTGAATTTCTAAATCTTGAACTTCTTGTGTGCCATTGTACCTAGTGCCTAAAAATGCAGCTTTTATGCGATAATGCGTAGGTACAGTATGCAATTTCAATTCCTTTACCAATTTTGCTGAAATAAAGTCATGGGTACTACCGTCATCATGTAATATAGTTCTTTCTTTTCCATGCACCATACATTTCATAGTCAACAATGAATGTGAAGTAAGCATACCTGGTAAAGTGTCGGAAGTAGTAGTAGGATCATCCTCATCTTCAGTGAAATCTAGCATATCCTCATGCTCGTCTTCGTCCATGGCTCCAAGGTAGTTGATATGTGCTGGTGGCTTCTTTGAATGACAATTTGCTGCGAGATGCCCTGGCTGGTGACACTTATAGCATACTATTGGCTTAGCTTTGGTCACATTATTTGCAATGACTGGGAGTCTGGGTATATTTGGATTTGCTTGTGGAATAGGCTTAGAATTTGAATTGATAGTGGATGGTAATGCAGGTGGTTTAGGCCAATTCTTGCGGAAAGATGGTGATGAGAAACGACCTGGATTAAACCTTCTGAAATTGGAATTGAATTGTTTAGATCCATAATTACCGTTGGCTTGGAATGGCTGTGGTCGTCGATCTCTTCCGCGTAACTTATCTTCAGTGTCGTGAGCTAAGGAGATGGCGTCTTCAAGGGTAGCAGGCTTGAACATGTTTACTTCAGCGTAGTAATGTCCAAGAAGTCCAAACATATACTTCCGCTTATGTGTCGTCTCTGGTACGTCTTCAAGCATGCGTAACTGTAAGAGTGCATTCCAAAAACACTCTGTATACTGTGGAATAGGCTCACGATCTCGTTGTTGAAGTAAATCCCATTGCTTGATAGCCTTCTCATGAAATTGCGGTGGAAGGAAATTTTGCATGAACTTCTTCTTGAAATCTTCCCAAGTAGCAGGACATTCTATACTCTTGCGGACTACAGTCCACCCAAGTGATGCTCTGTCTATCAGATGATTAGTAACACACTTGATTTTATCTTTTTCGGGATAAGTTTCCTCATGGAAATAGTCATCAAACTGGCTAATGAATTGATAAAATAGTCTTTCCTTCTCTTATACCATTGAAAGTGCGGAACTTGAAACTTCGTTTACTTATCTTGGATTCCTTGCGAATGGTTTGTGCTTCAAGAGTGGCGTCGATGGTACGGCGAATCAATTCTTCAGCTTGCAGTTCTTCTTTATCGGTGGATGCTCTTTGTAGCTTTGTCAATTGCGCTTGCAAGGCTTGCCTAGCCCTTCGCTCTTCTTCCAATTGCAGCATGATAAGATCCAGCTTTTGTTCCATGGTAGGCTCGGGTAGGTCGTCTTCAGCCATAGGATCATCCATATGTGGGGTAGTCATCCTGTAAAACTCAACAAACCTTTCTCACTCAAAATCAGGTTAGCGGAATGAGCGTAGCTCAAATTTGGGGTTACAAGGCTATGTATTTTTGGGTATTTCTTCTTCAATTTTTAGAAATTCTGCAATATTTCTGTCTCCGTTTGCTGAAAGTACTTCAACGAACTTGTAGATAGGTAGAACAGCTTGCTGCGAACAACTTTCCAGTTCAAAGTTTTTGCATACGAACAAGTCTTCTATGAGTTTTAAGCACTAGTCAGTTCTGATTTAGTCTGACTTGCAGAGTTGCAGACTTAGCAGACTTGTAGAGTTGTTGACTTGTTGAACTTAGGCCGACTTGCAGAACTTGCAGAACTTGATTACCGTCGACTTGCGGAACTTAACTTCAGAAGTGCGAGACCCGGAGTTTGCCGACTTGTCTGATCTGTGTAACTTGCAGAAAGCCTTAAGCTTAAGTAATTAAGCTTAAGCTTATGAAGCTTAAGGAGGATTAATAGGCCGCCGTTTTTTTTCGTGAGGGGGGGGCCGTTTTTTGTGCCGGATTTTTCGGGATGAAGCCGTTTTGTCACGATTTTGAGGATTAGGCCTTCCTAAGCTTAAGATTAAGCTTTCTTATGATAATAAACTTGATTATAAAGAGAGCTTATCTCTGTAACTCCACGACTTGATGATGGAAGTGTATGAGTGGTCCTCCGCCTGCAGAGCTTGGTCCTTCGCGATCTGACAGTGGAAACAGGGGTTCTTGATCGCCAGAAGTCTGCCTGTATCGACGGTTCACGACGAGATTGATTGTAGAGCCCGTTTGTTCCTGGAGCTCCGCCTTCGCCCGAGATTGGTAGCGATTGGAAGCTCTTGATCTCTGCTCCGCTCTGATACCACTGGTGCGCAGATCGGTCGCAGATAGCTCACGTGGTGAATCCTGGAAGGTCCCCAAGAACAAAGTACTCTACCTTTTTGCACAAAAAACCATGTAAAAGCATGCACGACAAGAGGCAAGAGACAAATTGGGTTCAATCTCCCCCATGCCTTGTGTGAGCGCTTCACAAAGCATGTATTTTATGTATATTTCCAATCTTCATGCTCAATAATAGCCCAATTACAAAAATATGACAAGCTTTTTAGCTTTTGAGTTTGCTTTCTACAAAAATAGGAAAATAAAGCTAATGGACGGTGCCCATAGTGTCTGGCACGCCCATTCTCAATGTCCAAATAGAAATAATATATCCGGGCGCATAAGCGCATACAAAATAATAATAAATAATCGATGTCTCAATAGACATAACAAAATATAGGCGTGGCACCTATCAAAATATATTCCAAATGTCGAATACTCGCTAGACTCCAATGCTTTCCTCCGCCACTGCTGCTATCTCTACACATCAACTGAAGCATTCACAATCGTTAGTAAAATAATACAATTAAACCAACAAAAGTGAATACCTAGCAGTCTTCAGCTACATAAATAAATCAACTGGTTAGAAATAAATCCTAACCTTAATTTATTACGAGTGCGCACTCTAAACTCATAAACGTTTATTAATTTAATATGCATTTTGCGGAATCACCCGCTATGGAATCACCCATGTACACACTAAATTAATGAAACGCCCGAAAAGGACAGGCGTCCCCATCAACTTCTCGCACAAAGAATCCTCTTTGCGTATGAGCCCCGGTCATCTAAGTTTACGGAATCCACCGTAAAACCTCACGGAATCCACCGTGGCATATGCCTCCTGGCATCACTTAGGGCCTCTTTTCTGTGTGTACCTCTTAAGGATAGGCACATAGTGCTCTAGCAAAGGAGCTTGTGCCATATGCTCCCTTTGATGACGGATAGATTCCTTGCAAGCTAGCTGCATTGGGTGCTCCATGATGGCTACTATGAGGAAACCTGCAAAAAGTGAACCAAGGGTTAGGTCTTGAGGCGATTGGAATTATTCGCATGATAAGGATTAACCAATAGATCAACAAGCGTATATTAGTCATTATAAAGTGACGGCCTCCATGATAATATTCGTCCTGTTTCAACCGCAGGGTATATTCCAACCAGTATTAGATCTTTGCTCACCCCGAATCACACGGACTGGTTGTGATGAATTGAGGCAAGACTCGTCCCCAGAAGGGGAGATCGAAAGTGGAGGGAGAGTCTGTAGAAATGGATGGTACCCCATGTACACCCTCAAATGTGTTAGTCAGGGCTTCCCATGGCAGTCATGAGGACTACCTGCCCTCTACCCGGAGAGGCAGGAATGATCACACAACTTTTAGACTTGTGGTGAGAGGACCCTAGGAGCTCAACCTATCAAACCCAAAATTTTCTCCTTGTGCTTGACTATCATTGCTTGTGTGTGTGCTTGCTTGGGTATTATTTATTCAAAATCACAAAACACATTGTTCATTTATGTAAAATTTATGTATCCATGTCACTTCGTGAGGATAAAAACTAGTTGTAGAACTCAGGATTATACTGGAGTGTGGCACATGCATCCAGTACTCGTGGCAGCTTACTCAATAACAATAGATATTTTTGCAACATCAAGTAGCATGGTGCCTACTTGCAACATGTAGCTCCTCTTCAGTGAGAATCTTATCAACCAAATCTTTTTCTTGGCTAGTTCCGGCTAAGTCCATACCCCTAACGGCAATCGGGACTCGAAAGGAAGTTGGCACCACATAGGTTGGGTCTCTTTGAGACCGCCATTTGGCCAATCACTCCTCTGAGACCTGTCATAATCTAGGCTCCCAATTCGGCCATTATAACACGGTTTTCAAACCAATGCTTTTTGAATTGACTTCAACCCTCTGATTGTCACTTTAATTGCTCTATCTCTAAAAGATTTGGTTGGCACATCACATCGTTGAATATCACAATCAAGCATAAGTCGTCGGCTTCCTCGTTAGAGATGAGTTGCATGCACTTATGTAGGAGCTTGTCATAGTGCTCATCAAGATATTCTTGCTCTTCCCTGGATAGAGAAAATGGCAAGTATTCCTCAAGCTGCTCCTTAGGGAATGCACGTAGACATGTGCAAATACTTTGAGCTTAACATCCAACTCAGTTAACTGCGACACTTCTATGTTCAATGAGGGCTTGCTTGGTTGCTATCTCATAGAAGGTTTTAGGAGTTTCCCTAGGCTTTAGCATAGTTGGGGAACCTGAAAGGTGAGAAGGATCGAAGCTTGCACTCGAGAGCTATGGCGGGAGAGCAAGAGCAAGAAAGAGAGAGACAAGAAATGGGAACTCCAATAGTCACAATGTGTGACTAGACCTTCCTTTATTCAAATTGTCACTAAAAGAAAAAAGAATAAAGTGATGGTGACGGGCGTCCGCCACCTGCAGTGTGTAGTGGCGGTGACTGTCAGTGTAGTAATACACGGGTGGCTAGGCAGAGGCACCTTTACCCCTAACAACCTGTGGGAACTTTCACTCAACCGCCAAGACCCACGGACCGCTTATTGTTTCAAGCATTCCAAGCCTAGCACTAATGGCTACCTCTCACATAACCAATGCGCCATCCATATCTACGGGTGTAGTGAGCTTACCTCCATGCCGTTCGAGTTACCTCCTCTCCCGCGCACTCCGGTAGCTCCACGATCCAAGTGCAAGCTTCAAGCAAGCTCGATCCTCCTGCTCCAAGCTCCAAGCTCCATTACCGCGAGCGAGACAAGAGAAGAGAAGAGAAGAGAAAAAGAGAGGAGAAGATGGAGAGCTTCTCCACCCCACGGTCCCTCACCCTCATACACTCACTCCCTCACACTCTCACACTCCCTCTCTCAAGCACAAGCTCAAGCAAGCAAGAACAACAACAAGAAGAAGAAGAGGAGAGCCACTTTTTGCCACACACAAGAATCAACTTCTCATTCACTTTTCAACTTTATATACAAAACCCTAAATGCCTTTTGGGCGGTCATCCCCTTTTTTACATGGTCGGCCATAGCCTAGGCCATTTTTCCCATTGTCCTTCTATCTCCTAGCTTCCTTTCCACCGCCCGTCTACATTTACAAATTGCACGGGTGAGAGCCCGGCGCTCCTTGAATTAAACCATGATGCGCTTGCCCTCTTTTACAAAAGTTTTGACTTGTGCTTTTACTTATGCGCCTTTCTCCCTTATTTAGGACTCTTCTCCTTGTGCATCTTTGTCTTCCGTTTCTCTTTGCCTTGGCCTTTGTCTTTGTCTTTTGCTTTAGCTTTTCTGGATTTTCCACCTTCATTCGTTTCAGGGTTAACATTACCCCCCTCCTAGACGAGTGCCAGTCCCATGGCACTCACCGTTGTAGGTAGTAGGCTGTAGCATGCACCAAAAACGTGGGTGACCAGGGTGTGTGTGGTTTCCGTGGAGGAGTGTTGGTGGTGGTGTAGCAAAAGGTCCTAGGGGCCTATTGGTGGCCAAGGTGGCTAGTGGAAGGTTGTTGGAGTTGGTGGTAGGGCTATTCTGTGTTGGGGATTGCATTGATGGCCAGCCCAAGTGTTGGTTTGTTGGGGATTCTGCACATGACGATTCTTTGCGGGCTTGTCAGATGGTAAGGGATAAGCATTCAGAGTTGGGTGTTGATGAAGAGCAAACGACACTTTCGTTGGAGTCTTCAACACCTGCAATTGAAAACCTCTCATGTGGTCTCTCCCTAAGGGTAGTGCTAGTCTTCTCTATTGTGCACGACATAGTGCAATTAGTTTGGGAGACAGGTCGAACTCTAAACAAGCTGAGAGTATTGTCCTGCACTTAAGGACCCAAACTGTGTGTATACTTCGGTGCAGGTATTATGTGAGTGCTTGTGCATACTTAGATATTACTTAGTTGTCGGCCTGGTTCCTTGTATAGCAATGGGTCAGTGAAGCGAGGGGCTAAGTTGATGGAAAATTTTATCGATGAAGATGGGGAGTACACTTGAAGATTGCTTGAGACATCATTATGGTCTTGTCAAGGCCATGTAGCATAATTGAGCTCCTTGATGTCTAGCTCTTGGTAGCTAGTGAGTATTTGTAGTGCTTGAAAAGTATGGTGTACTTTTCCATTGTCTTTCATGCCTTGCTTACCACTCTTGATTGTAATGGCATTGAGATGGAGTGCAAAAGAAATGGCAAGTGGTTCAGGGTGATAGGTCGAGGCGAGCTCCCTAGGTATGTCCTGCCATTGATGTGCCCTGAACAATTGTGGGGGATGTACAAAGGGCTAGGGAATTAGGGACGGAGCCAACTGACCAAGGTCATTGGGCGTACCTAATTTGAGGACCCCTAGGTGTGGTGCTATGATCGTGTGCGTTTTTTTTTCTTTTTTTTGTGGAAAAAGTGAATACAATCAATGCCATACATTGAGGCTATTAGCCTTTCATTTGGATTGAGAAATGTTGGGATTCAAAGGCTATGAAGAATTGATATTACAGAGATGATTGTGTCACCAGCCTTGTTGCTAGAGAAACTGTTGTTGAGATAAAGAGATACACTCGAGATTTTACAAACCTCTTTGTAACATGTGAGACATCGAACAATTGAGGTAGCACTTGGAGTGAGCTGTGCATGGACGAGGGCAAAGCATCTTGCGAATTGAATCCTGGATGATGAAGAGACATTCGCCCTTGTTGAGAGCGTGGCTCCTGCCGGAACATAGAGTTTGGCCAAGAAGGAGGAGGTAATCGATGATTATGCTTTGGCCATGCTCAGTTGCAATATGTGCTTTTTCTGCAGAGGTGTCCTTGGGTTCTCATCCAGTGTCATTTCCATCATGGCTTTTGTTTCTTGGTATTCCTATCACTTCCTCCATAATGGTTCTTTGTGGGGTTGGTGGTCTTGTGGTGACTTGGATATTAAACGCGTCTAGACATTGACCCGTGTCATTTTGCATCCGCTTGCCACTTCGTGAGAGTATATGCTCACTTGCGTTAAGTACATCGAACCAATGCAATCATGTTAAGACATAATTTTTCAAATGCTATGATGCCCATCCCCTTACTTGTTAAGGTCGCATACATTAACGGTAGGTGAAGGAAGTGTGTACAAGTGGGGATCTTGCCCCTTTACTCATCAAAAACAAAAAGTTATGGCATGATGACTTGTCAAGCTACTTGTACGTCATAGGGGCTTAGTCAATAGGTACTAGGCGGAGTGAGTCCGGTTGGCTAGGCGACCGGGGCGGTGCTGGTGCTGGTGCAGGGCTCCTGTGAGGTTGGGCAGGAAACATGTCGGTCGGGACATGAATGGTGTAGTCCCGAGTCACGCGACCATTTCCAAAATGTCTTTAAACAGTTCATTAAATTCTTCCCTGTCCCGGGCCACCTTTTCTCTTCGTGGACACCTGGTGCCCGAGCGTACATTGGGAGTTTGTGCCACTGGTGTTGCCACATTGTGTGCACCTCCTTGAGCATCCACTCCCCTAGCCCGCGGATTCTTCGTCCGGGGCGGTGTCGCTTGGGGCCACGTTTCTTGGCGTTCCTTTTAAGAGTGGGCACGTAGCGCACCAGCGGAGGGGCATGTGCTGCATGTTCCCGTCGGCTGCGGAGAGCGTCCTTGCAAGCTAGCTAACCTTGGTTCTCCATGTTTTCCTCATGGGGGGCCTTGTAAGATGCGAATCAAGAATTAGGATTTGTTACATGATAATACCATTCATATGTAAGGGATTATAGTGCAGGTTATCAAGTGCATGAGAAGGGGAGGGGTGGGGAATGCAGTGCTTGTTGTAGAGGGATGCCCCTATGATGTATATTTAGCCTCCTGCCATTAGCAGATCTCGACTCATGCCGAGTTACGTCGGCTCTGGTCATGAATTTAGGCAGAGCTCAACCTTGGAAGGATAGATCGAAAAGGGAAGAAGGTGTATAGAAAAGGACTTCACCCTGTCTACACCATCAGAGTTTTTGGTCAAGGCTTCCTATGGCGATAATGTGCGTTGCGTGCCCTTCACTTGGAGGTGGGGATGGTCACACAGCTTTTAAATGCGTGATGAGAGGAGGACTTGAGGAGCTTAGCCTATCACACCCAACTCTTCTCCCTGCGCTTGACTTATCATTGCTTGTGTGTGTTGATATTATTTATACACGGTGACACACAAATCAGTGTTTATTTATATACATATTTATGAATCCACGTCACTTCACGAGGATAAGAACCAATTGTAAAACTCGGGGTTGTACTGGAGCGTGGTACATGCATCTAGCACTCGTGGTAGCTTACTTAGTACCGATAGATATTTTGCCACATCAAGCAGCATGGACCCTTTTCCGAGTCTATTGGCAACATGTAGCTCCTCCTCAGTGAGAACCTTATCAATCAAAGGGCTCTCTAGGCTAGTTCCAGCTAAGTCCGTACCCTGAATGTCAGTTAGCACTCAAAGGGAAGTTGGTGCCACATAGGTTGGGTCTCTTTGAGACCGCCATTTGGCCAATCGCTCCTCAGAGAGACTGTCATGATTTGAGCCCCTAGTTCGGCCATTGCAACACGGTTTTCACACCAACGCTGCTCAAATCCACTCTGACCTGCTGACAATCGCTTTAGTTGCTCTATGTCTACGAGATTCAGTCGGCAGAGCACTTCATTGAACGTGATGGTCAAGCGCAGTTCGTTAGCCTCCTCGTCAAAGATGAGTTGCATGCGTTCATACAAAAGCCTGTCGTAGTGCTCGTTAAGATGTTCTTGCTCTTCCCAGGATAGAGGAAAGGGCAAGTAATCTCCAAGCTGCTCCTTGGGGATTGTGCCCACGTCTGCAAGGACGTAGACTCGTGCGAACACCTTGAGCTTAGCATCCAACTCAACTAAGCATTCTACGATACTTCTATGTTCAACGAGGGCTTGCTCGGTTGCCATCTCATGCAAGGTTCTAGGAGTTTCCTTAGGCTTTAGCATAGCTGGGGGCTCAGGCCTAGATGAGCAAGATTGGTCAACGCTAGGATTGCTTATGCTCTTAGGGATTGTGTGTTTTTCCTGAGGTTTTGATGCTATTTTGTCATGGTTCTTCTTGGATGTAACTAGTATAGATTTGTCACCCTGTTGTGACAATGTTGTATCCACTCTTGATTAGTCGATGTGAGTTCTATTATCGGTGGATTGAGTGTTGAAAGAAGCCGTTGATGGCAACGACTGCTTTGATTTTTCAAAACACACGGATGTGTCTGAGGTTTCACCGATATTAGGAGAGGCATCAGTGGGCTCATTGGTGGATGGACTCGATGCTTTATTCATCAGCTCTCTAGCGCCCTTCGTCTCAATGTTCTTGGGGTCCACAACCACCTGAAACTATTGTTGTTTTCTCTGCTTTCTCCTCTTTTTCTTGGTCAGTGAAGGTGCCTCTCTTAACGACTCAGGACCCTGGACTAGGTCAACTGTTGACGTGCTTGGTTGGGCCTCAGCATTCTCTCTCTCTAGTGTGTCCTTATGGGATATAGCCGTGGCCTGCTGAATAGCCTTACCAGGCTGTGAGGGCACAACTGCCTCCCTTTTCGGGGAGTCTAGCTCTTCAGCCAACTCCCTTGTGTTTAACTCCTCTAGCCTAGGCCTTAGGCACTTTGAAAGTGCTGGAGTTTTCGAGGAAGTTGGTTGCAACACCTCCTCCAGAGGTAAACTACTAAGGACACGTTCCACATGGGGCATTGCCATGGCCAAGGGCTGTGACTGCTGTGATCCCTGTTTGGAAGTAGTAGCAGCTAGTTTAGTGGGCTGGCTACCCTTGGTGGATTTCGGTGTCAAGTCCCTAGAGTGATCGGAAGTGGCTGTGTCTTTTGTTGCCCTTTGAGCACGCATCTGTGTAGATCGAGCATGAGTTGATCTAGTCACATTAGGTTGCTCATGCATATCCTTGGGTCAAGAGCTATAGATGGCGTCATGTCCCACCTCTTGGACATTTGGAAGCTTAGATGGAGATAGAGATTGGAATTGAGCAGTTTCCCTTGACAACTGCTGTTGTGCTTCCTGTGTCCGTTTGGAAAAAGAGGATGTAGGAGATCTAGGACTCTTAGGTGGACTTGGCACTGGCTGAATGATTTGCTCGAGGCTATTAGACGATTGTGCCATTTGCTTTGTTGAGCAATCAGCCTTACCATGAGCAATGTTGTGCCTGTGGTGCTCATTATCCTCTTGAGAAGTCAAAGGCTCCTTGGGCACTAGTGGACCTTGTGCACACTCGACAGTTACCTCTGATATCTGCTTGCTAAGCCCACTAGAGTGAGGATCTACTTTTTGATAGGTCATGTTTGGCTTCTTGATTTCAATCATGAGGGGCTCAATCACTCCAATATTTTTGGTTCGAGACGTGGATTTTCGTTTAGGTTTCCCCCTACGCCTCTTTGCTTTTGACATAATTTGGGCTTCTGATAGAGGTGGTTTAGTAGAGGGTTTTGGTACCCAAATCCATCGGTTGCGTGCATAATACCCTTGAGTATGAAGCATCGCCTTGGATATCCATCGTGGCATTGTGCTAGCTCTCCATCGATGCCTTCACCTATAAGGCTTGGGCTTCTTTCGTGGTCTTCTACGATATTTGTGAGTCCAAAGCCTATCCTTGGCCTTGTCTCCTAACCTTTTTGTCTCAAGTATGGCCTCACTCATTGGTTCTCGTTGTTCGACCTGTGCTTGTATCAGTTTTTCCAACAAGTCCTTGCTCTCGTTAGTAGGCTTGACTATTACGTCAGCACCTTTCCTTCCTTGAGGTTTGATGAGGTCACCCTTGCTAAAGGTTGTGACTATCCTCACACCCGGTAGTGTCAGGTGTATCCTCTGAGCTACGTAGTTAGCCTCACACTTGGTCTCCCTTTTAAAGGGTCTTCCTAGGAGGGTTTCTTTCCCGCAGTTAGCACTTTTTGGAGGAATATGAAATAGGATAGACAAGCTTTCCGTTTCAATTGTCGCAAGGATTTTGCACTTCCCCATGAGTGCTTGTGGGTGTTCCCCATAAGGGCTAAGAGTTGCACTAGTCGATGTGAGCTCTGGTTGGCCTAGTAGGGTCCATGATTCATAGGTCAAGATATTAAAATCTGCTCCTTCATCAACTAGAGCATCGATAGTATGCTCTCTTTTCGCGGTGAGCTTGACCCTAAGATAAGCAGGTGGTACTATGTCTTCATCTTCCGAGTCATGACTTGTAAATTTAAGCCTTCTGACAGATGCCCTTGAGTCCCCACTTGCATGACCAGACGTGGATTCTCCACCAATGTCTTGGGTCGTCTGTGCAGCAGTGGCCCAGTGATGGATCTATGATGTGCCTTTAGCTCTACATAGCCTTTGGGGTCAATCTCGGGGTTTAGATGTCTCAAAATTTGTATTCTAGATACCTATCCGATTTTGACAGTTTTTTTGTCCGATCCTCAGATGTCCAATTTTCAGGAGTCCGATTATCAAAATCGGACGTCCGATTTTGGGTTGGTCCGATCAGCCCAGTGGTCCGATTTTGGTCACGTCCGATTCTGGGAATCGGATCGGACAGGATCGGACAGGGTGGTCTACTACACCGAATCGTCTAGTGCCTTCCAGATAGGTGCAAGACACTACAAGGGAATGCCTGACATTCCTGGAATCACTATGGTGCTCGAATCAAACGACACTCTAAGGATCTGTGTCCCTATCTCCCTATTTTAGCCTGTTATATAGCAACAGAAACCCCTACTGTTTGCTTCTTTTTCTTTGTTTTTTCCTATCCTAAATGCATACAAATCACAAAGTAAATACCTACACTACTTCATTCCACAACATAAATCTCAAGAAAGCAAAACACTTACTTGCCAAGGAGATCGAATACCATCTTCAACCCCCTCGCTTCCTACCTATCTACCTCAAGCACCGGTTCGGGGAAAACCCTACTCCAATGCTCGATTTGAAGTGCGCGAGCGCTCAAGGCTTGAATCCGTTGGTCCTGGCAAAACGGAACCAAAATGTGGGAGCTTTCACTCAACCGCCAAGACCCACGGACCGCTTATTGTTTCAAGTGTTCCAAGCCGAGCACTAATGGCTACCTCTCACATAACCGACGTGCCATCCATATCTATGGGTGTAGTGAGCTTACCTCCGTGCCATTCGAGTTACCTCCTCTCCCGCGCACTCCGGTAGCTCCACGATCCAAGTGCAAGCTTCAAGCAAGCTCGATCCTCCTGCTCCAAGCTCCAAGCTCCATTATCGCGAGCGAGACAAGAGAAGAGAAGAGAAGAGAAGAAGAGAGGAGAAGATGGAGAGCTTCTCCACCCCACGGTCCCTCACCCTCACACACTCACTCCCTCACACTCTTACACTCCCTCTCTCAAGCACAAGCTCAAGCAAGCAAGAACAACAACAAGAAGAAGAAGAGGAGAGCCACTTTTTGCCACACACAAGAATCAGCTTCTCATTCACTTTTCAACTTTATATACAAAACCCTAAATCCCTTTTGGACGGTCATCCCCTTTTTTACATGGCCGACCATAGCCTAGGCCCTTTTTCCCATTGTCCTTCTATCTTCCTAGCTTCCTTTCCATCGCTCGTCTACATTTACAAATTGCACGGCGCTCCTTGAATTAAACCATGATGCGCTTGCGCTCTTTTACAAAAGTTTTGACTTGCGCTTTTCCTTGTGCGCCTTTCTCCCTTATTTAGGACTCTTCTCCTTGTGTGTCTTTGTCTTCCTTTTCTCTTTGCCTTGGCCTTTGTCTTTGTCTTCTGCTTTAGCTTTTCCAGATTTTCCACCTTCGTTCGTTTCAGGGTTAACACAACCTCCCACTTAAAGGCAAATCTGCCCTAGTGGGGAGTGAAAAGAAAAAAGAAAAAAGACAATATAACATGTACACATGTACAACAGGATGAGGAAAGATGTCATCTCATCCCATGCCCATCAACCTCTTGAGGAAGGCAAAGCGCTCTGTAGATAGGCTTTTCGTGAGCAGATCTACAGGATTCTGGTCAATCGAGATCTTGACAAGGTCAATAGACTTGTCCTCAACGACCCCACATATAAAGTGATACCTCACCTCAACATGTTTCGTCTTCGCATGGAAGACCGGATTCTTGGCTAAATGAATAGCACTCATAGAATCCGAATGCATTGTAGGGATAGCATCAATACCAAGGTTAGCAACCAAACGACCCAATCAAATGGCCTCCTTGCAAGTCTTAGTGGCTGTAACATACTCGGCCTCTATAGTAGAAAGGGCCGTGCATTTCTACACCCTGGACATCCAAGAAACAACACCTCCAGCATAGGTGAAGACATAGCTGGAAGTGGACTTCCTACTATTTGCATGTCCTGCATAATTAGATTCAGTGTACCCCACGACTCCTGTATTCTGGCTACCATAGCATATGCACATATCTGCAGTGTCTTTCAGGTACCTCATGATACCCTTCACGGCATCCCAATGCTTCTTGCCAGGTGTAGCCATATAGCATGCCACAACACCAACTGCAAAGGCGATATCTGGATGAGTGGCTATCATGGCATACATAAGATTGCCCACTATGGATGCATAGGGAATCTTAGCCATCTCGGTGCTCTGCTCATCTGTCTGCAGACAATCAGCTTGTGATACCTTCACATAAGAAGGCAATGGACAACCAATAGGCTTTACATCTTGCATGTGGAAGTGCTCAAGGACTTTATGAATGTACTCCCTCTATGACAAGTAGAAAAGTCCCTGATGCCTGTCATGTCTAATGCGCATACCAAGTATGTAAGAGACATGTCCCAGATCTTTCATCTCAAAGCTCTTTTTGAGCTGATCCTTAAGAGCATCTAGCTCATCATTAGCTTTCCCTACTATCAACATATTATCCACATAGAGTACCAAAATCAATAAAGAACCATCATGGGCTTTCTTATCCATAGCACTCCTGTTGTAGCCTTTGTGACTGCATAAAGGCATCAAACTTATGATACCAATCCCTAGGTGCCTGTTTCAAGCCATAAAGACTTTTCTTCAATTTGCACACCAGGTGCTCCTTGCTAGGTTCTGCAAAGCCCTTAGGTTGCTCCATATAAATCTCATCATGCAAGTCCCCATGTAAGAAAGCCGACTTGACATCCATCTAGTATAAATCCAAGTCAAGCTGAGCAACCAAAGCCAAGACTAAGCCCAAGGTGGTCATCTTAACCACAGGAGAAAAGACCTCATCAAAGTCCACACCATGCTCTTGCTTAAAACCCTTTGCTACCAGTCTAGCCTTGTATGCCGGCCTGGGGTATCTAGGGGTACTTTCAGCTTGTACACCCACTTGCATGGCAAAGCCTTCTTGCCCTCAGGCAAGGAAACCATATCCCAAGTCTCATTCTTATGCAAGGAGTCTATCTCAGATTACATAGCCCTCTTCCAGGAGTGATTATCACCCCTGCACATAGCCTCATCATAGGTGAAAGACTCTCCTGCATCTGTAACCAAGACATAATGCATCGAGGGCTGAAATCTATCAGGTGGATGTCTGTCTCTAGTAGACCGTCTCATGGCAGGCTTGGCTGCCTGTCCAACACCCTGACCATGAGCATCTATTGTAGCTGTAGGCTGTCCAACTGGCTGTGCGGGAGCTCTCGGCTCCTCCTAAAATATGACCTTGCAGATCTCAACAACTCTCTCAGGCTGTCAATGCATCTTGTCTTCATGGAAGACTACATCATGACTGCGGATGACTTTCTGCGCCTGCGGATCCCAGAGACGGTAACCCATCTCGCCTGCATCCCCATAACCAAGGAAAATGCATTTGATACTCTTAGGACCCAGCTTACTTCTCTTGTCCCTAGGAACATGGCAAAATGCCTCACATCCAAAGACACAGAGATTCGCATAAGAGGGAGGTTTTCCAGTCACATCTATACATCCTCTACAACCTGAAAATCCAAACCACTAGAGGGTGATCTGTTTATGACATGCACAACTGTACTAACTGCCTCATCCCAAAAGCTCTGTGGTAGGCCTGTATGGCTAAGCATACTATGTACAGGCTCCTGGATGGTTCTATTCATCCGCTCAGCCAAACCATTCTGGGGGGGAGCTGTAGGGTACGGTCAATTGATGCTTAATATCCCACTCATCACATAACTGCTCAAAAGCACATGAGACATACTCACCCCCATTATCTGTTCTTAGGCATTTTAGCCTATACCCATACTGGTTCTCAACCAATGCAAGCCATCTCTGAAACACAGCCAAGACATCAGTTTTCAGCGTAATGGGATAAGCCCAAACTTTCCGTGAAAAATCATCTATGAATGTAACAAAATACTTGGCACCACCCATAGCCTGACAAGGTATGGGCCCACAGACATCCAAATGTACCAATGCCAAGGGCTCACTCATGCGTGGCCTACTAGGCTTCTTATGCATAGACCTAGTCTGCCTGCCATAAAGACAATGCTCACATGAATCAAAACATGCATAATCAAGTGGCGGTAAGTACTGCAAACCAGAAAGCATTTTCATTCCCTTCAAAGACATATGGCCCAAATGGGCATGCCAAAGAGATACATGTGGGATAGAACCCACAGACAAAACATGATCAAGGGAAGAAGCGGATACAATTAAGGAATAGAGGTTGTCAGCCTTGGCACCTCTTGCAATCACAAGTCTGCCACGAGTGATCTTCCATGCAGAGTCTCCAAAAGATACATGATAACCTGCGTCATCGAGCTGTCTAGCTGACATGAGACTGCGTGTCAAAGCAGGTACATGACGTACATCTTGCATAACAAAACTACTGCCAAAAGAAAACTGCAGCCTAACATCACCAATGCCCACAATATCAAGAGAGATGTCATCACCCAAGCACACAGAACCCGAAATAGTACGGTATGAATGAAACCACTCTCGACAAGGTGTCACATGAAAGGATGCACCTGAGTCCAAGAGCCAACACTGTGCTTACATAGAGTGTATCTCGGTCATCTGCAAAGCACTAGAAGAAGCTGCAAGGATATAATCATCATCATCAACATCCTCAGGCTGCATAACATTGATCTCTTCAATTTTAACACTGGACTTTGTAGGCACTATGCTATAATCAAAAGACTTATCCTGCACTTTGTCTTTCCCCTTATCTTTGCGCCTTTCATTGCGCAGTTCGTGGCATTGTGGCCTAATATGGCCCTTTTTCCCACAATGGTGACAAGTAACATCTGCATTCCTGCCACGGGATTTGCTGCGTGACTTCCCATGAGACTTGGACCAAGATTTCTAAGAATCCCGTCCACGGCCACTGCCACTACCATACTTTCCATATCCATCATTCCTGTCTCTAACTGTCATAGCATGCAACACATGAGAGGTATCCAAATTCTTTCGGTTAACCTCTTCCTGCAGAAGAGCACTCTCAACATCAGATAATTTTAAGGTAGCAGCAGAGGCACATAATACAGTGCGAAATGCATCCCGTGACTCATTAAGAGTACCAAGCAAGAAAAGAGGAGTGATATCCTCTGCAAAAGTGATGTCCTGCAAAGTCAAGTCCTTGAGTATAGCATGAAACTGGCTCAAGTGAGCAGGCATGGTCATATTCTCCTTCATGCGCAGATCCATAAGCTGCTTCAGTCAATACATCTGACTCGCTGGACTTTCTTATCATAGAGATTCTTGATTTTATCCCACAACTGCCATGCACTCTGTTCTTCCTCAAGTACATTGTAATGAACCTGTTCTATGAGAGATAATACAATAGTGGACTTGCATAACTCATCAAGCTCAAGCCATTCCTCATCTAGCATAGTTGCAAGCAGATGCCCGCTCAACCTCAAAGGTTTGATATGCAATTTATGCACCAACACCTGCCAAATCTAGCTCTTCCCATAAGATTAATTCGTACCATCAAGCTTAGTGATGTTGAAAATAGCATAATCAGTGGATGAACTCGCCATAATGTAGGCTGGAAGACTGTAGACAGTTCAAAACTACTTGCTATTTACTACAGAAAATGACCAAAAAATCACCAAAATCGAGCTTCAGCCCTGAAGTTTCCAGCAGCATATAACCTCTGTAAACTGAGCAAATTAGTGCTCAATCCAAGCTCAAATCCATAAGCAAACCATAGGCATAAATTCCCATATGTGTAGGCACCAACTAGGCATAATCAGGCATCAACAAATGCCAAGACCTGTAAGCATAAAATTGAAGTAACAGGTGGCTGCCCTATTTGGACACATCTAGGATTGTTCAAAATAGTCAATGGCTGAGCTAAATCAGCTCCAAATGCATCTCACATAGGAGGCATAACATCCACAAGTGATTCGGTATCAATAGACATCAGTAGAAGCATCACATAAGCCATAGGCATACAAATACATGTTGTCTTAGACACATGAAATCTATTGCAGAATATTCTGTCATCAAAATTTGGCAAATCCAACATCACCATCGCATCCAGAGCGTGCCAAAACCCCAATTTAGACTCTTACCTTACCTGAATTGGGTTTCGAATGCCTGAGATATGACAAAAGAGTGATTTTTTTTTTGCGAGATTTTGAAATAGGCGCAAAAAAAAACATGAGCTAGCTGGGGGGGTCTGCTGTCCCATGTGTCAACAATGGGACACAAATGGGGGCCAAAGAAGGCTACACCAAGCCTCAACAAGCCTTGATAGGCTAGAAGCAAGATCCAAGTGAAGGAAGCTCCAAGAGGTGTGAGCTATGGCTACCCACAACCTGTGAAAACCTTGTTTACCTAGACCTGTGGACTGAGATAAATCTCTAAAATAATGAAGCAATACCTCAATGTCAATGCCCTGATGGTGCCTCAATAGGCCGGGAAGAAGCTCAGGAATCCGGGGAGTGACGGGAGCTCAAGAGAATGAGCTATGGCTGCCGGGAAGGAGACCCAATGCGAGTTGGGAGTCGATGGGAAGCTGAGAATGCCACGAGCCAAGCTCAAGAGTCAGAAGCTGTGCTTTGATACCAATTGAAAGGTGAGAAGGATCGAAGCTTGCACTCGAAAGCTATGGCGGGAGAGCAAGAGCAAGAAAGAGAGAGACAAGAAATGGGAACTCCAACAGTCACAATGTGTGACCGGGCCTTCCTTTATTCAAACTGTCACTAAAAGAATAAAGAATAAAGTGTCGGTGACGGGCGCCCGCCACCTACAGTGTGCAGTGGCGGTGACTGTTAGTGTAGTAATACACGAGCGGCTAGGCGGAGGTGCCTTTACCCCCAACAGGACTTAGGCCTAGATGAGCAAGATTGGTCAACGCTAGGATTGCTTATGCCCTCGAGGTTTCCATGTTTCTCGTGAGGCCTTGTTGCTATTGTGTCATGGTTCTCCTTGGATGTGACCGGTATAGTCTTGTCACCCTACTATGACAGTGTTGTATCCACTTTTGATTGGTCAAGGCAAGTTCTGTTTTGCTGATGGATTGAGTTCTGTTTTGCCGATTGGATGTGACCGGTATAGTCTTGTCACCCTACTGTGACAGTGTTGTATCCACTCTTGATTGGTCAAGGCGAGTTCTGTTTTGCCGATGGATTGAGTGTTACAAGCAACCATTGATGGTAATGGTTGCTTTGACTTCTCAGAACACATGGAAGTGTTCTGAGGTTTCACTGCTGCTAGGAGAGATGTTGATGGGTTCATTGGTGGATGGACTTGCCATTTTATTCTTCGGCTCTTCAATGCTCTTGGTCTCAATCTTCTTGGCATCTGCCACCACTTGCTGCCATTGTTGTTTTCATTGTTTCCTCCCATTTCTCTTAGGCAATTGAGGTGTATCCCTTGAAGGCTCAGGACCTTGAACTAGGTCAGCTATTGATGTGCTTGGTTGGGCATTAGCATTCTCTTTCTCTAGTGTGTCCTTATGGGACATAGTTGTGGCTTGTTGAGTAGCCTTGTGAGGTTGTGATGGTACGACTGCTGCTCCTCTTGGGAAGTCTAGATCCTTAGTCAATTCTCCTTTGTTTAGCTCCTCCTTCAATTCCTAATTGGAACTGGTAGCCGCTAGTTCAGTGGACTAGCTATTGTTGGTGGATTGCGGTGCCAAGTCCTTAGGCAAATCAGAAGTGGTCATGTCTTTTGTTGCCCTTTGAGCATTTACTTGTGTAGATCGCTAGTCACAGTGGATTGCACAAGTATATCCTTAAGCTGAGAACTAAGGGTGGTGTCATGTCCCACCTCTTGGACATTTGGAAGCTTAGATGGCGATAGAGATCGGGATTGAGCAGCTACACTCAATGACTATTGTTGTGCTTCCTATGCTCATTTAGGGAAAGAGGGTGTAGGAGACGTGGGACTCCGAAGTGGCTTTGACACTGGTTGGACGATTTGCTCATGGCTATTAGATGATTTTACCATTTGCTTTGTTGAGTAATTAACCTTACCACAAGCAATGTCGTGTCTATGATACGTGTTATCCTTTTGGAAAATCAAAGGCTCCTTGGGCACTAGTGGCTTTTGTGCACACTCGATGGGTACATATGATATTCGCTAGTTAAGCAAGCTAGGTTAAGGTTCTACCCCTCAAATAGTCCCATTTAGTTTCTTACTTTCAGTCGTCGTGAGGGACTCGGTCACTCCAATGTTTTTGACTTGAGACTTAGATTCTTGTTTAGATTTCCTCATGCACTTCTTTGCTCTTGATACGTCCTGGCCTTCAGCTGATAGAGGTGGTTTAGCAGGGGGCTTTGGTACCCAAATCCATTGGTTACTTGCATAATACCCTTGAGCACGTAGCAATGCTTTGGATATCCATCGCAGCATTGTGCTGGCTCTCCATCGGTACTTTCGTCTATCAAGCTTGGGCTTCTTTTGTGGTGTTCTATGATATTTGTAAGTCCAAAGCCTATACTTGGCATTGTCTCCTGAACTTCTTGTTTCAAGCATGGCCTCGCTCACTAGTTCTCTCTATTCAATGTGCACTAGTATCAACTCTTTCAACAAGTCCTTGCTCTCATTACTAGGCTTGCTTGGCATGTCAGAATGTTCCTTGTCTTTCCCGTAAGGTTTGATGAGGTCACCCTTACTAAAGGTTGTGATTATCCTCAACCTTGGTAGTGTCAAGTGTATCCTCTGTGCTACATAATCAGTCTCACACCTCATCGTTGTCGTAGCGCGTAGGGTTGAAGGTCGCCATAGGGGTTTGGCAAGAGAAGAATGTATGGGGGTTCAAGGCTTAGACTCCAGAGATGGTAGAGATAAGAGAAGGGTTGAAGGTTTCAAGCCAAGTTCTTGGAGATAAGAGACAACAGGGTGAAGGTAGATTTAGGGAGAGGAGTAGATGGAAGAGAAGGGGTTCAAAGAAATTGAAGACGTAGAAGAATACTATAAAAAAAAGAATTAGAAAATGTAGAAGGATACTAATAGAGATTAAGCCTGTCAATTTCTTTCAACATTATGAGAAGATATAACTCTAATAGGCAAAAACGTGTACAAAATAATACCTTCCTCTATATTGCTCATATCACCAATCTGATGCCTCCATTGGCTCCGAAAGGGGGGTTAAATAATAGGACACCTGGCCAAATTTCTACCAAATCACTTCTTCTTCATCTCCCACTTTGGAGTGATGTTCACTCCTTGAAAACAGCGATTTCGCGTCGCGCGATTTCATCAATCTCTCTTTTTACATAAAATCCCCTCAAATTGGCTGAAAGCTATATGCTTTCTTTTACATGTCATCCTAGTCTAGAAGTTGTCTATAGTTTTATGGATTTTTACAAGAGATAATATCTAGAATATTAAAAATTGGCTAAAAACTTGTCCAAAAAAATCTAATATTTTGAACCATGGACACTAACACTAATGCCTAAAGTGGCATTGGCTCTCTAAATCTAAAAGAAAGCCACACTCTAGATTTTTTTACACGGTATGCGCATAACGGCACGACATCCACCTCCTCCTAACCTGCACATCCTCTGGCATGTATCAAAGTCTTACGGATTTGTAATGTCAGAAGAAGTATCTTTTCCCATGTCAACGTCTTCATCTTCTACATCTTCTTCTTCCTCTATGTCTTCATGCTCTTGAATTATATTCAAGTCTTCATCAATTTCTACCACTACAGAAGCACCTATAAAGTATTCACGCTCACACTTTAATGTTGTTACAACTCCCCACAATTCCCTTTTTACTTGTGTATACCTTCTTTGACGTTCATTGAGAGCTTTTTCTCCAAAACGAATTGCATACATGTTACCTTCAAGATCCTCTTGGCCAACAGCCCATCCTATCCCAATGGGACTTGTGTCCACAGTAAGGATGATGGGTTGACCATTTGAATAATCAGCCTTTTTGAGAGTGGGAGATGTTCTTTAAAATGCACATAGTGAGAGTATGCTCTTTATTCCAAGAGAATCTTTGGCCTTTTCTTAATAATTGATAAAGATTTTCTACGACATGAGCAAAATGTGGCATCCATATGAGATAGAATACACATGCACCAAGAAATATTATCACCTCTAAGATATTTGTGCATTTTTCTTGCATTCTGCTAATGGCATCTATCTTGATTGGTGAATGTTTACATCCGTAGGGGCCACACAAATGTCCAACCACTAAGACTTCTTCTACTCAAAAAATCGGCTTAGCTCCAGAAAGGGTAAGATGTACCTCTTCTAGCCTTGTCAAAATCCTGTCATAATCATGAATATGGTTAACTACAAATGTCCTATAGCCATCTTTGTCAAGCTCCTCATTCTTTTCATTGACTTCACATCCCTTGATAGGTATATCATCAAGAAATGGAAGAATAAGTTGTGGAATAAAGTCCCTTAAGACTTTGTGCATGGCATTCATCATATGGGCTACGGAGTTTGTTGCACCTTGTGGTAGAGTGCACATGCGGACCAATCCAAGAGGTGTCTTCATTGTGGTAATGTCTCGGCTTTCTAATGAAAGCTGAAATTGGTCATATCCTGAATATAGGTCGCCCATAGAATAAATTTCTCTACCTGCAAAAGCTTCAGCACATTCGTCAACAATTGGACCCGAACCAACATTTAGGATTGTGACACGATTAACAGGCTATAGATCTTGAATGAATCATAAAGATCCATTTTTCTTGGGCACGGTAAACCATTGGTTTGAGTAAGGTGCTAAAGAAGGTTCTAAAATCTTCATTCTGATATTCTCATTTAGAAGTTCCAATAATTTGGGCAAATGTGCCCTCGGAACAAGAATAGGCTTGAGGTTCCAAGGCACATGTGGGACCGTAAAAATGACCATAGGAGCCACAATATTTGGATCCACACAACCTATTTCACTTGGCTGAAATGCAAAAGCTTTTCCATGTTTCATTAGCATTTGCATAAAAGAGTGTTTTTCAGCCACGGCAAAATGAAAGAATTTTCACCTATTTTGAGCTCTTTTATACTTTCAGATGTGAACTTGTGAGCAATGTTGAAAGGATCACGAAGACTTGGTTGATTTGCTACCCTTTCAGCCAGCCCTTCACTTTCAAGAGGCAATGGGATTGCCACAGGCTTGACTTTCTCATCCACTGTCTTGTATTTTGTCTCCACTTGTGCTTCAGCCTTGTTGAGTAAACCAATGTCTTCCTGCTCAACAAATTCTTGAATTTGTTTGATAAAAATCCAATGTACATACTTCTATGGACTGATTTTCAGCCTGATTTTTTGTATGAGCAGTTGTATATATTTCAGCCAATGTGTTAGTAGTAATTAGTCTAAAAAAATGCCTGAAATATCTTCATTTTCAGCCATCATATCATAAGTTTTCAACTCCCTTTTTACATGACATAAATATTTTCTTTCATCTTTAGTCATGACTGAAAGAGACTTATAACAGCCCATACTATTGGCTGTACATACATACAAATTTGCTAGAGACGCAATTTCTGTAGCATAAGGAGGTTCAGCCTTTTTACATGACTCACTGCCATATGCTCCTTTTATAGCAGTGTAGCCCGAAAACGCTTGAATTCTCGAGCATTAGGAGGCACAAGATAATCACCCACTATTTCGATGATGGTTAACACACATAGTAAGAAATTGGATAGCTCGTTCATTATCCTTGCTTTGGATTCGAGCATAGGAAGAACCATCATCAAGAGCTTTTGTTTCCAAGCGGGCTTCAGAAATGTAAGGTTGCCCAAGAATGATAGGGTAACTATAAGAGTCTTGAACAAAAAAATGAAAATGGTATTTTATGTCTCCAATAATTACATGCACATTAGGGCATGCAACATATAACTCTCCAGAAGAGTTGTTTGCAGCTCTCATTTGCCATCCTGGATCAACATCTATGGGCCATCTGCCACTTTCATAAAGACTCCTTGCCATGACATTTATCTCCGAGCCATGGTCTAAGAGTGCAATACATGGCATTTCTTTTTCTCCAATTTTGACGATTGTCTCTGTTGTTACTCTTGCCCAATGCGTACGGGAGTAGTGACTACTTGGAATGAACCGAGCCTTTTCCTCCTCATGCATGTGTTTTAAACGGCCTTCTTTTTGAGAGGTGGACTGCCCAACTGGTTTGGACTAGCCGACCATTACATTTTCAACTTTAACTTCTTTAATTTTTGCATTCATACTTTCTTTATCTTCACCTTCAATTGTTTCAATTAATTCTTTAATTGCTTCAAGATGAATTCCTTGTGAAGTCAGCTTCTCTTCATCCTGCACAAAAACTCGAAGAACTTGCAAAAAAGCATGCACTGTTTCTTCAGCTTCATCACCAACATATTGTCTTTTTCTTTTGATTACATTAATAATTACATCATGGAATTCATGTTTGGCAATTCCAAGAATTTCGCCTAAGGTGAATTCAATTTTGCTTCTTAGAATTCGTTCTTCTAGGACTCGTTTGAGATCGGTTGCAGATTCAATGCCAGATTGCAATTTGTAGCATGGCTGCTTGCCTTTCGTCTTTCCTTCGGTCTTCTTTGTTTGTGGCTCATCTTCCATCTCTTGATTTGGGGTTATATTTTCAACTGGCTTTGGTTGTTCAGGCATTCTTCTAGTTACCCGTTT
The DNA here is from genome assembly GCF_053477565.2 of Lygodium microphyllum. Lineage (NCBI taxonomy): Eukaryota > Viridiplantae > Streptophyta > Polypodiopsida > Schizaeales > Lygodiaceae > Lygodium > Lygodium microphyllum. The sequence continues at coordinate 84,328,257 of NC_141146.1, read as the reverse complement.
TGGAGGGCCAGAAGAGGAAGGCCTTGGTTCATCTTCTTTTCTTCTCTTTTCTTCAATCAAGATTTCTTTATGATTGACGTCAGTCAAATGTGCAAAGGCAAAAAAAGAATCTACCAGTTCGTTCCAACCACTTATTCCTCGAATGCACTGACTGGTGTTAGCCAAATCTTCTATGGCTGCTTTACCACGTTCCATTTGATCTAGTGTGTGCATCCATCTTTAGATTTCACATTAGCTTTATATGCTTTCAAACTTGATTTAGTTGGCTCAATTTGCAGCCCACAGGTAGTTGTATCAATTGCTGCATAGGCATTCTTTACATCTAAATCTTCTAATCTTTTCTTCATTCCACCATTGCCAAAATTTGGCTCCAGTGGAAGACCGATTTCAACTGCATGAATTTTTCCGTCTTTCCAAAAGACGAGCTTCTGTGCTTCAGCCTCATGGAAGGCAGAACACTCCCTCTTGTCATGTTGTTGGCTATCGCACCAAATACAATGACTCTTAAAGCCTTCTCTCATGGGTCTTTGAGTTGATGATCTTTCTCGTTCTTCAACTTTGACATCCAGCTTCTTCACCTTGGAACTAATTTCTGTAAGATTCACATGAAGGTCATGCATGCTTTTAATGAGTTCATCCATTACATCATTTTTAGAAGGAACTGAAGAAGAAAGAGTTGGTTGATTAGTTAAAGGAATAGGGGATTTTGAAGGTGGAACAAGCTCCATCAATGGAGTTGTTGAAGTTGAAGTTGAGCCCAATCTTAGTCGCATCCGCTCTCTTTGAGAAATCATATTAACTAAATCAATAATATCCTTCCATGCAGTTTTGACTACTGATTCAGAGGCAGCATCTTCTAGGCGATCAGCAAGCTTCTCTTGCAGAATGGGATCTACAACCTTAAGGAATAATTCAATCTTCTGACCTTCCATACTTTGTTGGTCTTCAGCTTCAAGTTGTCCAATTTTACTTTCAAACTCATGGTATAGAGCTGTTGCAGCTAAACCTTTGTTGGGTTTTTCAACCCATTCAATGAAACTTTTCTTCGTCATAAGGCCAGAGTCTTCTAAGAAGAATTCTTCACGTAGCGCTTTTTTGAATGCAACCCAATCCGGGAAAAGACTATGGATTCTTCCTTGAAGACCATGCTTGGCTAGTCTGGCAAAATAATGGCTCCATGCATGTTCCGGTTTACCAAAGAAGAGAGTTTTCTCAACATACAAACGAATGAAAAAAGAGACAGTTTGACCATTAAATTGTTTTAATTCACATCCAACTTCTTCTAGGGCCTTGATAGCTGTGGAATCAATCTTCTCTTCGTCTTTCGATTGTTGTTGTTGTTATAACATTTGGATTTGTTGTTGCTGAGTCTGATGCAATATGCGCACCAATTGTTGTAGAGTATCTCCTGAAGAATCCCCCATCTTGGAGTTCTCTTACACCAACCTTCACGTCGAGTTCACCAATGTTGCAGCGCATAAGGTTGAAGGTCACCACAGGGGTTTGGCAGGAGAAGAATGTATGGGGGTTCAAGAGCTTAGACTCTAGAGATGGTAGAGATAAGAGAAGGGTTGAAGGTTTCAAGCCAAGTTCTTGAAGATAAGAGACAATAGGGTAAAGGTAGATTTAGGGAGAGGAGTAGATAAAAGAGAAGGGGTTCGAAGAAATTGAAGACGTAGAAGAATACTAAAAAAAAAAGAATTAGAAAATGTAGAAGGATACTAATAGAGATGAAGCCTGTCAGTTTCTTTCAACATCATGAGAAGATATAACTCTAATAGACCAAAACATGTACAAAATAATACCTTCCTCTATGTTTCTTAGATCACCAATCTGATGCCTCCATTGGCTTCGAAAGGGGGGTTAAATACTAGGACACCTAACCAGATTTCTACCAAATCACTTCTTCTTCATCTCCCACTTTGGAGTGCTGTTCACTGCTTGAAAACAGCGATTTCGCGTCGCACGATTTCATCAATATCTCTTTTTACATAAAATCCTCTCAAATTGGCTGAAAGCTACATGCTTTCTTTTACATGTCATCCTAGTCTAGAAGTTGTCTATAGTTTTATGGATTTTTACAAGAGATAATATCTAGAAGATCAAAAATTGGCTAAAAACTTATCCAAAAAAATCTAATATTTTGAACCATGGACACTAACACTAATGCCTAAAGTGGCATTGGCTCTCTAAATCTAAAAGAAAGCTACACTCTAGATTTTTTTTACACGGTGTGTGCGTAGCGGCACGACATCATCCTTTTAAAGGGTCTTCCTAGGAGGGTTTCCTTTCCACAATTAGCACTATTTGGAGGAACATGAAATAGGATAGACAAGCTTTCCGTTTCAATAGTTACAAGGATTTTGCACATCCCTATAAGTGCTTGGGAGTGTCCCCCATAAGGACTAAGAGTTGCATTAGTTGGTGTGAGCCATGGTTGGCCTAGTTGAGTCCATGCTTCATAGGTCAAGATATTATAATCAGTTCCTTCATCGATGAGAGCATCAACACAGTGCTCCCTTTTTGCAGTGAGTTTGACCCTAAGACAAGCAGGTGGTACTATGCCTTCATCTTCCGGGTCTTGTCTTATAAATTTAAGCCTTCTGGCAAATGCCCTTGAGTCCCCAGTTGCACAACCAGATGTGGATTCTCTAGTGATGTCTTGGATTGTCAGTGCAATGCTATTCAAGGTGCATCTATCGTCAAGACTGTCATATCTAGTCATCCTCATAGTTGTAGCTTGATGTTGTTGCTTTCCACTTTGACTAGATGCAGTCCGAATGCAACACATACGTATTTTTACGGTGTGGCCTTTTTGCCCTTGTTGGCTAGATTGGCCCATTGAGGTTTTAGGGTTTCTGTTTGTCTTTGTTTTGGTATGGAATTTTGGTTGCTCTTTTGCAAGTTCCATGCTTGTGTAGAGCCATTACTACACTAGGATCTCATTTGGAGGAATTGTTGCAGTGTGCATTTTCTTTGCAACCTACTTAGGGAAGGTGCGGAGGAGGCAAAGCCCCCTCTACAGGACAATAGCCTACATGGCTGTTATGCTAAATACCAGACGCGATTTGAAGGACCGTTCATAGCCAATTTTTGAACTACTTGCTCTAGATTTCAGCCCACAAATACATCTATGATGTGCTTTCGACTTTATCAAGGTCTATAAGTTAAAAATTTGACCAAATCCAAATTCAGCCTAGCAAGTTCGAATTGCAGGGGCCGAATGCAAGCACTCCGAAGAGTGAATTTGGCTACCGAGTCAGGTGGGCCAAATGCAAGTAGCCCGAAGAGTGAATTCGATCGGTTCTGAGGGCCGAGTGCCAAGTTGGGTCGAATATTAAATTCGTCCGAGTGGTCAATTCGGATGGGCCGAGGGCCAATTCTGGGACTCGGCCCAAACTCGGCCCAAAATCGCCGTCACTTGGACGGGCTGAGCGCAATGTGTTTTTCGCCGAACTCCACAAAATTCGTTGCGTTGAGCGATCGAGACCTTCTTACTAGTCGAGCACCTCCAGATCCAAGCTACTCATGCAGGGAAGGTATGTAATTACATGTGGTGGGCAAAAACTCCTCGATGGCAAGATCAAAGCAGGTCCATGTAATGAAGCTCTCTCTTCCTCTCTCCAGCTCTCCTGAAACCCTACAATGCAAAATCTAGTCTTTCTTGCCAATCCTGGCCCCTTATCACCCTACCCACGCCTGTACTCACCTTAATCTTGCTCCCCTCACCAATATTTAACCCAAATTTTCATTTTTTTCCTTGTTTCAGCTTGTTATACAACAACAGAAAACCCTACTTCGTGCTCCCATATTTTGCTCCTATCCTACCTAAATGCAAGAAAAAAACAATAAGGGAAATACCTACACTATTCCAACATGCTTTTCCAAGTCCAAAAAGCAAAAACCCTATTTGCTAAGGAGATCGAATACCTCTTCAAACTCCCTCGCTTCCTACCTATTTATCTCAAGCACCGATTCGCGGAAAACCCTACTTCGATGCTCAATTCGAAGCGCGCAAGCGCTCAAGGCTTGAATCCGTTGGTCAAGACAATAGAACCAAAATGTAGAGGCGATCAACTGCCCCTGAGACCCATGTACCACTTATTGCTTCAAGCGTTCCAAGCCGAGCACTAATGGCTACCTCTCACATAGCCGATGCGCCATCCATATCTACGGGTGTAGTGAGCTTACCTCCATGTCCAATTGAGTTACCTCCTCTCCCGAGCACTCCGATAGTTCCACGATCCAAGTGCAAGCTTCAAGCAAGCTCCACGCTCCAAGCTCCATTGTCATAAGCAAGAGAAGAGAAGAGAAGAGAAAATGGAGAGCTTCTCCTCCACGGTCCCTCACCCTCACACACTCACTCCCTCACACTCTCTGGTGCACAGATCGGACACCGTATGCTCACGTAGTGAGTGTCAGAAGATCCCTAAGAACAAAAAAACTCTATTTTTGCACAAAAAACAAGGAAGAAATCTTGCACGACATGAAACAAGAGACTAATTGGGTGCAATCTCCCCCCATGCCTTGTATGAGCGCTCCACAAAGCATGTATTTTATATATTATTCATCTTTAAGCTCAAAAAATAGCCCAATTTACAATTAGCACACTTTAGCTTTTGTGTTTGCTTTTGTGCCACTAAAGAATTAAAGCTATTGGGCGCCCAAGAAGTCAGGCGGTACCCAAATACAATGTCCAATACAAATATTTAAATCGTGCGTCCATACGCATACAAAAGTAATAAATAAATATCAAGCGCTTTAATAAATAAGCACGTCAAAATATAGGCGCCATGCCTAAGATACGCGCCCATAAAAAATTAATGATAATTTGAATACACGCTATCCTCCAATGCTTCCCAATGCCACCACTGCTTGCTCTACACATCAACTGAAGTATTCATAATTGTTAGAAAAATAATACAATTAAACCGACAAAAGTGAATACCTAGCAGTCTTCAACTACAAAAATAAATTGGTTAGAACTCAATCCTAACCTTAACTTATTACGAGTGCGCACTCTAAACTCATAAATGTTTATTAATTTAAATATGTATTTTGTAGAATCACCCGCTATGGAATCACCCACTTACACATTAAATTAACAAAACGCCCGAAAAGAATAGGCATCCCCATTGACTTTTCGCACAAAGAATCCACCTTGTGTATGAGCCCCGATAATAAAATTTTACGGAATCCACCTTGGAATATGCCTCCTGGCATCATACCCCCAGGGTGGGATAGCAATTGTCCTCAATTGCTATTAGCTCAATGTGGAGCTAACAGTGTGGGAAAAGCACTTAGGTCTCTAGCATGCATCCATTGGGCCTCTTCAACAAGATGATTTTTAAACTTAACCAAATATCTATAATATCTATGGCCAGTTCTAGTAGTCATAAAATCAGTATCTATAATAGTTTCAGGCTCAAGAATTTTAGTTTCTTTGTCTAACAAAGATGGGTATTCATAGACGGGGTGTACATGTAGTTGTCCTCTAAAAGGTCGTAATAAACTGATATGGAAGGTGTTGTGGATTTTCCAATGTTGTGGTAATTCTAGTTTAAATGCATTGTTGTTGATTTTGTGTATGATCTTAAATGGTCCATAAAATCTCGGTGCTAATTTGACAAAGGGGTGTTTATCTACACTTTGTAATCTTCATTTTTCAATTTGTAACCAAACATAATCATCAACTTTAAAACTCATAGCTTTTCTTTTCTTGTTTGCTTGTTTTGTGTATGATTGCTGGGCTTTGGCAATCATATCTTTAACTTCATCAAAAATAGTGGCATGTATGTTAGCAATATCATCAGCAGTCTGAATTTTGTTTGATAATGATGTAATCGATGTAGGCAATCGATATCCATAAATAATTTCAAATGGTGCTTTCTTTGTAGCTGTATGTGGTGTGTTATTATATGCAAACTGAAGTAAATGTAGATATGTATCCCATGTGTGTGGTTTTGAAATTGTGTAAGCACGCAAAAGGTCTAAAATAGTACTATTAGTAGCTTCTGTTTGACCATTTGTTTCAGGATGAAATGCAGATGAAAAATCAATCTTTGTTCCTAAGTTAACAAACAAAGTAATCCAAAAATTATTGCAGAATCTAGAATCATGATCAGAAATAATGACTTTTAGTAAACCATGGTTAGTGAAAACAGTTTTCAAAAACAATTGAGCAGCTTGAGATGCAGTTAAGGTTTTCTTGCAAGGAATAAAATATGCTTGTTTGCTAAACCTATCTACAATAGTCCAAATCATATCATGATTAGTTTTAGTGTTAGGTAGACCAGTGATAAAATCCATTGAAATCTGTTCCCATGGTCGTGATGGAATGGATAATAGCATTAGTAAACCATATTGTTTACCATGGTATCTTTTAACTCATTGATAAATTAGGTATTCATATACAAAATTAGATACATTAGTGTCCATGTGTGGCCAATAAAAATCTTCAATCAATGTATGCAAAGTAGATATAATTCCTCTACGACCTTGATATGGGGGACAATGAATTTCATGCAAAACAAATGATCGAAATGGAACAATCACACATAATCTTTTTTCATAAAATATAAATCCATTAGTGTAAAACAATGAATCAATATGAATCCAATTATTTGCAACTAGTTTATTCCAATCAGCTTGAAAAGTAGGATCTTAGTGATAAGTATCTTTCATAGGGATAAGGGAGTCAAATGATATCACGGAAATATTTTGAATTGTCGGTCTTCTACTCAAAGCATCAGCAACAACATTCTCTTTTCCAGGTTGATATTGTATAATGGGATGAAAACTTTGAATAAAAGCAGCCCATTTAATATGCTTGTCAGATATTTGTGGTTGACTAAGGAGATATCTAATGCTTTGTTGGTCAGTTTTGATCATGAATTCAGATCCCATTAAATAATGTTTCCATTGATGTAAAGCTTGTACTACGGCTAGCAATTCCTTGTCATAGGTAGAATATTTAAGTTCAGTTGGTTTGAGTTTGCAGCTAGAGTAAGCTATGGGATGAGAATCTTGCATAAGGACTGCTCCTATTCCAAATCCACTAGTGTCAGTAACTACTAAGAAAAATGGTCTATTGAAGTTAGGTAATTGTAATACAGGAGCATAAGTTAAAGCATGTTTCATCAAATCAAAGGACTTTTGTTGATTGTCAAACCAATTATACACGATACCCTTCTTTAAGAGTTTTGTCAAAGGTAATACAAGTAATGAGAAATTCCTCATAAATTTTCTGTAAAAGCTAGCAAGACCTAGGAAATAACATAATTCGTGCACATTTTTAGGTATCGGCCAATTTAAAATTGCTTCTATTTTTTTAGGGTCGACTTTAATACCTTCTGATGAAATGATATGTCCTAAATATTCAATTTCTGTTTGGAAAAATTCACTCTTTTCTAGATTTTCATATAATTGATTGTCTTTTAATCATTTAAAAACTAAAGACAAATGTTCATAATGCTCATTCTCATTTTTACTGAAAACTAATATGTCATCGAAGAAAACAATGACACAATGCTGATGTTTCAAAAATATGTGATTCATCATACGACTGAATGTGGCTAGTGCATTAGTTAAATCGAAAGGCATAACCAGGAATTCATAGTGTCCAAATTGTGTTCTAAATGCAGTTTTGAATATATCATATTTGTCCAATCTTACTTGATGATATCCAGATTTAAGATCTATCTTACTGAATATGGCAGATCATTGTAGCTTGTCCATAAGATCATCTACCCTAGGAATCGGGTATATATTCTTAACAGTAATTTTATTTAGGGCACGATAATCAATGCACATGCGATAGGTATTATTTTTCTTCTTCACTAATAAGACAGGTGCACCAAATGGAGAACTACTAGGTCTAATTAATCCTCTGTTAAGCAAATCGTCTATTTGGTTTTGAATTTCTTTCTGTTCAATTTGGTTATGTCTATATGGTGCTTTACATGGTGGTTGTGTTCCAGGAATTAAATCTATCTTATGATCTTTAGGACGTACAGGTGGTAATCCAGGTGGTAAATCAGCAGCAAAACAATCTTGGAATTGGAAAAGAAATTGTGCATGCCTAGGATGCATCTGGTTTTCTTTAGCTTGAATTTCATTCACCCATATTAAATAGGATTTGCTACTTTTACGTAATGCATGTTTAGCCTGAGTATGAGGAAGAAATGGAAAATTATTGGAAGTGTGCATTCCATGCAGTGTGATTTGTTTTCCCTGAAAATAAATTTTTATTGAATGCATAGAATAATCTATATCAGGATTGTATTGATGACGCCAAGGCATTCCTAAGATAATGTCACTAGACTGCAAAGGTACAACTAAGAAATTTCTTCGTTTGGTATAATCACCAATTTTAATTTCTAAATTATGCACCTCTTGTGTTCCATTATATCTCGTACCTAGAAATGCAACCTTGATGCGATAGTGTGTAGAAACAATATGTAAATTCAATTCTTTGACCAATTTTGCAGAAATAAAGTCGTGTGTGCTCCCATCATCATGTAAAATAGTCTTTTCTTTACCATGCACAAAACATTTCATTGTTAATAAGGAATGGGGAGTTGGCATACCTGGCAAAGTATTAGAAGTAGTACTAATGTCGTCATCATCTTTCGTAAAATCCGGCATCTCTTCACGTTCTTCATCTTCTATTGCTCCCAGATAATTGATATGAACAGATGGCTTTTTGGATTGATAATTGGCTACTAGATATCCAGGTTGATAGCATTTGTAATAAACTATGGGTTTTGCTTTGGATACATTATTGGTAATGGCAGGAAGTTTAGGAATGTTGGGATTTGATTGAAGAGATGGATTAGGGTTTGGATTTGTGTTTGATGGCAAGGCAGGTGGTCGTGTCCAAGATTTACGGAATGAAGATGGAAGAAAACGACTTTGATTGAATCTTCGAAAATTTGAATTGAATTGTTTGGAACCAAAGTTATCATTAGTTGAAAATTGTTGTGGTCGCTTATCTCGTCCGTGAATTTTGTCTTTAGTGTCATGGGCTAAGAAAATTGCATCTTCAAGGGTTGTTGGCTTGAACATATTAACCTCCGCATAAAAATGTCCAAGTAGGCCAAACATAAACTTGCGTTTATGAGTTGCTTCAGGTACATCTTCGAGCATTCGTAGTTGCAATAGAGCATTCCAGAAGCGCTCAGTATATTGTGAAATAGATTCGCGATCCCTTTGTTGTAGAAGATCCCATTGTTTGATTGCTTTTTCATGGAATTGAGGTGGAAGAAAATTCTGCAAAAATTTCTTTTGGAAAGTCTCCCAGGTAGTGGGACAATCAACACTTTTGCGGACAACAGTCCACCATAAGGATGCTCAGTCAACTAAATGGTTAGTGACACATTTAATTTTGTCTTTCTCAGCATATGATTCTTCATGGAAATAATCATCAAATTGACTAATAAAAGCAAGTACAGTCTTTCCATCGCATGATCCATTGAAAGTACGGAATTTGAAGTTTCTTTTACTTATCTTTGTTTCTTTCCGAATACATTGGGCTTCAAGTGTTGCATCGATGATACGTTGTATAAGATCTTCAGGTTGCGATCCATCTTGGTCGGTGTAGATCGTTGCAGATTGGCCAATTTAAGCTTGCAAAGTTTGTCGTACTCTTCGTTCTTCTTGAAGCTGGATTATAATCAAATCCAATTTTTGCTCCATTGTTGGTTCGGGTAGATCACCTTCAGCCATAAAATCTTCCATAGTTTGATCAGTCATCCTGCAAAATTCCAAAAGACCTCACACACTCGAAACCTTGTTAGCAGCATGAGCGTAGCTCAAAGGTAGGTTTACAAGGCTTATATATATATATATTTAGTTTGGCTTTGTAGTATTTCTCCTTTACGATTGTGAAATTCGATGTCACAATTGTCTTCCAAGAAAATAATTTTGCGTATAGACTGCGTGTTGCCGATTGTTCGCTGTAATCTACTTCTATCAGTTCACAAGTGTGAACAGGGGCTTCCAAAGGGTAGTAAACATATTCGTGTGCTGCTGAATATGAACTGCCTCTATAGTAATTATTGAAGTTTGAAGTCTATGATCTTTAAGACCTTAGTGACTAAGAATCTTTAGTCTTTCAGACTAATCGTGGATTTAACAAGCTTATCTTGAAGCCTTATAAGCTTATCTTTAAAGCTTTAAAAGCTATGGTGAAAATTTCTTATCTGTTGAGAAGAAACCAACGACTTCATGAAGGATCTTCCTGCGTGGTCTCCGCCTGCAGAGGCTGGTCCCTCGCGATCTGAGTGTACAGCTTTGCCACGAGACTAAGTGTAGAGCTCGATCGTTCTAGGAGCTCCACCTTCGCGTGAGATGGTAAGCGATTGGAAGCTCTCGATCTCAGCTTCGCTCTGATACCATTAGTGTACAAATCGGACGCCGTATGTGCGCGTAGTGAGCGTCAAAAGGTCCTAAGAACAAAAAAAACTATACTTTTGCATAAAAAACAAGGAAGAAAGCTTGCACGACATGAAGCAAGAGACTAATTGGGTGCAATCTCCCCCCATGCCTTGTATGAGTGCTCCACAAAGCATGCATTTTATATATTATTCATCTTCAAGCTCAAAAAATAGCCCAATTTACAATTAGCACGCTTTAGCTTTTGTGTTTGCTTTTGTGCCACTAAAGAATTAAAGCTATTGGGCGCCCAAGAATTCAAGAGTTACCCAAATACAATGTCCAATACAAATATTTAAATCGTGCGCCCATGCACATACAAAAGTAATAAATAAATATCAAGCGCTTTAATAAATAAGCGCGTCAAAATATAGGCGTCATGTCTAAGATATGCGCCCATAAAAAATTGATAATAATTTGAATACACGCTATCCTCCAATGCTTCCCAATGCCACCGCTGCTTGCTCTACATATCAACTAAAGCATTCACAATTGTTAGAAAAATAATACAATTAAACCGACAAAAGTGAATACCTAGCAGTCTTCAGCTACAAAAATAAATTGGTTAGAACTCAATCCTAACCTTAACTTATTATGAGTGCGCACTCTAAACTCATAAATATTTATTAATTTAAATATGTATTTTGCAGAATCACCCGCTATGGAATCACCCACTTACACATTAAATTAACAAAACACCTGAAAAGGATAGGTATCCCCATCGACTTTTTGCACAAAGAATCCACCTTGTGTATGAGCCCCGGTAATAAAATTTTACGGAATCCACCGCAAAACCTCACGGAATCCATCATGGAATATGCCTCCTGGTATCACTCTCATACTCCCTCTCTCAATCACAAGCTCAAGCAAGCAAGAAGAAGAAGATGATGGTGATGATGAGAGCTACTTTTGGCCACACATAAGAATGAGCTTCTCATTCACTTTCAACTTTATATACAAAACCCTAAATTCCTTTTGGGCGGTCATCCCCTTATCCTCTTTTTTACATGGCCGGCCGTGGCCTATAGGCTCTTTTTTCCATTGTCCTCCTATCTTTCTAGCTTCCTTTCTACCGCCCATCTATCTTTACAAATTGCACGGGTGAGAGCCCGGCACTCTTAAAATAAATCATAGTGCGCCCTACGCCTTTTTTACAAAAGTATCGACTTACACTTTTTCTCATACACTTTTCTCCTTGATTTAGGACTTTTCTGCACTTCTTGTGTTTCCAAATTCTTATTGGCGCGCCTTCGTCTTCTATTTCACTTTTTCCTTGGCCTTGTCTTCTGCTTTAGATTTTTTAGCTTTTCTACCTTGTTCATTTGAGGGTTAACAATTATTATTGTATAATATGATGCGTGCAAACTCGTGTCGATCGGCTCTTTGGAATGCTTGTCATCATAACCTCTTTGATTCTCATGTTCTTTTTGGAGCATTGGGTCAAATGGAGAGTTTTCACGATGGAGCTCTATAATCCTTTAGATGGGTTGCCTGTCGAGGATGCAAAGCCCTGTCCTTGGATATGGATGTTTTGCTATAGCCATGTACTTTTGGATCAGTGGATTATATAGCATGTTGAAAGCGAACACATCTGCAATAGGAGATGTAGTCAAGTCAATTTTAGTAGATGGCCGTGAAAGTGATCCATCATTCCAAGAGACTAGAGGGTTGTTGAGAATAGACGGTCCAAGGTTCTGTTTGCAATTCCTCTTGTTGTTTTGGAGACCGAGATGGATGTATCAATGATGCTCAACAGTTAAAGTTGTAATGGCTTTGCATTGAGAATTCATTTTGTGTAGTCTAGTAATAGTGAGGTTATGTATTTGTTTCTGTCTTTGTTCGCAAGACATTGTTGGCATTTTGTTATCACCATGTTGACTCTATGTTGTTGGCATGCAAGGATGAGAATAGTGCTTGACAAAGCCGTTGTTACTTGTATTTCTTCTATAGATGGATTGTTCTTTTGCAAGATGATAGTATGATGTTGCATTGTGACTATACCACATGATGTGCACATTATTAGTCTTCCAATGATGCTTTCACATTATGTTGCCCGAGATGATTCGAATTTGTCTATATCGTACCAAGTTGTAGCAAAGGGTTTTAATGATGTTTTTCTACAAGCCATAGTTTTCATTTTTCTACAAGTCCTGAAGGGTGCCTTGTGACTTTGTTTTTGCATTACATCCATTGATGCTAATGAGAACAATATATTTTTATCATTTAACTACACTGCACTTGTTCATGAAAATAACATGCTATACTTCACAATTACATATTTTTTAAAAAATAAAAAGCTTAGTTTATCTCTTTTACATGTGAGAATGATGGTTTTTTCACTTAATAGTACTTCAAATAAATCAAATCAAATCAATAAATATTAAAATGAATAAACATTAACAATACTTCAAAAACTAAATGAAATGAATAAACATGTTATATAGCATACTGAAGAGATGGCACAGGTCTCTTCGTATTTAAATATTTATGGGGGAGGGTGCCATTTCCCCGTCCATTCAAAATATCACGTTTGTTGAAGATATACAATTTTGTTTTTTCATTACATTTGTAAGATCATAACATCTTTTTTTTTTCTATACATTCAAAATATTGTTTTATTTTCCTTTCATTTCATTACTAATTAACTATTAACTACTACAAATACTACTTAGTATAATTATTAATATTATTAATAAGTCTAACTATCTAATATTGCTAATAAAGTAATACTAATACTATATAAGTCCATACTAACTAATATATTTACTAACTATAATAATCTAATCTAATCGTTAAAAATAATGGTTTAAAATAAGATGACATCTAGTCTAATCATTTGAACTAGTCATTTAAATTGAGAAAAAAACTAATTATATGAAGGAAAGATAAAGACTAACAAATTTTGTTGACTAATCTTGGAGGCCTATTTTAAGCACCCCTGTGCTGACCCCTTATTGTCATGGATCAAAGCATACAAGCTTCCATTGGGCATATAATCAAAGATGAGGAGCTTCTCCTATTTGAGAAGTAGTAGGCTCATAGGGGGATGAGGTTCTCATGCCGGAGGCCATCGAGCATCTCCATGTGGGCTGTATAGTCCTCCTTGTCGTTGGTGATGTCCTAGAGTCTTTTCACAGCCATGACAAGGCCATCCTCGAGCATGGCCTTGTATGCAGTCCCCAGGCTCCCTTTCCCGAGCACCTTCATAGATGCCCTTAGTAGATCCTCTAGGTTGAATGTTTGCTTCGCGGACTTGTCTACGCAGACGAGGTTGCTCTTCTCTTCTTGCTCCTTCTTGGCCGCTGTCTGCAGCAGCTGTTGTGGTAGTTCCTCCTCCTGGTGCAATATGCGAGATGAAGCTCAACCAGTACAACTAATTTGTGAGAGCACTAGCTACTATTGCTTCTTCTTCTCCACGTAATCCATCATCATCCTTGTTGTCCTTGCGCCTTTCTTCCCTGTAATGGAAACGAAGAACAGCACTTTTTTTTTGGGCAACCATACATTGAAACTTCTGTTTAGTTTGGCTTTGAGAATACAAATAGTAGATCCAAACTAGAATGCTCCAATCAAGAGTGATGTTCTTGCAATGCATCTATTGGTTGATTAGCCATTGTGATTTGCATAGAGAGGATTGTGTAGACAACTACTCCCATATTCTTCTTGATCCTTTGAATATTGGCCAAGCCCAGATGATTGCGGCATCTAATCAGTTGCTTCTCGTGACCTTTGCCATCTCATGAGTCTGTTGCAATTCCCACATTCCAACTTATCATATGCGGTTACCCATGCAAATCATGTGACACGACCACACAAGGTGATGATAGCTTATTCCCTTTGCTCTAGCCTAGCAACAAACACCTTGTCATCGTTTCTTCTATGCGGCATCTAATCAGTTGCTTCCCATGACCTTTGCCGTCTCATGAGTCCGTTGGAATTCCCACATTCCAGCTTATCATATGCAGTACTCATGTAGATCATGTGACGCGACCACACAAGGTGACGATAGCTTATTCCCTTTGCTCCAGCATTGCAATGAATGCCTTGCCATCTTTTCATCTATGGTGCAAGTCGACGTTTGTGTTGAAGCATCCATCATCACAAGAAGGCATTAAGAAGAAAAGCAGCATTGATGGAGACATGACTCAAGCTTGTGTAAGATTGCTGATGTGAGAGATGATAGCTCGTCTAGGAGAAGAGATTACTATAGTCCTAGCTTCAAACACCTCCTCGAGCGCCTCTGGCCGAGGGCTACTTCACTCTCATATAAGCTATCGGTATCGAAGTGCTAGTTGCTAGTCTTGATGGCCGTGGCTATAGCGGCCGTCTTGTCTTCTAACCTAATGGAACTTCTCACATAAGATGTCTTCTAACCTAATGGAACTTCTCACGTAAGATGTTAACGTCAAAGAGTCCTACGATTCCTAAAAAGAGGGGAGAGAGTCCTACGATAGAAAATATGGTCGTGGAAAAAGATAAAGAAAATATGGTAAAAAGAGAAGGAAAGTTCTGGTTGAACAAAAAGATGACATTCAAATGCAAATTGTGTGGAAAAGCTTCAGTCCTGCGGAGTGGCACCGCACCTCCATAGCCTGCTGTCTTTTGGCCGCAGACTCGTTTGGCTTGTTACGCACCTTCGCCTTCGTCTCCATCTCCATTTTCTTCTGCCGCATCCATTCGTCAAAGGTGTGTATCCGCCTCCCTCACTCAGTTTTAACAAGGCCGTTCGTTTGACTTTCTTCGCCACCATAGCCTAACCGCATGCCTGCCATCGCAGAGCGTGTTGGCAAGCGATTGAAATTATTTTTGCGCTCTCGCCACCCCGTTTTTTGTTGCTTGTGCTCTGCTTCATGTTAGGTTTTATTTGAGCCTCTTTCCTGACCATCCCTGGTTTTTGTTTTTCAGTTTTTTGACTAGGAGATGCGTCCGTGCAGATGCTCTTGAAGCCAGAGGATCATGAACTTTCATTTCCTGCAGCATTGGACATCGTATGTCGGGGTGCCTGTGTAGTTAAACCTGCTTCGTCAGCTTTGCCAAAGTTGTTTGAACCGTGTTTTGGTTCCATTTAACAGGCATGAGTACAAAATGGTGTTCATATAATTAGCCAGGTTCACGTGATAGATCTGAATGGAAGTAAATGATCGGAGACTTCCTTCCAGACGTTCATATGCCCACACGTTCTGTTAATGGCTTCCTGGCTAACCTGCTTGTTGTCTTACGTATGGCCTTTCAAGGCGTCCAGCGATTGTTCTGTCTCTCGCAAGCTTGTTGATCAGTTGCCGATACAGCCTTCCACCAAACAGTTCACCTTCGCTCTCCGCCATCCTGAGAATCCATCGTGTGTGGTATACATCCTTGCTACTGTCCTCCTCTCAGAGCGTTCATCTGTTGATGCCCGAGACTTGATAAAAAGTCTGAAACCAGAATCAGTCATTGCAGAAGTTGGATCTGATGCTTTAGGGTTGATTCAAGCAGAGTTTCTAAGGTCAACAGATTCCAAAGAACTGAGCTTCATTCCCACTTCACCTTTTCATGTCATAAAAGAAAGCTTCTCTGATGGAAACAAGGCATCGAGAAGGATCCCAACATTTCCTCTGCATGTTCAACAAGATGGCTCAAATGATGGTCATACCCTCACGAAATACTTGAGAATGGCTGAAACTGAAGTGTTGAGGGCTATTTTTGGAACAACATACACTGGTCATGTCACAGCAGCCAAGAAAGCTGCAGCGGAGTCAAAGTCGTTATTCTATTATTTGGAAGTCCCAAATGTATCAAAGCCAGAAGAGGGATCGATTGAAAGTAACTCTACAACAGACTATGCTTCCAAGAGTTTAGCAGGTTCTTGGCGCAATTTAGTGTTGTCTCACTTAAAGAGCTCTATAGGCCATCCTCAGAATTATCTAACTGCTACTCTGCAAGACAGTCTGACAATGGCATTTCTATCCCTTAATCTTCCCGAGTGGCCCGAAGACTTAGATCCTAATGTTGACATGGATTATGCATGCCCATTATTTGCTCAACCAATTTATCCTCTGCTTGTTGATTTGCATACAGTGTATAATGATCTTCCTGGAATCAGTATAGCTTTAAAGGCAACACAAAACCTGTTGAGAGATGTGGAAACAGGGAGGAATGTGGACTTTACAGAGCTTTCTCTGAGTCAGTGCTTCCGGCTAGCTGTTGAAGGATTGCGAGTAAGCCTAAGTGTAGCGGCCCTTGCTCCCCTGAAAATGAACAGAACAGCTTCATCAGAAATAGACTTTGAGAACCTTTCATTGGAGGAAAAATCTTATGCTCTGTTAGCTGAAGCTCTAAAGCAGCAAGCACAGCAGTCGCACACAGTAGTGGCAATTTTAGATACTGCCAGTGTTGCTGGTATCAGGAGGCACTGGTTGACCCCAGTACCAGAGTATGTATCTGCTCTAGCAAAGGAATGCTTGATCTCTGAAGATGATGTGGGGATTGATGCAAATGGTACAAGAAGGAAGAATAAGCTTCTGGATAAGCCTATTGTGGTTGTTGGTGCTGGAGCTGCTGCTGCACTGGGTGTGGCATCTTTATCACACGTGGGACCTATGTCAACTGCTGTGAAGATTCTTACATTTAATATTCCTGCAGTGGTCAAACTGGTTCTGATGCAAAGTAAAAGGGGTGCAGTTACAGCCATGGCAAAGATTGTAGCACCTGTAGTGAAAGTTATGGTGCCATCAGCTAAAGGTTTGGGAATAAGTAAGGTTATAAGCTTATCAAAAGCTCCTGCTTTAAAAGCTGCCACTGGCAGCATGAAAGTCAAGAGTGCAGCACATAGTGTGGTTGGAACAGCTCAAAGGGCCAGTCTCAATGCCATTCGGACAGCTTTTTACAATGTAATGCAGACTAGAAAAAGAAAGATTACAGCAGGAAGACCGTGGCTAGGCTTTGGAGTAAGTGTTGCTGCTTGTGTTGGACTCTTGAGTTTTGGAGATGGGATTGAAAGTGCTGTTGAAGCAATTCCTGAAGCTTCATCGATTGCATACCTGGGGCGAGGCGTGAAGAGTTTATGCCATACCTCTGAGATTATAAAGCAAACAGAGGAGGATCAATATTGGGAGAGAATGTACAGTAAACTATATGGGTTACTGATGAGAAAAAAGTGATGGGAATGGAGCGTAAGCTTTGTGGCAAGGATGTTTTTTTACTTGGTATGGAGTGGTGCAGCATTTTTGAGCCTCCTTTCAAAGGATTTGAACAAATTGTTGGGGCAATCGTTGATTAAGGATGCATTATGATCTCCTGCTCTTCTCAGCGTCATTTGAGCTATGGCAGTGTATAAAAGGTGTTGAGATTTGATAGCTGCTTTGATTGGAGTATCTTTGATGCTGTTGGTTAACTCATGACTTGGTGCAGTCTGGCTGTTGGAGACTGTAAATTGCAGTAGAAGATTTAACCATCCACTATGACTCTGCCAGGACGAAAAGTGTAAATTCAATTCATTGTTAACTTTACCAAGGCTGTGCTATAATTTTGGCCTGACAGGGACTTTGTGCCAGCCCTACAGCATGATACTCGGTGACATGTTACCAAATGCTAACAATATGACCTTTATTCTTGATAATAGTGTCATTCAACTCTGAGACTGACATCAAAAGTATCTACAACTTTTACTCACGGCTATTTCTTTGTACAGATGTCTCACATTGATATCTTATGAACTTTTCTATGCTGTTTCATCATTTTACCCATTTGTGTGCATAATGTCCAATTTTGAGTTCAAGGAAACTGTCAGTTGTTGTAATTGTGTGGCAAGTCACTCATATAAGGTGAGTTGGATGTATGCATTTTGGTTCCAATATCTTGTCATCATTGTGGAGCTCAGGGACATTGAGCCTTCAGGTAGTATATGATGAGCTTTTGTTTTGTTGAAAGTCAGATTACTTCTGACAGATAGTTTGTGCTCATGTGTCTTACACAATTGAACACAAACCTTAAACATATATCTCAAATATTGCAGAACTGCATATTTTGACAACTGCATGCGTTTGCTTCTTTAAGAATTAGGATTGGTTAGTTCACTGGAATAGAACCTAACATGTAAGAATCTGCATAGCATGGGGATACCTCCATACATTTAGCAGTGCATTCAACTCTGTTTTTGAATGTTCAAACCCATGCTTTCTGTTGACAAATACTGATGTACTATTTTATGTTAAGTCAAAATTCTTTGATAGTTATGTTACTAATTATAACATCCCTATTGGGTTCTATTTATTGAACATGGATGGGGAGCAAATGGAATGGAGATAAGCCAGTGAGAACCTACTGTGCAAACTCGTGGTGCATCACCTAGATAGAATATGAATGGAGATAAGCTAGTTCTCACCTACCATGCAAACTAGTGGTGCAGAACCTAGATAGAATCCAAATGCTATTAGTTGTAGAATACATTGAAAATGTAAAATCTGTCAGCCGATATGTAGTGCATTATCTTCTTTTATATACATCTAGTTGTAGAATGCATTGCAAATGCTTGTTAGCAGACATCTTGTACATTTGTCCTTTTCTGTGTACATCTCTTGCTCGTGAAGCTGAGTCTGAGTCACATGAGGACTTTGGGAACTCCATTGTCTGAGTCTGTCATTTATTGTGTGTCAATCTTCTTCATTTCAGGCACATTAGGTGGAGATTAGAGTGCATTTGCCACTGACCACTCGGGTCTGCTTGCAGTGCATTCTTATGATCAATGAAGTGCATTTTGATGTTGGTCATGTGGGCAGCTGGTTGGTGAGTTTGAGCCATCCATCATAACCCTCTGGCATCAGGTTGGCTTGTTAATGCATCCTGTGCCTATCTATACACAGTCCCACACCCATGCCTCCATACTTGTCCTCAATCATCTTTCTTAGTCAGGTCTTTTGCATCAGTCTGGCTCCCTCAGACGCACCTTTGTACCATGTTGCCATAAGTCTGGCTCCCTCACAGCTGCACCTTTGTAGCATGCATCGATCATGTGTAACCTTGTTATCAATGTTTTAGATCAGTATTTCTTCTGTTCTTTTGTGCCCTTATCTTTGTTCTTTCTCCTCTTTGTGTTCCTCCTCTGTTGCACACTATCATATGGTATCATTACCAAACTGAGAGATGGAGAGCTTGTCTATTTTAGTCAGATTTGCTGTGTTTGGACCCCTTACAGTTTTTGTGACCTCTTGAACCTTAGCAGCTGTCGACAATCTATTTTCTGCTCACGTCATAAAAAATGCAGGCTATCACAGCATTTTTGCCTCCATCAAGAATAGGTTAGCTAGTTTGCTACACCCCCCTTTTATTGTTGCCATACGCCTATTTCACCAGATCATCGACGCCACCATTCTTATTATCGCTTGCTTCTCAGCGATTCTTTGCCTCATTCCGGTGCTTACATTGACGTAGGCCAGCAGCATGCAAGGGTCATTTGGTATAGCCTTGTATTCAACTTCCAGTTTTTGATCGGTGCTATTTGGTTCCTTCTTCCCATTGTGTTCGTTCTGTTTCTTCCCTCCTCTCCTCGTTCATGATGTTCCGTTGTGTACTTTCACATGGTTATCATCAACAAACCAGAGGAATCGGAGCAACCCCCATAGAGAAGACTTCATCGAATTGTTGCAATTACATTTTTATTGTTTATTGCTTTGTGTGGCATCTCTCTTGTTAGATGATATTAAGGTGCAAGTTCTCTAGGGAGGATTTCATCACCTCCGGCCTTTGAAGTCGCTTTCTATAGTAGGTAACTCCCTTTTCTCAACGTAGATAGTTAGCTCTCCATGTTTTGGAGTCTTAGATATCCAAACACAACACAATTTTTATCTTTTTGTAGGTATTTGAAGGATTGCTAAGATCGGATGTATAGTCACTTTGATAAAGGTCGTGACGACCGACAAAGCAATGACTAGGATCGTGAAGATCGGTGTCACAATCATCAAGATGAATGTGAAGATTGAGATGATTGGAATGTTTGGTTTAAAATAGGGACAATGGGGGATTTAAAAAAGGAGGGAATGAATAGTGTACAAATTTTGAATATCTCTATCCTCGTGTTTTTCTCCTCTTTTTTGAAAAAAATTCAATTTTATTTTTCTTTCCTCCCACATTGTTAGGTTGTCCTAGGAATTGAGCAATAGATCACTTTTCCTCTCTTCTCCATTCTCAGTAAATTTATCCTATTTTGTGGTGACAAAATTATATATTTGATGTTTACTCTATTTTTTAGTGACAAAATTATACATTTGATTAGTTATTATTTTTTCATTTATCTATCATTTTCAATGGGTTTTGATGATCATGATTTTGCAATCTGGTGTTTTTGCAGCAATCAACATAAGATAAGAGTAGAGATTCCACCATTTTGTCTTTGGTAAATTAGCTTATATGTAAATTTG
Organism: Lygodium microphyllum; assembly: GCF_053477565.2. Lineage (NCBI taxonomy): Eukaryota > Viridiplantae > Streptophyta > Polypodiopsida > Schizaeales > Lygodiaceae > Lygodium > Lygodium microphyllum. The sequence goes on along the minus strand of NC_141146.1, from coordinate 84,307,429 downwards.
TCTCCTTTGTATTGCTTAAATTCATATGACTGACTAGTTATTTCTTGTTTGAGAGGGATTCATGATTTAAGTAATCAATCATTGTTTTCTCATATCTATCATTTCTATAGGTTTTGGTGATTATAACTTTAGAATCAATTGTTATTACAATAATCAATAGAGAGTGGTGCAAATATTCTATCTTATTAGAGTTTCCTCTTTTGTGTTGTAAGAATTCATATGAATGATTAGTGATTTTTGTTTTAATTGAAGTGCTGCAAGGTTTACATGAAGCACATAACTCTTGATCCACTAATTTGCTATGGGGAGTAATTCATTTTTGCCAGACAACATGGGTTTACTAAAAGTAGAGGTTTATAAATCCTCTAAAGTATCGGTCCTATGTGTTCATTTGAATCTCCATGCCATGTGGCTATAATCCATGTAACTCATGTGCCATATCATCTATGTAATGTGCAATCTGCTTAGCCATAGAATATGTATCAATCCAAAATACCAATTCAGATTTGTATGCCATTGGGCTCTCATTCTTTGTAATATTCATGTGTTCACATAAAGTATTGAGTTAGATTAGACTCTATTCATTATAATGAATATTTTTTTTCCACGAAATTCTCTAAGTATTCTTGTAACATTCTTTACATTTTTTTTAAATATAAATGCTATGAGTAACGTGATGCTTTGAAATTGTGTCTACACTTTGTCTTGATATACATATCTATATGCATTTTGATATTGATGTTTGTGTCTTGTTACAAAAGTGTGAATATCTCTTGATGCCGTAGTTGATTCGTACAACATATTGATGATTATTGATTGGACTTAAAATGTTGAAAGAAAAGTATCATAAATCTATTATCTAGGTTATAATACCTGAAAGAAAGATGAGCATTCACTCGATAGAAGTACGTGACAAGAAAGAGGAAGAAGGGAATTAGATCATTGATACGTATCATTGCTCATCTTGGGTGCATATGCGTCCAAGTATGAAAGGAGCTTTCAAGGTGAAAGCATCTATAATTGGAAATGTATCAAATCACTGAAAAGGTAAAAATTGCAAATATATCAAAGCACTAAAAAAGTAAAATGTTGGCTCTTAAAGGAAGGTTGATTCTCACCTTGTAATAGTGGTGTTGGTACAACATGTATTCATGCATAAACAAATACATGTCACATCCACTGTAACCATTCAATAAAACATTGCAAACAGTAAGTCTCTGCAACACATTGAAAATTGCTGTGAGTAGAAAAATATTGAGAGTTTTGCATGTTCTTTCCAATGTTACCACATTTAAATTGGTCGATCACTTTTTTAGGGGCACACAACTGAGTAGCTCGTAGAGGGCCTTGTTTTTTTTTTTGTGTGATTCCAAGTACATACTATCCAAGGGGAGTTGAGAATATGGAACCCTTGAGTCTATGTGTATACCCAAATTCAATACCATAGAATGGCCATTGTGTATTAGCATTATTTTATATATGTATAGTACAAAATTTTTAGTAGGCATATGGAACCCTATAAAGCTCAAAGGATATTCATTGAAGTTGGTTTATACCAATTTTAATTTTTGCACATATATTCAATGAATGCAATAGTTTGAGACATATTAAAAGTATGCACACACGTAAAAAGTGCATTGGAGGACTGTATAACAATAATTTCAAGTAAAACTTGGATATTGAAAATCACTCTTAGTTTTAACATAGGAGTGCCAAGTTACAACAAGGGACATGGCTTTCATGTAAAATTTCACTCTCTCAATTGATTCTATTCTTACTTTAGGGTTGCTCACAACAACTAACTTTGTTGTCCCTTGATCAAGGTACACGTGACATCATGGCTATGAATATTATTGTCATATGTGAGGATTGCCTAGTGTTCAAGTACACAGAGGGAGGATGCTCAAGGGTGAATCGTTGTCCCTTGATCAAGGTACACGTGAATGTGAATAGTCCTTTGATGGTTTAAAACTTAGTATTTTTAAGATACAACTAGTTTAGTTTTTTCTTAGTTGTTTCATTTCATACATTCTCTCTTCATCTCCTCACATCCACCACATCCCTCCTAGTTGTTGTGATGGATACTTACGTGCACTTTGATGGGTGGATCCATGATACTGACTTTCACACTCAGAGTGATGTGATCTTTGAGGTTTTCTCAAAGGTCTTTAACTTAGAATACATACTCTCACTACTGGATGCTCTCCTTCAGGTCATAGAAGACTTTGTGGACACTATCGCCACTTGCACATACTTTATCATGGGATCCAACATGACTTGGATGAAACGCCTCCCTGACCTTGAATATTAAAAACACCAATACACAAAATTTTTATTACATAGTTTTTTAAATCAAGATAAGATGCGTACACACAAATATCCACATTGGGACAAGGGAAAGGTGCCTCCTCTCTAATGTTAGTTGATAGAGTATGTGTATGTTCTTACAATTTACACTGATTTTTTTAAACATGTACATCCTCCTTTTTTTGAGATACAAGACATATATGCGTATGCCTATGTGTCGGGGGGAAAGAAAGAGAAAGAGATGGCTCCTTCCAAATATTACATGATATAGTGTGCAAGTGACAAAATGACACATACATACATACATGTCAACTTTATGAAGATGTTAGCTAAAAACATAGCTAAATATCATGTGTGCTTTAATGGTTTAAAACTTAGTGTTTTTAAGATAGAACTAGTTTTGTTTTTGCTTAATTGTTTCACTTCACACATTCTCTCTTCATCTCTTTACATCCAGCACATTCCTCCTACTTGTTGTGATGGATGCTTGAATGCACTTTAATGATGAGTGGATCTATGACATTTGCTTAATTGTTTCACTTCACACATTCTCTCTTCGTCTCTTCACATCCACCACATTTCTCCTCTGTATTGTGATGGATGCTCATGTGCACTTTGATAAGTGGATCCACGACACTCACTTTTACAAACCAAGGTGATGATATCTTTGAGGTTTTCTTAAAGGTCTTTAACCTAGAATGCATACTGTCACTATCGGATCTTCCCCTTTAGGTCCTAAATGATTTTATGGATATTGTTGCCACTTGCACATACTCCATCTCAAGGGATTCAACATGACTTGGGTACCTTTGGAATAGGTCATGGTACTTGAAGGAAAAATAACCACCAAAAAGTGGTGAGTAGGTGTTTGGTCCACATGGATCCTTCACACACAACACAGTTTCCATGGGGAGTATACCAAGTATAACATCTTTGGAGCTTGTTGAGCGTGATTGTGCATTGCCAATCTACCTTCGTATGTTTGTATACCCCTGTAGAGGAGGAGAGCTACAAAGATACAAGTCCAAAGGTTGATGCTATTAACATGCAGGGAAGAAGAGCTCCTTGAAGTGCCAATAAATATTCAAAAGGAACATTGAATGATGGTGGAGGAAGGGTTGGCTCTCATGGTGTCGTTCTCTTTAGAAGAGCCACATCTCGACAAACCCAACCTTGCCTTCTTGACACCCCTTGTCATAGATGGCTCACAATACTTGCTTTTATCTCATGTGTTGCAATATTTAGAAATGAAGGAAGAAGAGATGTTCTTGGTCCTTGTCAGGGATTCAATGGATGACGTGATTTATTATAGTCACGTAGATGTGCATTTGATGATGGCAGAGGTTGGAAGATATGATTGCATAAGCTTAGATATACTGATTGTTATCATAGCAGCACAGGAGCACATTGCCATGGCTGAGACAGATTACCTTATATCCAAGGCTGCATTGAAGCATTACAATTTGATCTATTCAAACCACGGCTCTAGGTTACTACTAGGGAATTTGTGGATCCCTCTACCTAGAAGGGTGTCTCATTGACACATGAGGAGATGAAGATATATGATGAATTGGAAAATGTAAGATCTTTAGTTATATAAATTTGCATGCCATAAAGCTTTAGTATATGATGTATTGGGTCCCCATGAGTCCATTGGTGAAATCTTAAGTCAAGATGAGGAGCAGTATCCCTAGCATCTGGAGATACTTTCATTAGGGGAGTTTTTCAATCTCAAAAGTGCATTTTTGGATTGCTTTAGAGCAATGGGAATAAATCCTCTATGATTGGACTTTTACTTTTTTAAAATAAAAAAATCATTTAATAAAAAGATAGAAAAAAAATACTATTAGGAGTTTTCATTAGAAATATCTATTTTTACTTGTAATTGTGATTATGACATCTTTTACATTAATGGCACAGGATCTTGGAATACTTTACATTAATGACATATTTAGGATTGTATGATAATGATAACTAAATCCAAATTCAAATCACAAAAAGTTATACTTGTCTTTTTTCCTTCTTTGTTTTTTTCCTCTCATCTTTTTGCCTACTTTGTTTTAGATTGGTTCTTTCTCTCCCTTTCTCTTTGCCATGTGTACAAAGATTTGACATTCAACAAGTTGCCTAGACTCTCAAATAAAATTCACGTTGATGTTTAAATCAATTTAAAATGATGAAAGATGGATTACTATTATTATTAGCAAAGGTAGCTAGATTATCATGCAACAAATCAGACATGGGAAAAGAAAAAGATGTAAGAGCTCTTCCATCTCTACTTGGAAGGGAACAATTAAAGATTTTGGACTTGGAAAAAATAAGAATAATGTAAAAGAGATATTAGTATAACATGTATTTATACATAGATAGTTGCATTTGTAACCTAAAATTTCAAACCTTCTAATGAATAGGCCTAATTGTAAGTATTTTTTCCTTAATGTCTTTCTTCTATCAAACTTGGTATCTCATTATACTATGAATAAATTTGTTTGTTTTGTAAATGCCAATCCATCTAAGCTTGAGTAATGGTAGTCAGTTGAGTCTATTTTTGATATTATTATTGTTATGCATGGTTATGTTGGAGAAGAAATGTACAAAGATAGGAGAAAAAGATAGCTCACAAAGAACGGGGTATTCTTTTATGACCATGCTTATGTTGCCCCAACATGGCATTGCTAATGGGGAGCAATATCCCTCCATCCTTTGCCGACTTTTCAAGCTTTGAATGGCCTTTCCAAGCCCAACCACTCGTAAAATCTATAGATGTAAAATGTTTTCTAAGATATAAAGAGAATTAAAGCCATTAGTGTCAATGTCTATAGTATGGATGGTCCAAAAATACTAGATTTTTGGAAACTAGCATATTTTTTATATATTGGATATTATTTATTATAAATATCCTAAAAAGCTATGGAAACTTCTAGAATAGGGTATCATGTTTTTAAAAAAACAAGTGGCTTTTTCAGCGAGTTTTGGAGATTCAACACAAAAAGAAGGATTGGCAAAATCACGTGCGTCATGATCGCAGTTTACAAGCAACAAACAACACTCCGAACAGAAAGAAGAAGAAGGAGTGATCTAGAAGAATTCTAAACAAGTGTCCTAGGGTTTTATCCCCCTTTTGGAGCCAACCAAATCATTAGACTTGTGGTCTAAGCATCAGATTGCATCTTGGAAGCTTCAGATTACTGATTTTGCCAAGATTCCCTCCATAAAGAACTCTTCTACAACCCTTCTTCTCTAATTTAGCTATAAATAAGAGGTATGGGGAGCCATTGAGAGCAGTTGAAGTAAGAGGGGAGAGGCCCTTCTCAAGAGTATAGAGCAAGAAGGAGTGGAGAAAGAGAAGTGTGAACACTGGAATTTCTCCTCAAGAAGACAAGGAGGATACTCCACGAGCTCTCGAATTCAATTCCTCCATCCCTTCTATCCTATTCCCCCCTATGGAATTAAGACTCTTCTCAATTTCTCAAAATTCTTGGTGATCGCTTTTTCCCCTGTCAATCAAAATTCCGTCAATCTAATTACCCCCAAGCTCCTTCGCTAAATTCCCTTTTTGGCGATCCCGCGATTAAAGACCATGGTCCCGAAGAAGAAAGCTATGAAGGTCACAGAGGCAAGAGCTGCCAATAATGTTGTGGACACAATTACTACAAACAAAATGGCGAGTACAAGGATTACAAACAAAGCCGTGAATCCCATCAACCAAGCACCCATCATGGATCTTTAGGTACTAATTTTCTTAAGTAAAAACAACTAGCAAGCCTTTATCCATGAACATGCAACAGAAGCTGTGTGTATAAAATAAGATTTTATTCGATTCTTATATATAATTTCTTTGAGAAATTCTTAACTGCGAATTCTAAAGGGTAACTTGGGTTTGTACAAGATGAACCGAAGCGAGTACAAGGAAGGTATTGTGTCTCTAAAAGATTTAATATTTTTTATTTTTATATTGATCAAACAAAATCTGTGAATCATGAACACTGATCCTCGATATATAAGAGTCCTTGAGATGCAATTGCCAAATGATACTGTTTGTAATTAAACTAATCAAGATTTTCTTTTATTGCAGGCAAAGACCTACAAAACTCCAAGGGAGTTATCCTCAAGTATGAAATTCTTGCTTAAATTCAATCCAAACTAATCCCCAAGGAAGCGGAAGTCTAGGAAGACTATTGGAAGGTATTGCCACTTATGTTGATTTGTCTCGAAGTTATTTTTCCACTTATGCTAATTTGCCTCAATGTTATTATTTTTGAAAAGAAAAGATTTGCCTTGGAAATAAAATTTAGTTGGAGAAACCAGATGATACATATATTAGATCAAATATACAATTCTTCACCCTTATATTACGAAAGGCAATGGATGTTAAGCGGAGGGTATTGTTACATTGATGCAAATCATATTGCTTATGTCCAGAATACTTTAAAGAGATTAAGATGGATGGAAGCCCTTAAGGTTTCCAAGATTTATCTCTTCTATAAGGCCAAAGTAAACTTAAACATGTTCACCAGAGGGCAACAAGTCAAACTAAACCAATACATCTATGAGGAGGTTATAAGGGTTATACTAGCTAATCAAGTCATGGTTGTAGGATGCTCTAGTTGTCACAACTACAAGAAAGATGGATTACCTTAGCTTCCTCTCAAATATAGATGTATGGATATCTATTCTTAGAATCCTAATTACTATGTGATGGATGTATCACAATGCCATGATTGTGGTAGGAAAATCATTTTCAAAAATAATATTAGCTTCCAAACTACTCAAATGATGTATTTCCTTTCTATTGATGTAAAGAATTATTTTTGTCCATCCATTGTCTCCTTGATAAATAAAAAATAGTAGATATAATTTTTTTTCTAATTAAAAATTAAAACTCTATTTTGAAGTATAAACCTTGATCATTATATTGGGAGGATAAGTAGTACATAATTTCTCTCCTAAATTAATGAGGTAAAGTAAGCAAGTAAACATCTTTTTAAAAAAAAATTGATTGGAAAGATAGTTGATCATAAAATTGTATAATCCTTAGAATGTCACCCTAGATCTCAATACTACGGAAGCCTAAGAGAAGAAATTTCTACAAGCCATCAGAGTTTGATGGTAAAGGAAGGGACATTTCAATTGAAGTAGAAACATGGATGGAATCTATAGAAGACTATTTCACTACTGTAGGAACTGCACCATCAAATCAAGCTATGATCACCAAACTAAAACTCACAGGAGATGTTCATCTTTCGTAGAAATAGTGGTGCAAGGACCAATGAATGCCCAAAGGCACTATCACTTGGGGCAAAATTAAGGATGCGGTATATGGGAGATATCTTTCGCCCACATATCAAACCGAGAAGATGAATGAGTTCTTCAATCTAAAGCAGCTAATCCTAAGCCTAAAAGCCTACTATTCCAAACTTGTAACACTTCTAAAATATGCACCTATGATGGATGTTTCACACAACAAGTATCCAAATTTTGCAGTGGTCTAAATCCACCCCTAAATACGTGTCTTGAATCAATGAGACCATCGGATTTACAAGATGCATTGATTCAAGCAGCTCCAATAGTTTCAGGAGATTGAAGGAAGGACAAGAAATGCAAAAATTTGGAATAGAAACAGTCGGAATAAGAGCTGAAAGGTGAGAAGGATCGAAGCTTGCACACGAGCTATGGCGGGAGAGCAAGAGCAAGAAAGAGAGAGACAAGAAATGGGAACTCCAACAGTCACAATGTGTGATCGGGCCTTCCTTTATTTACTAGTCACTAAAAAATGAATGTAAAGAATAAAGTGACGTGACGGACGCCCGCCACCTACAGTGTGCAGTGGCGGGTAGTGTCGGTGTAGTAATACACGGAGCGGCACGGCGGAGGCGCCTTTACCCCAACAACCTCCCACTTAAAGGCGAATCTACCCCAGTGAGAGAGAAAGAAAAGAAAAAGACAGTACAACTGTACTTAGGTACAAGGGATGAGGAAAGGCAACATCTCATCCAACGCCCATCAATCTCTTGAGGAAGACAAAGCACTCAGTAGTGAGGCTTTTCGTGAGCAGATCTGCAGGATTCTCGTCAGTGGAGATCTTGACAAGGTCAACAGACTTGTCCTCCACGACACCACGTATGAAGTGATACCTCACCTCAATGTGTTTTGTCTTCACATCAAAGACCTGATTCTTAGCCAACTGAATGGCACTCATAGAATCCGAATGCAGTGTAGGTATCGCATCAATCCCAAGGTCAGGAACTAGATGGCCTAGCCATATGGCCTCCTTGCAAGCCTCAGTGGCTGCAACATACTCGGCCTCAGTGATAGACAAAGCCGTACACTTCTGAACCCTGGACATCCAAGAGACAGCACCTCCAGCATAGGTGAATACATAGCCAGAAGTGGACTTCCTACTATCTGCATGTCCTGCATAATCGGAGTCAGTGTACCCCACGACCCCTGTATCCTGGCTGCCATAGCAAATACACATATCTGTTGTGCCCTTCAGGTACCTCATGATATCCTTCACGGCATCCCAATGTTTCCTACCAGGTGTAGCCATATAGCGTGCCACAACACCAACTGCAAATGCAATATCTGGACGAGTGGCTATCATGGCATACATCAAACTGCCCACGGCTGAAGCATAAGGGATCTGGGCCATCTCAGCCCTCTGCTCATCTGTCTGCGGACAATCGGCCTGTGATACCTTCACATAAGAAGGCAATGGACAGCCAATAGGCTTTACGTCCTGCATGCGGAAGCGCTTAAGGACTTTATGAACATACTCCCTCTGTGACAAGTAGAGGAGTCCTTGATGCCTGTCGCGTCTAATGCGCATACCAAGTATGTGAGAGGCCTGTCCCAAATCCTTCATCTCAAAGCTCTTCTTCAGCTGAGATTTAAGAGCATCTAGCTCATCATGAGCTTTCCCTGCCTATCAGCATATCATCCACATAGAGTACCAAAATAAGCAATGAACTATCACGGGCTTTCTTCGTGTAAAGACACGGATCCATTGCACTCCTGCTGTAGCCCTGTGACTGCATAAAGGCTTCAAACTTATGATACCATTCCCTAGGTGCCTGCTTCAAGCCATAAAGACTTTTCTTCAACTAGCACACTAGGTGCTCCCTGCCAGGTTCTGCAAAGCCCTTAGGCTGCTCCATATAGATCTCATCATGCAAGTCTCCATGTAAGAAAGCCGTCTTGACATCCATCTAATATAGATCTAAGTCAAGCTAAGCAACCAAAGCCAAGACCAAGCGCAGGGTGGTCATCTTAACCATAGGAGAAAAGACCTCATCAAAGTCTACACCATGCTCCTGCTTAAAACCCTCTGCTACCAATCTAGCCTTGTATGCCGGCTTGGGGTGTCCAGGGGTACTTTTCAGCTTGTACACCCACTTGCATGGTAAAGCCTTATTGCCCTTAGGCAAGGCAACCAAATCCCAAGTCTCATTCTTATGCAAGGAGTCGATCTCAGACTGCATAGCCCTCTCCTAGGAGTGACTGTCACCCCTGCGCATAGCCTCATCATAAGTGAAAGGCTCTCTTGCATCTGTAACCAAAATATAATGCATAGAGGGCTGAAATCTATCACGTGGATGTCTATCTCTAGCAGACCGTCTCACTGCAGGATCTACTGCCTGCCCAGCTGCCTGTCCAACACCCTGACCATGAGCATCTGCAGCTGTAGGTTGTCCAACTGGCTGTGCAGGAGCTCTAGGCTCCTCCTGAAAGATCACTCTGCGGATCTCAACCACTTTCTCAGGCTGCTTGTGCATCTTGTCTTCATGGAAGACTACATCATGGCTGCGTACTATTTTCCGCGCCTGCGGATCCCATAGGCGATAGCCCATCTCTCCTGAATCACCATAACCAAGAAAGATGCATTTAATGCTCTTTGGATCCAACTTACTCCTCTTGTCCTTGGGCACATGGCAGAATGCCTCACATCCAAAGACACGGAGATGCACACAAGAGGGTGGCTTACCAGCCCAAACTTCCTTTGCAACCTGGAAATCCAATCCACTAGAAGGCGATCGGTTTATGACATGCACTGCCGTACTAACTGCCTCAGCCCAAAAGCTCTGTGGTAGGCCTGCATGGCTAAGCATAGAGCGCACACGCTCCTGAATAGTCCTGTTCATGCGCTCAGCCAAACCATTCTGGGCGGGGGTGTAAGGGGCGGTCAATTGACGCTTAATACCCCTGTCATCACAAAACTGCTCAAAAGCACGTGAGACATATTCTCCCCCATTGTCAGTCCTAAGGCATTTCAGCCTATACCCAGTCTGGTTCTCTACAAGAGCAAGCCAACGCTGAAAGACTGCCAAGACATCAGACTTTTGCTTTATGGGATAAGCCCACACTTTCCTAGAAAAATCATCAATGAAGGTAACAAAGTACTTCGTGCCACCATAGACATACACGGCATGGGCCCTGCATGGCTTACCCGATTTCTTATGCGTAGACCTATTCTGCTTACCATAAAGACAATGATCACACAAGTCAAAACGTGCATAGTCCAAAGGCGGAAGATACAAACCAGATAACATTTTCATTCCCTTCAAAGACATATGCTCCAAACGGGCATGCCAAAGTGATACATGTGGGATAGAACCCACTGCCAAAACATGGTCTACAGAAGACCCAGATACAACAAGAGGATAGAGGCTGCCAGCCTTGGCGCCTCTAGCAAGCACAAGTCTGCCTTTGGTAATCTTCCAGGCAGAATCCCCAAAACAGACATGAAACCCTGCATCATCCAACTGTCCTGCAGACATAAGACTGCGCGTAAGCGCAGGTACATGACGTACATCCCTGAGCAAAAAGGAACTGCCAGTGGAAAACTGCAACTGAATATCTCCATAGCCCACAATACCAAGAGACCTGTCATCTCCAAGTCTGACTGATCCACATACAGTACGGTAAGAGTGAAACCACTCTCGTTAAGGCGTCACATGGAAGGACGCACCTGAATCCAATAACCAGCACTGTGCATACATACTAGGTGTCTCAGTCAAGTATGAGGCATCAGAAGAACTAGCTGCAAGTATGAACTCAGCACTACCATCGGAATCCTCGGTCTGCGTGACATTAATTTCTTCAATCTTGACGCTGGACTTCTCAGGTACTATGTTGCGATCAGAGGACTTCTCCTGCACTTTCTCTTTCCCCTTATCCTTGCACTTCTCATTGTGCAACTCATGACACTGTGGTCTGATATGGCCCTTTTTTCCACAATGATGACAAGTGATATTAGCGTTGCGCCCACGCGACTTACTACGCGACTTTCCACGAGATTTAGACTGACCCTTTTGAGAGTCACGGCCATGGCCATTCCCACGTTCATTCCTATCATTCCTGCCTCTAACTGTCAAAGCATGTGAAACACGAGAGGCATCCAAGTTTTTGCGATTAACCTCTTCCTGCAGAAGAGCACTCTCAACATCATTCAGTTTCAGAGTAGCACTAGAGGCACATAGGGCAGTGCAGAATGCATCTCATGACTCATTCAGAGTCCCAAGCAAGAAAAGAGGAGTTACTTCCTCTCCAAAGGTGATATCCTGCGAAGTCAAGTTCTTCAATATAGCATGGAACTGGCTCAAGTGAGCAGACATATTCGCATTATCCTTCATGTGCAGATCCATAAGCTGCTTCAACCAGTACATCTGACTCGCCGGACTTTTCTTATCATAAAGATTCTTGATCTTATTCCATAGATCCCATGCACTCTGTGCTTCCTCAAATACATTATAATGTACCTGTTCAGTGAGAGACAATACAATCGTGGACTTGCATAGCTCATCAAGTTCAAGCCAATCGTCATTGTCCATAGTTTCAGGCTGCTGCCCACTCAACCGAAGTGGCTTAATCTGAGATTTCTGCACCAAGACCTGCCAAATTTGACTCTTCCAATAAGAGCAGTTGGTACCATCCAACTTTGTGATGTTAAATATGGCATTATCAGTCGAAGAGGATGCCATAATGCAGGCTGGAAATGCACAGACAATGTAAAATTGCTGGTTGTTTTACTACAGAAAATGCCCAAAATCCACTGAAATGACCTCCAAATGGCGAGAAAAGTGTGCCAAAAGATGCTGCCCACTTAGTACTAGGTGCGGTACACCAAATCAGGATATTTCAGCATAAAAAATACTGCTCAATCCACCAATAAATGCTTGCTGTAATAAATTTCAGAATTGCAATAATGAGAGCAAACTGTCCCAAAACTGAATCTAATGTCAACTAAACAATGCTAGGTCCAAAGCCGGCATAAAGAGGACAAAGCAAAGCCAAATGACAATGAAAATACATGAGCATAACACCGAGAGATGTCAAATAGCATCTGCCAGTAAGAGGCACACCCCACAAGTGACCAAGTCAATGCGTCATACGCTTCCCAAGAGCATGACATACATGAAGCAACTGATGTAGCAACCACTAAGCAAGACATAATCCGAATGGCAAGATCTCTGTCAAGTCAATACATCCAGTAGCAAGCCAAAGTCAATATCCCTGTGAGTCGGAAGTGCTCAAAACATCCAAATCGGAGCTCCAAAATATCTGTCAAGCATGGACGAACTAAGAGGCATCAACCACGGACCAAAGCATGTAATGCATAGAGCTTATTCGTCACGTACAGACAATAGGCATAAGCGGCCCAAATGCCAGTCAAGTCGACCAAACTGCCAATGACAAACCAATAACAACGGAGCAAATGCGATGCTAAAAAGCATTTCGGAATTACGATCATGAGTTCGAAGTCGATCCCCAAAGTGTAATACATCATGACATAACCCATAGCATACATCTGGTATCGATATAGAAGCAATACATGTGACAAATGAGCTTCAGCCCGCTCATGTACATAAGCTCTAAACAGTCCAAAACTGTCAATTTCCAGCCCAAAAACAATGCCAAATCATGGGCAAATCGAATGCATACATTCCCAAGACATTAGGCATCATGTAGACCGCATACGGGCATCAAACAAGGTAAACGAAGTAGAGTATAAGCATCAAATGCCAATGCCAAGTGTGGCTGCCCTATTTCTGGCATTGTATAACAGTAAATAACAGTCCCAAATCAGCCAATATTTCAGGCCAAAATCATGGCATAATCATGTGCATACATTCCCAAGGCACTAGGCATCATGTAGACTGCATACGGGCATCAAATAGCACAACCAGAATGGAGTATAAGCAACAAATGCTAATGCCAATGGTGCTGCCCTATTTTCAGCCTGTTATGATAGTTTATGATAGTCCCAAATCTGAAGAAATCAGCCCCGAATGATCAAGACCAATGCCCAAATCTTGAATGACATCAAACATGAAGTCTATAGCCCTCTTGATCAAGGTAGAGAGCAAGAAGCAATGGCCAAGTGTGAAGCTGAAGTAGACGAGTGCTAATAGCCTGAAAAAAAATGGTGCAATCTACCCTGTTGGTGCTGAACTTGCTGCTGCTCCACATGGGCTGAAAAGGGGGTAATGGGGGGCTCAAGAAGGGCCTATCAAAGGCCTATGACAAGCCTCTTTGAGCCTTGATAGGTGTAAGGCACAATATGAGGAGAATAAGCTTCAAGGGTTTTAAGCCATGGCTGCCCTTGCTGTTTGCAACCTGTAGATTGAAATAAAACCCTGAAAAAATGATCAAATACCTCAGTATCAATGCCTTGAAGGTGCCTCAATAGGCCGGGAAGGTGCTCGGGAAGCCGGGGAGTGACGGGAGCTCGGGGAGATCGGATATGGCTGCCGGGATGGAGATCCAATGCATGAAGGGAGTCGATGCGAAGGTAGAGAAGCACCGAGTCGAGCTCGAGCAAGAGGAAGCCAAGCTCTGATACCAGTTGAAAGGTGAGAAGGATCGAAGCTTGCACACGAGCTATGGCGGGAGAGCAAGAGCAAGAAAGAGAGAGACAAGAAATGAGAGCTCCAACAGTCACAATGTGTGACCGGGCCTTCCTTTATTTACTAGTCACTAAAAAATAAATGTAAAGAATAAAGTGACGTGACGGGCACCTGCCACCTGCAGTGTGCAGTGGCGGCTACTGTTAGTGTAGTAATACACACGGCGGCACGGCGGAGGTGCCTTTACCCCAACAAGAGCAACTTCCAAGGTTATGCAAAAAGAGCCCAAGGACAGTACCAACCAAGCAGGACGAAGAAAGCCAAATCAAATGCAGTGGGAAGATTTATGCCCACAAAAAGGAGCAATGAGACTCCAAGCTGTTTCTATTGCAATGAACTAGGACATTTCAAGATGTAGTGCCCAAAGCTTGGCAAAGGTTAGTTTCATAGGCAAAGCCAAGATGCCAAGGGAAAGGTCGCTAGAATAAACCTAAAGGAGTTCAATAATAACAAAGACTCCACAATGGAATCCAATATGGAAAGAGCCACAGTACACACCACTCTCAATAAGAAGGGTCCAAATCGCCAATTCTCAGTATTTCAAACACCAGCAGATTATCAAGGTAAATTTACCCTTTCAAATTTTAATTGACTATGGAAGTACCCACTCTTTCGTATCACCAAAATGTGTAAAAAGGCTAGGTATAAGCACTATTCTTGCACCTAGAATGCTCATGGAATCAAAAATGGCAAAGAAGTTCTATCAACACAACAAACTAGCAGGGTAGAATGTAGCTTGGGTGACAATTCTTCTAAAATGAACTTCCGAATTATGAACCTCAGGGCTTATGAGCGTTTGCTAGGAATGGATTGGTTAATTCCAAATAATGCTCATATCGATTGTAGAAAGGGTCAAATCACATTCTAGAACTCCAAGGGAGAACAAGTAACCAATCATGGAGAAGCAGGAAACCCTAAGGTTCAGCTGGCTAAAGCCTTTCGAATAGTAAAGGGACTGAAGAAAGGATTACCCATCTATCTAATTAAACTCAACAAGGCTGAGCAGGATAGTGAAGCTAAGGATCAACCATCTTGGCTAAAAGAATATGCATATGTTTTTCCAGAAGACTTGACAGAGCGCCCACCAATAAGGAAAGTAGATCATGAAATTCAACTCATTCCAAGTGCTGCCCCCATCACCAAACAGCCTTATCGAATGTCGATTCCTGAAGCCATTGAGCTGAAAGAACAACCCAAGCAATGATTAAACTAGGGATACATTCGGCCAAGTAATTCACCATGGGGAGTCCCAATTTTATTTTAGAAAAAGAAAGATGGAACACTCCGCCTCTGTATCGATTATCGTGGATTAAACTAGATGACAGTGAAAAATAAATATCCAATCCCTAGGATAGATGAGTTACTTGACCGACTCCGGGGAGCAAAGGTTTTTTCAAAGGTCGATCTCAAATCAAGATATTATCAAATAAGAATTAGGGAGGAAGATATCCCTAAAACTACTTTTAACACAAGGTACGGTCATTATGAGTTTATTGTGATATCATTTGGATTAACAAATGCTCCTGCCACCTTTAACAGGTTGATGGATGACATTTTTCGACCCTACCTTACTGCGTTCTCGTCTTCTTTGATGATATCTTAACATATTCCAAGAATGAAGAAGACCACAAACCACAGCTACGAACAATTCTTGAAACAATGAGAGCCCACAAACTATATGCTATAAATAAGTAATGTGCATTCTTCAAGAAGCAGATTGAATATCTAGGATTCATAGTATCGACAAATGGCATTTCAGTGGATCCTACCAAGGTCCAAGATGTACAAGATTGGCCACCCCCAACAACAGTCAAGGAAGTGCGAAGGTTTTTAGGGCTAACGAGTTGGTATAGAGTCTTCATTAAAGACTATGCCTCAATTGCCGCACCTCTCTGTTGGGGATAAAGGCGCCTCCACCGTGCCGCCCCGTGTATTACTACACTGACAGTACCCGCCACTGCACACTGCAGGTGGCGGGCGCCCGTCATGTCACTTTATTCTTCATTCTTTTAGTGACAGTTTGAATAAAGGAAGGCCCGGTCACACATTGTGACTGTTGGAGTTCCCATTTCTTGTCTCTCTCTTTCTTGCTCTTGCTCTCCCGCCATAGCTCGCGTGCAAGCTTTGATCCTTCTCACCTTTCAACTGGTATCAGAGCTTGGCATTCTCTTGCTCGAGCTCGACTCGGTGCTTCCCGACATTCACATCGACTTGCTTCACGCATTGGGTCTCCATCCGGGCAGCCATAGCCGACCTCTCGAGCTCCCGACTCTCCCCGGCTTCCCGAGCTCCATCCCGGCCTTCTTGAGCTTCATCAGGGCCTTGCCCTTGAGGTATTGCTTCAGCATTTGCAGGCATTTGAGTGTATTCTCAATTTGAAACAGGGCAGGAACAAAGGGCAGCCACTCTTCTTGAGCTCCATAGCTCATATCTTCCCTCCCCTTTGCATTGGGCCTTCATGGCTTGGTATGTGCCTACCTTGGGCCATCATTGAGCCCCCCCCAACCATCCTAACTCCATGTGATTGGAAGCAGCACTCCAGGCCTCAACACGCTGAATATGGCGCCCATTTTCAGACTTTGACCTCCACGTTTTACAACTGAATGCTTTGTTGCTCATGGAGCACTCATCATTGGCCTATTTGGAGGGCATTTGAGCCATTTTTGGATGTCATTTTGATGCTTTGGCTTGACATTGAGGTTGGGAGCTGATCATTCTCAGTTTTGAAACTGTCATTCACTGCATAACAGTGCTGGAAACAGGGCAGCACCCCTGACACTGACATTTGTTCCTTATGCCTCATTCCATTGGAGCTATTTGATGCCCTATGCGGTCTATTTCCTACCCGGATGTATTGGGGATGTATGCATTTGGTTTGACCATGATTTTGGCTTGAATTCGGGGCTGAAATCTACTATTTAGAATAGTAAATACATGCTGGAATAACAGTGAGCTGAAGGTACTTTTCAGCTATTTGATGCCCGTATGCGGTCTACTTCCTACCCGGATGTATTGGGGATGTATGCATTTGGTTTGACCATGATTTTGGCTTGAATTAGGGGCTGAAATCTACTGTTTAGAATAGTAAATACATGCTGGAATAACAGTGGGCTGAAGGTACTTTACATGCTTTGGCACTTACCTACTGATACCGGATGTATGCTTTGAGCTTTGGCATGATGTCTCTGACATTTGGGGATGACTTGGAGCATATGTATGAGATTATGTGATGCTTTTGAGCTTCGCATTAGCTCCGTCTTCACTGGCATTTGAACCGACTTGGCATGCTCGTGGACCGCCTATGCCTCATGTCTTTGCTTGACAGTTAGGCTTTTGCATTACATGCTTTGGTTCGTGACATATGCTATTTGGTTCATGTATGCCATACAGACATTTGGAGCTTGGATTTGGATGTATTTGAGCATTCCCGGCTTACTTGATCACTGATCTTGGTTGCTATTTGGATGTCATTGAGTTGACCGAGAGCTTATTTGGGCTTATGTATTGCTTCATGGTTAATACGACCGGTGCTTCATGTATGTCATGCTCTCTTAGATGCGCTTGATGCATTGACAGGGTCACTTATCATTGGTGCTTTCTCTTCGGTTGTTTGAGCTTCTGAGCTCGCTTTGTACGCCTTTTGTGCCAGTGGGAGCATTTTACATGCTTGCTTGACCTTTGACAGTTGCATGCTATTGGAGCACTTACATGTATTTGGAGCAGTTTATGTCTTGAGCAGCTACATACGCATTGAGACTTTGGGATCATACTCCGATCTTTATGGATATGCATTGATGTACTCTTGGTTCACAGGATGCTTATGAGCTGAGTCTTATATTTGGATCTTTCTCTTTGAGCAGACACCTATTTGTGTCAGGTTTTGGCAGTTACAGGAACACTTTGCCTAGAGTGTCTGGGGGTGTGCCTTTCACTGGCAGATGTTATTTTGACATGCTTCGGTGTTGAGCTCATGTTCTTTTCACTGTCATTGGCCTTGCTTATGTCCGTTTCATGCCGGCTTTGGACCTAGCATTGTTTGCTTGACATTGGATCCTATTTTGGGACAGTTTGCTCTCTAGACTACATACCTGCAATTTATTACAGCAAGCAGTTATTGGTGGACTGAGGTGTACTTTTCATGCTGAAATATCCTGATTTGGTGTACCGCACCTAGTACTAAGTGGGTAGCAACTTTTGGCACACTTTGCTCGCCCTTTGGACCCCGTTTTGGTCATTTTTGGGCAGTTTATGCAGTAAAACAACAAGCAATTTTGGACTGTTTGGGCATTTCCAGCCTGCATAATGGCGTCATCTTCGCATGATAGTGCCATCTTTAACATTACAAAGTTGGATGGTACCAACTACTCTTACTGGAAGAGTCAAATATGGCAGGTCTTGGTGCAAAAATCTCAGATTAAGCCACTTCGGTTGAGTGGGGAGCACCTTGAAACTATGGACAATGACGACTGGCTTGAACTTGATGAGCTATGCAAGTCCACGATTGTATTGTATCTCACTGAACAGGTACATTATAATGTATTTGAGGAAGCACAGAGTGCATGGGACCTATGGAATAAGATCAAGAATCTTTATGATAAGAAAAATCCGGCGAGTCAGATGTACTGGTTGAAGCAGCTTATGGATCTGCGCATGAAGGATAATGCGACTATGTCTGCTCACTTGAGCCAGTTCCATGCTATACTGAAGAACCTGACTTCGCAGGATATCACCTTTGGAGAGGAAGTAACTCCTCTTTTCTTGCTTGGGAATCTGAATGAGTCATGGGATGTATTCCGCACTGCTCTTTGTGCCTCTAGTGCTACTCTAAAATTGGCAGATGTTGAGAGTGCTCTTCTTCAGGAAGAGGTGAATCGCAAAAACTTGGATGCCTCTCATGGTAGTCATGCTTTGACAGTTAGAGGCAGGAATGACAGGAATGATCGTGGTAATAACCATGGCCGTGACTCGCACAAGGGTCGGTCTAAATCTCGTGGCAAGTCGCGTAGTAAGTCGCGTGGGCGCAATGCAAATGTCACTTGTCATCATTGTGGGAAAAAGGGCCATATTAGACCATAGTGTCATGAGTTGCGCAATGAGAAGCGCAAGGATAAGGGGAAAGATAAAGTGCAGGAGAAGTCCTCTGATCGCAGCATAGTACCTGCGAAGTCCAGCGTCAAGATTGAGGAAATTAATGTCACGCAGACTGAGGAGTCCGATGGTGGTGATGAGTTTATACTTGCAGCTAGTTCTTCTTATGCTTCACACTTGACTGAGACATCTAGTATGTATGCACAGTGCTGGTTATTGGATTCCGGAGCATCCTTCCATGTGACGCCTTACCGTGAGTGGTTCCACTCTTATCGCACTATATCTGGTTCAGTCAGACTTGGAGACGACAGGTCTCTTGATATTGTGGGCATGGGTGATATTCAGTTGCAGTTTTCCATTGGCAGTTCATTTTTGCTTAGGGATGTACATCATGTACCTGCGCTTACGCGCAGTCTTATGTCTGCAGGACAGCTGGATGATGCAGGATTTCATGTATGTTTTGGGGATTCTGCCTGGAAGATTACTCGTGGCAGACTTGTGCTTGCTAGAGGCGCCAAGGCTGGTAGCCTCTATCCTCTTGTTGTATCCGGGTCCTCAGTTGACCATGTTTTGACACTGGGTTCTATCCCACATGTATCACTTTGGCATGCTCGTTTAGGGCACATGTCTTTGAAGGGAATGAAAATGTTATCTGGTTTGCAGTATCTTCCGCCTTTGGACTATGCACGTTTTGACTCGTGTGATCATTGTCTTTATGGTAAGCAGAATAGGTCTACGCATAAGAAATCGGGTAGGCCACGCATGAGTGAGCCCTTGGCATTGGTGCATTCCGATGTTTGTGGGCCTATGCCTTGCATGTCTATGGGTGGCGCGAAGTACTTTGTTACCTTCATTGATGATTTTTCTAGGAAAGTGTGGGCTTATCCCATAAAGCAAAAGTCCGATGTCTTGGCAGTCTTTCAGCGTTGGCTTGCTCTTGTTGAGAACCACACTGGGTATAGGCTGAAATGCCTTAGGACTGACAATGGGGGAGAATATGTCTCACGTGCTTTTGAGCAGTTTTGGATGACAGGGGTATTAAGCGTCAGTTGACCGCCCCTTACACCCCACCCCAGAATGGTTTGGCTGAGCGCATGAACAGGACTATTCAGGAGCATGTGCGCTCTATACTTAGCCATGCAAGCCTACCCCAGAGTTTTTGGGCTGAGGCAGTTAGTACGGCAGTGCATGTCATAAACCGATCGCCTTCCAGTGGATTGGATTTCCAGGTTGCAGAGGAAGTTTGGGCTGGTAAGCCACCCTCTTATGCGCATCTCCGTGTCTTTGGATGTGAGGCATTCTGCCATGTGCCCAAGGACAAGAGGAGTAAATTGGATCCAAAGAGCATTAAATGCATATTCCTTGGCTATGGTGAGTCAGGAGAGATGGGCTATCGCCTATGGGATCCGCAGGCGCAAAAAATAGTACGCAGCCATGATGTCGTCTTCCATGAAGACAAGATGCACAGGCAGCCTGAGAAGGTGGTTGAGATCCGCAGAGTGATCTTTCAGGAGGAGCCTAGAGCTCCAGCACAGCCAGTAGTACAGCCTGCAGCAATTCCTCCACAGGGCCAGGGTGTTGGACAGGCAGTGAGATAGGCAGCAGAGCCTGCGGTGAGACGGTCTGCTAGAGACAGACGTCCACCTGACAGATTTCAGCCCTCTATGCATTATGTTTTGGTTACAGATGCAGGAGAGCCTTTCACTTATGATGAGGCTATGCACAGGGGTGATAGTCACTCCTGGGAGAGGGCTATGCAGACTGAGATAGACTCCCTGCATAAGAATGAGACTTGGGATTTGGTTGCCTTGCCTAAGGGCAAGAAGGCTTTGCCATGCAAGTGGGTGTACAAGCTGAAAAGTACCCTTGGAGACCCCAAGCCCGCATACAAGGCTAGATTGGTAGCAAAGGGTTTTAAGCAGGAACATGGTGTGGACTTTGATGAGGTCTTCTCTCCTGTGTTTAAGATGACCACCCTGCGCTTAGTCTTGGCTTTGGTTGCACAGCTTGACTTAGATCTATATCAGATGGATATCAAGACGGCTTTTCTACATGGGGACTTGCATGATGAGTTGGGTTTGTACAAGATGAACCTAAGCGAGTACAAAGAAGGTATTGTGTCCCTAAAATATTTAATATTTCTGATTTTTGTGTTGATCAAACGAAATCTCTGAATCACGGGTGTTAATCCTTAGAATATAAGAGACCTTGAGATGCAATTGCCAAATGATAATGTTTCTAATTAAACCAATCAAGATTTTATTTTATTGCGAGCAAAGACCCAGGAAACTCCAATTATCCTCAAGTATGAAATTCTTGCTTAAATTCAATCTAAACTAATCCCCAAAAGGAAGAGGGAGTCCATGAAGACTATTAAAAGGTATTGCCACTTATGGTGAATTGTCTCGAACTTATTTTGCCACTTATATTAATTTGCCTCGATGTTATTATTTTTGGAAAGAAAAGATTTGTCTTGAACATAAACTTGTTAAAAGTTTATATACAACGCATTCGAAATAAGATGTTTATGATTGTAAGCTAGGTACTGATCTTTCCTAAAATCATCAAGATAAAAGTTATATGACCGAGTACAGATGGCCAGACTGAGGCAGTATTTTGGTGAATACAAAATACCAACTTAAACATTGTCCTTGGTGGCGCTAGACCTCCCTAAGGCTAGAGTGAATAAAACCTACTCCAAGGGATTTTTCTTTTTTTGTTTTTTGTGTTAGTGAATTTAGACCAATCATGACGCAAAAGGTCTTGTTGTAGGAAACTCTAATTAGCAAGAGGAGGTGAGGATACCAAGGGGCTCTAGTCATAAACTCCTTAGGCTCTTACAAATGGTCAACTACCCTTTGATTTCCAGACTATGTCTGGAAGTTCTAATACTAGTTGGGGAACAGAACTTGGAGAGGATAATACTTTGAATAGAAAACATTATAAATGTCATTTTTTTTTGAAATGAACTATTAAGAAGGAATTGCTTTACTCAATTTTTGTGTCATGAAAAAAAGGTGTGTAACAAATTTGTATCAGGAGATAATCCAAAGAAGCTATTTTTATATGTTAAACCTAAAGTGGTAGGTAATTAGGTAACTAAAACTACTCTCTTAAGGGAAGTGGGAGGATGGATGAATCCAAATAGAAAGACTTACTCACATCACTTTAGAATCCGCTAATATTAATTAGCCGCTAGTAATAGATTTGACCGAAAAAACCCAGGTTGATTCTCGTGGAAGCAACTGAAACTTCCACTACGGGGTAGACTCAAGTGAGTCGCCTAGTTAGCAAATTCCAAGGGTTTTATCAAAATCACGGATGGCACTTCCTAGAACATCTCTTGATAGGCTACTAAGAACGTACTGCCAAGGAATAGGTCGGGTGGCACATTATACTATTGGTATAATTAAGAGTCCTAGTTAGCACATGATGGTAGATTGCAAGTGCGAACTAACACAAAAAGGAAAATAGAAAAGTGCTAATTCACACATATAGCTAGGCATACCAAAGTGCTAAACAAAAAGTGTTTGCATACTCCAATGTGCTAGCTAATATCTATTATCATACCTACAAGGTGCTATTTAGCACATGTTGGTAGATTGGAGGTGTTAACATGTGCTAAATAGAAAGTGATGGCATACTAAAATGTGCTAATTAGCACCTTCTTCCATACATATAGGGTGCTATTTAGGACATGTTGGTAGATTGGAGGTGTTAATTAGACATCCTAAGGTAAATAAAAAAGTGTTAATTTTCACGTTGAGTCATAGCAAAGTGCTAATTAGCAAATGCATGCATATTACTAGGTGCTAGTAGCTAGCATCTACAATGCATTTGGAAGAGTGCTATTCAACACAAAGTTGTACTTTAGAGATGCTAAATTTGTACATGATGGCATACTACAATGTGTTAATTAGCACCTAAAAGCATTCAATGGATACTTATAAGGACATTTAAGCATGCCATACTATTCTTATCAACATATCTCATCACACCGCAATCATTACTAAGCTTTTGTGAGCATTGCATAGAGTGCTGGGTAGCAACCATTAAAAGATATGCCTTGTGCTTATTAGCACGTGAATGAATACTTGGAGTGCTAATTAACATGCTTTAGCAAAGTACACTTGCAAGCATTTCACTAAGTGTTTGTTACCACATGTAGGGTATAATACAATTGCCAACTAGCATGTATAGGCATACTCAAAGTGCTAATTAGCACATGTTGGTAGAGTACAATTGCTAATGACTAAAAGGTGCTAATTAATAGCTATGAGAAAATCAAGAGTTGATATTGGAAATTATAAACATGCCATAGAGAGTTGATTTGAAGGTGATATTTGAAGCAAGAGAAGATAGACAAACTGCACTTTTGCTGATGCTAGAAGTGCTAGAATATGAATACTATAGTGCAGTTAATAAATTGAACCCTTTAGATTGAAAGGAATACTTGAGAATCGTTAAGTAGATTCAATGGGTGCTTGATGTAGCATTTTTTTCCTATTCTCTTTCTACAAAAATCCATTTTATTGGGGAGACATGTGTTTTAGTCTCCCAAAAGGAGGAAATCATTTCTTTCATTTCATTTGTCATTGGGTTCATTTGGCTTTACTTCCAACATACTGCCAATGAGAACAATCAATTTCCCTAGTCAATTTGAGCGTGGGCATGTGATCTTGTAGCACAATTAAGCTATGTCGAGACACCTGAAGAATGCATCCCGTCGTTGAAAGCGGTATATGTTCAGTTGAGCTCATAACCATAGATAGTATGACCTTATTTAAGAATTTTTCATGACTATTTGTTGGCCATTTAATAGTAGCCAAAGTCATGTGAACAATTTCTAGGATGGAGCTTTGCACTTTATCATCATGCGTGGATAGTTGAGCTCATAAACCTCACATTACAAGATGTTGAGTGAACCAATCAAGAATTTCACACCAAAACTCCATGCCCAAGCCTATTGTATGATCATTAAATGGCTTCACCAAATTAAAGATGATTCTTTGATTGCTATCTTCAAAAGACTCCTATACATCAACTTTTCATTCCTGATACTGTCTCTTTTTTGTTGCCTCATATTGCTTTATGACAAAACATGATTATAAAACCTTAAGATTTGTACAATAGGGCTTTCTTGATGTGGTTGCACATCTAAGATGGAAAGAAATACAATGATCAATGTAAGAACACGATATTGTAAACCATACAAATGTAGATTTGGTAAAAAAGTATATGTTTGCACCAAAAAAGTTCTTCTCACATGAGAAAGGAATAAGGGGAAGTGAGCTTGATTTAATGCTTACTGATAATACTTTGTCTTCCATCAATGTTCTAGAAACAATAGGTGGAGCACTCCAAAATCTTTTTGCTCCTTGATAGTAGGATGTTGGATGTGGATTTGAGTTCTCCATGCTTGAGAGAGAGAGAGAGAGAGAGAGAGAGAGAGAGAGGTTGCTTCATTGATATGCCATCAAGATTGCTTCAACACCCATGACCTAGAGAGGAAAAATACATTTTGCTTCAACATTTAGACTCCACACACAGAGAGTGAGAGAGAGAGAGAGGAGAGAGAAACACACTTTCTCCGTTTTTAGGAGGGAAGCCACCCATGTTTCATTTCAAATATATATATATATATATATATATATATATATATATATATATATACATAATTTCTCCCCATTAATTTTTCCCTTTCATTTTCAAACTAAAGCAAATACACATACTACATGTGCTTCTTAGCAATGTCCATGGGTGTGCTATTTTGTGAGGCTTAACATGATTTCACCCTAAGCCTAATGTCACTTAAGATGGATTGTTGTTCTTGACCTCTAGGAGGATGATCTTAGGGTCATTGCACAAGTTTTCCACCACTTTTTCACCTACAACTAAGATAGAACTCATATAGGAAGGATGTCCAAGGGCCTCAAGGAAGATATCTTATCTAACAAGATACTTAAAGAGGATTTGAATACATTTTGGTTGAATCAAGATTATGAGCTCTTACTAAGGCTCATTTGACTCTACCCAAAATTCTTGAAGAGAAGCTCACTACTACCAAAGACAAGTTGTGCATGATCAACTATGATGGGGCTCTCACTAAGTCATCCCTACAACATGAGGATTCTTGAAGTTGTTATAAGAGGCTTGAGAAGTAGCAGAGGTAGATCAAATGAAGAACAAGAGACCAAGAGAGAAGCATGAGCCAAGTAATGGAGCATCCACTCAAGAAAATGAGCTATAAGGATAGCAAGAAAGGAAAGTATGCAAAAGAGCTCCACACAACTATTAAGGAGTCTTTGAAGGAGGCGCAACATATTAAGGAGGCTTTCAAAAAGAAAAAGGAGGACATGGCCATAGCCATATGAGAATCATATGAAGAAGACACGAGGAGTAACGAAGCCTTCGTTTCATGGAGAGTTGAGGAAGAACTTGCAAGGAGAGCAAGAGACTCTAGAAAAGGAAAGGGGAAGGCCATATAAAATAAATCAATGAGTGCCCCAAGGGATTTTCAAATATTCATGGCCACTCTTCAAGCCATGTGGCCAAGATCAATGGGTTGGAAATGGATAAGCATACTGAAACTATTATTGTCACTCCATGAGTCAACCACTAGTTCAAAAGAATGCACAAAAAGAACATCACTAAATTTGGATGGTCTTGGCACATTGGAGCACTTGTGCGATGAGTTGAAATTGGACAAAAAACAAGAAATTCAAGGTGAAAATATAAAGGAAGTATGACGAGGGCACAATAGCTCATCAATAACTATTGAGGCACTCATCTTAATAACTACATGACTTGTGGGTCTAGATTGAGGAGAACAACAAGGATATGGAGGAGGTAAGATAAAAGTTACAAGAAGTTGAAAACCTATGAAAAAGAGATAAAACTACTTGTGCATAGATTTTAAACCTCAATATGTAGCTAGAGTAGAAAAAGGTAAGGATTGTAGCTCTCACCAAAGAGTTGGCAAAAGCTCATCAGACTCGACCACAAGTGAAGATAGCCTTCATGGGACTATAATATATATAATTTGAAAAAGTTTGATTACTACAATTAATAAGGTGGATGAGAGAGCTAATAGAGCTTATGAGGAAATGTTGCAACAATTGCTTGTTCACTTGGCATATTTCCTTCACAATGAATGCTACTCCAAGCTTCACGCGACAACATATAAACATGCATTGTCATTATAGTAAGGGCTTTATCAGCATGCCATGTATAAGGTATCTTCCAGAAGCATAGAGGATGTAGAGAAAGCAAAAGCTCAAACAAGACTTGCTACATGTACCTTGGCCAATTTTGACCAAGGAAAAGAGCTCACATTATTGACCTCAAACTCAACAAGATCCTAAATGATTGATCACTTCTGTGACATGAGATATGGTAATCAAAAACTTAGAGCTGTAGGAATGGGACACTCAAAATCCTCTGAGCCAAGTGACATATAGAATGAGTCACTTGTTATTGTGATGAAGCAACTATTACAAGAAAGCCTCCTGAAGTCATGGCACATCCATCAGATTATATGGATCTTCAGGATATTGATAATTCAAAGGAGGGAGTTGAGGAAAAATCTCAAGAGCTATCACTAGTAACTAACATGACACCTAATGCCCAAGAGCGCTTATGAGAGAATGTTGCAAGTCATTCGAGCTACCACTTAGAAGGTACTCACATCTCCGATTGACTTGTAGGAAGTAGAACTACAAAGATAGAAGGTAGATATGCCCTTCCATTCAATAAACCAAAAAAATATACACACTCAATCTTGACCTTACATTTTGAGCGTTCTCTTATCATGTAGCTTCTCAAATTTGCAAGTTAATTCACATACAAGAATTTTACATGTAATGTAAAGCCACAACCTTCATATCACTACATTGATCCTAGCTTTATGTATGATCATTAAAGCTTATAATGGAGGTACCAACAATAATACTAGAGTTGGTACTATAGGTAATTGGATCTATCTATACCATTTGGGCACCCTTTGTTGAGATGGGAAGCTCAACACATGCGAACATTGATGATGCACCACCTAGTTAGATGGGTTTACACATCTATACTTAGCACATCGCTGGTCATTATGATCCTCACATGGTCATTGACTTATCACTTATTATATTTAGTTTATTGTACCTACCTACTACAACTAGCATAGTTATATTTCTAGTTGATTAGTATAGTCAGTTATGCACTTTAACTGAGTAGGTCACTTTCCTTTATGTTGTATCTTATCTACACTTTGTGTACATTGTATTATGAGTGAAAGAAGAAGAAGAAACTAGCAAGAAAATTTTTTAGCCTCCATCTCTCTTCTTGTGTTCTTGAGCAAGCTTCCCCTTGTGTGTATGATGTGTGTTTGGCATGGTAGCTTAAGCAAATCCTCTCACCACACAATTCGTAATAGGGTATCATAGTGGCATCACTGAGAGAGGCTAGTTTTGAAGGTTGAAGTGAAGGAGAAGAAGTAAGAATTCAAGCAAGTAACTAAGGGGTAAGAAGCTCTCCCATTTTTCCACTGTTTCTCTTGGATAGAGCCTATGAAGGCATCAAAAAAAAATCTCAAATTATTGTGAGATTTGGCATGTGAGTAGAGCACTGTATATTCGGCCCCATTTTAGACCTGCAAGGTTGTGGACAATAGTTTTAGGGTATATTGTGATTTCAGTTGTGTCGATTGAACGTGGATGCATATGTTACACATTTTAAATCTATAAGTTCTAGGATTTTTGTCAAGAAGTAAACCCAATTTTTATCTGCAAACAAGTTACAAATTACATGTACTATTGAGTAGTCAGTGAAAAAAGCTACTTCATGTGTTGTTGTATACTTGTTGTGAAAGGTTGCAAAAGACTTACTATTTTGTATCAATTTTGTGATAATGGCAAAGATCAGTGGAAACCCCATCATTGAGAAGCTGGACAAGAATAACTATCTATCATGAAAGTTTTTTATGATCATTTTTCTTATTAGAAAATGTCTCTTTCAGTTCATTTCAATTGAAGAAAATGAGCTAGAGCTAAGTAGTCCTATGATTGTAGAAGAATTAAAGCCATGGAAAGAATGGAATGCAAAAGATAAAAAGGTGATGTATTGGCCATCTGCAAACATTAATAATACTATACTAGGATATATAAAAAATGCAGAAACCTTATATACAGCTTGGGTAAATTTTGAGAATATGTTTTTAGTAGATACAAAGGCACATAGTATTCGACTCAAGCGATAGTTGAATACTTTACATAAAGGGAAGACATCTGTAAATGAGTATGTTTTAAAAGTGAGAAGCATTGCAGATGCCTTACCAGCTCTTGATGCAATGCTTGATGATGATGATTTGGTTTCATCTACTTTGGATAGTCTAATTAATGAAAATGATTGGAAATCATTTGTCACTCTGTACGGAAGCCATTTCCAGTTTTTGATGTGTTAGTCTCTCTCATGATCTCGTTGAAGAGATCAACATACAGAGTGAATCATTTGAAAGAAGTGGTGAATAGGTCCAAGCATTTTACTTAGGATCAAAAAGTGGATGGGGGGATCTTCTTTAAGAGACCGTGATATGGGATATATTGGTAATAATTTGCAAAACAGGTTGAATCAGTAATTTAGTGGAATGTATGTTTTAGGAGGTTGTGGAAACTTTAGAGTTAGGAAGAGCTCTAGAGAAAGAGATGGATGGCAAAATAGAGGTTCTAGCATTTCTAGTATTGTTTGTCATTATTGTAGTAAAATAGGCCATATAGCAACCCAGTGTTATGCTAAGAAGGATAATATCCATAATGGTGGTAAATTGCAACAAGGAAACTATCATCATCTTCATGATAGAGTGAAGATAGAAATGAGATTTTGTTTTTTATGTAGCGTATGATAAATGTTGTTATAGGAAAGGGGACATATGATGATGTATGGTATATTGATTCACACACATCTAATCATATGCCCAGCCATACTAAAAGGTTTGGAGAGATGCATGATTTACAAAATTCAGGTTATGTGCAAACGGCCATGCCACCTAATTTCACACATTGGAATAGTTTCCTTGTCCTTGCATGATGGTTGGACAAAGAGTTTGTCAGATGCACTACGTATGCCATCAATCACAAAGAATTTAGTGTCTATTGGCCAAATTGTAGGGCAAGGATTGAATTTTTTATTTAATACAAAATGTTATTTTGTAGAAGACTCTAATGATAAGTGTAGGTTGATCACAATAGGAAGTAGAGTTGGACCTTAGATGTTGGAATTCGTACTATGAATGTTGTTATGTATCCTAAAGGCAAATATGCAAATGTTGAAATTAATGCACTCCAAAGGGTTGGTTACAGGGTTGCCTACTTTTAGAGTTATAGAATTTTATAAAGTCTATGAAGCATGTTAGTTTGGTAAGCATACAAGACGACCTTTTTCACATGATAAAGATGTGAGCGAGAATATACTTGATGTTGTGAATACAAATATTTGAGGGCCTACACAAAACATATCTCTTCGTGGCAACAAATATTTTCTCACATTTATTAATGATTGTTCAAGAAATTTGTGGGTGTAATTTATGAAGGAAACGAGTGATATGTTTGAGTACTTCAAAGCTTTCAAGGTTACTGTTGAAACAAAAATAGGATTGAAAGTTAAGTGCTTGAGGTCAGATGAAGGGAGAGAGCACCTCTCTAATGAGTTTAGTGACTTCTTGAGGTCTCATGGAATAAAGAGATAGTTTACTTGTAGATATACCCCACAATAAAATGGGATTGTAGAAAGAAAATGTAGGCATGTTGTAGAAGTTGCTGTCAAGATTGTGGGAGAGAAGGAAGGAGTCTCACTTGTAGCTTTCTTGCTTGCACAATGGGGGAATACACACAAAGGTGGAGGCTGAAAACAGTTTTCCTCTTCTTAGTTGTGTAAGCCAAAAAGACTCCAGTACATAGAAATAGAAGAACCCTATATATGGGTCTCAAACCAAACTCAACTAACTAAGGTGGCATACTAACTGAGCCACGAACTAGAGTAGATAAGGATAGTTGTCATCTAGCTATTATTTATGGGCGGTGTACCAACCGCATCTGCAACTGACAAGTCGGTGACATAAATGCACAACGGTCACCCTGGCGTATCATGAGTGGAGCTCGATATCTCAACACTCCCCCTCGAGCTCAATCCCAATTCCTGCACACCAAGCAGGTCCGTAAACTTGCGTAGCTTCTCTGCGCCCAATGCCTTCGTAAATATATCAACTACCTGATCCTCTGTGCTGACATAAACTAGATCAATAAGACCTAGTAAAACCCTCTCCCGCACATAGTGATAATCCACCTCAATGTGCTTTGTTCTAGCATGATAGACGAGGTTATTTGCAAAGTGTATATTACTCATGTTGTCACAATAAATGACAACTGGCCCATCTGTAGGCTGATGCATATCATAAAGTAGCTTATGCAACCAAGCTACCTCACATGCAGCCATTGTTGCGCCCCTATACTCAGCCTCTGTGCTCGATAAGGCAACTGTAGGCTGTTTCTTGCTGCTCCAAGTGACTGCAGCACTCCCAAAAGAGAACACATAAAAACTAGTCGATCCTCTATCAAAAATACTACCAGCCCAATCAGCATCAATGTATCCATGCAACTGTATCTGAATCCATGTCTCATAAAATAGTCCATACTGCAATCTGGACTTCACATACCTGAGTATGCGTCTAGCCACATCCAAATGCGGTTTCCTTGGAGCATACATAAACTGACTTACCAATCCAACAGCATAGCTCAAATCTCCTAGTAATAGTCATATAAATCAAACTTCCTACTATGCGTCCATACATAGTAGGGTCTTCTAGAAGCTCACCTCCATCTGCGCTTAGCTTCACATTCTGCTCCAAAGGAACTGAAATAGGCTTGCAGCCTGTCATCCCATATTTGGACAGCATGTCCAATCCATACTGCCTCTGCAAGAGCCATATCCCACTTGGTGATCTAATCACCTCAATGCCCAAGAAATAACGCAGCTCTCCCAAATTCTTCATCTCAAACTTCTGCTTCAATAGCATTTTCACATGAAGGATATCTTCATCACTATCACCTGTGATAATCAAATCATCAACATAAATGACAAGCAGCATAATACCTTTCTCTGTTTTTCTCACATAAAGTGAGAAATCTGCCTTGGAAATCTGAAAGCCAATAGTGACAAGATACTATCTTGTCAGACCATGCTCTAGGTGCTTGCTTCAAGCCATACAATGCTTTCTTCAACCTGCAAACAAACTCAGGATGAATAACATGTACATAACCTGGTGGCTCCTCCATATAGACCTCTTCTTGCAAATCACCATGCAAGAAGGCATTCTTTACATCCATCTAATGTAAAGACCATCCCTTTGATGCAGCCATAGCGATGACTACTCTTACGATTGCCATCCTTGCAACCGGACTGAATGTTTCTTCATAATCAATGCCATATGTTTGTGCATACCCCTTGACTACTAATCTTGCCTTGTATCTGTTCACAGAACCATCTGCATTATGCTTCACCTTATAAACCCACTTACAACTAATTGCATTCTTATCTTTAGGCAAAGGTACCAATTCCCATGTAGCATTTGCTTCCAAAGCATCCATTTCTTCATCCATGGCTTTCTCCCATTTTTCTTTTCCCATGGCTTGCTCAAAAGAAGTGGGTTCTGGTTCCTATATCACTTTGACTATATAGGCATAGTGAATGGCTGTAAATCCATCATATTTCAGCTTATCCACAGGATACCTAGCTCTAGTAGACCTGCGTGAAGTAGGCTCACTTCCAGGTGCCCTCAAAACATCCCTGGTCTTCCTTACTCCAGGTGTAACAATAGAAGGAATACCCAACTCATCATCAATGCTCTGTTCTGAGCCACTGTATTCACCATCTACATAAGAGTGACCTGCATTCATATCAAACATGGGCTAATCTACCTTCTCTTTTCCTTTTCGTGAAACCTGCATACCACTATCTGCATTTTTTGAGGAGATTCTCCTGATCTCAATCTACTTATCCATGGCGAAGAATATGAACCACTGCTAGAGGACACTCCAGGTCCACTAATATTTTGTGACTGCTGCTGTGAAATCTGTGCAGCATTCCCATTTTGTGCATCTACATCATCAATCACATTTACTGGTTTATACCAGCTACTCATCTCATCAAAAACAACATCTCTGCTCACTGTAAACTTACGAGGGTATTTCTTTTTCCCATCCTGCATAGACAAATGAATTTTTCCAATCTGCACAGTAGGATGTGCAGTATCATCACCAGTCTTCACAAATCCTGGTTTTTTCATTTTCCTTGCATCCTGCATCCATTCTGCATGACCTGTCATGTGGTTTGACGCACCTGAGTCAACATACCACACTTCATTGCTTTCTTCTGCACTTGTCACAGAATTGTTCATGTGCTGCACCATAAACAAATGCTCATTTCTGTCATCACCCTGTCTACTAGAAGATGCATAATTCCCTTCTTGCAATTTTCCATTCATGATATCATTCTGCTTTTTTATAGCAGTCTTTAGCCGTATGACCCATTTTACCACAGTAGTAGCATTCAACATTGTTGTTTGCATTTTGGCCTCTTTGCCATCCACCACGACCTCTTTGGCTCCCCCTGCCTCTAGAGTTACCACGTCCTCCTCCATAGGACTGGTTTTCTTGAGTTTGCTACATATTCTGATTTCTACCACGGCCTCCTCTACCTCTGCCTTTACCTCTTCCAGCATTTGAGTAGAAGACAATTTCTTTTGAAGTTCCTCCTGAAGAAGATGCACCACCATTTCTCTGCTCCTCAGAAATTAGAAGAGCAATCAACTCCTCAAAATCAGGAAATCTTTCACGGACGAAAATGGATGTTCGGAACTGTGTATAATCCTTTCCTAGACCATTCAAGGTCACGGAAACTAAATCATCATCTTCCACTGGCGACCCAATGGAAGCAAGTGCATCTGCAATCTTCTTCACCTTCATGTGGTAGTCATTGATGCTTATACTTTCTCTTTGCACATTGTGCAACTCTTGCTTGAGCTGCATTTTCTTGGCTTGCGTATTTGTGCTATACATTTTTGACAAAGTATCCCATGCCTCCTTTGGTGTACTTACATCCTGAGTATGCACAATCATAGAGTCTGAAATACTAATAGACAGCCAGTACATAACTTTTCTGGCTCTCTCATGCCATCCTTTAAATGCCTGCATTTTCTGTTGATTGGGAACATCAAGAAGAACTGGTTCTTCTTCATTTCCTGCAACAAATTCCCAATATCCTTTTCCCATAAGGAAATTCGTCATTATAAACTTCCATGCTTGGAAGTTGTTCTTGTCAAGCTTTTCAGTGACAATCTGTGAAAGAAAATCAGACGCCATTACAGAATACTACAAAAAATTCTGTCACTGTAAAAAACATAGCTTCAGCCTCACAAGGGCAAATCTGCAAAACTGACGAAAGTGGTATTTGACCACACAGTCACTTCCTAGTGACGATTTTGCATCAACAGGCAACAAGGATGATTCTGTAACTCCCAATGTCTCTGCGCACAGGCATACGATGCAATTTCTACAGTAACTTTTCACCGACCAGAACACCGCGAACTTGGTTTGCTTTCTTGAGCTCCTTACCACCACGAACAAGGCTCTGATACCATGTCAAGATTGTGGGAGAGAAGGAAGGAGTCTTACTTGTAGCTTTCTTGCTTGCACAATGGGGGAATACACACAAAGGTGGAGGCTGAAAACAGTTTTTCTCTTCTTAGTTGTGTAAGCCAAAAAAACTCCAGTACATAGAAATAGAAGAACCCTATATATGGGTCTCAAACCAAACTCAACTAACTAAGGTGGCATACTAACTGAGTCACGAACTAGAGTAGATAAGGATAGCTATCATCTAGCTCTTATTCATGGGCGGTGTACCAACCACATCTGCAAAACTGACAAGTCGGTGACATAAATGCACAACGGTCACCCTGGCATATCACGAGTGGAGCTCGATATCTCAACAGTTGCATGGGCATTGATGGTTGAAAAGAATATACCAAAATATTTTTGGCCTGAAGTTATTTATACTACTATCTATATTATGAATAGATCTCTCATAACTACAATTCATGGGATGACCCTCAAAGAATGCTTTACAAGCAATAAGCTCGATGTGTCACACTTGAAAGTATTTAGTTGTATTGCATATGTTCATGTTTAGATGAGCTTCGAAAGAAGTTTGACCTAAAGGTTGTCTTTTGATAAGTATGCTACAATCGACTTGGCATTGTGTCATGAACTCGGCATAGAGATGTTATTTTGATTGTAATACCTTCCGTTTCCTCCTAGTATGGATGGGAACTTGGTCATGAATTTAACTAGATAGTGTTATGATGGATTGTACATGAATTTTTTTAGTGATGGGCATTTGGGTCATGAATTTAGCTACATAATGTCCTAATATGCTAATTGTTTAGTATTATTTGATGGGATGGACATTTAGATCGTGTATTTTGGCCATAAAATGTCCTCACCTATGTATCATTTTTAGTTGAATTTGCCTACAATGCATCATAGCATCAAAGTATTCAAATGACTCCTTTTCAGACAAGGGCAAGATTGTCTTACCCCATTAAATTTTTCCGATCCTACCCTATGGGTCAAAGCATCTAGGGAAATGTTGGAAGAAATGGATCAGCAACAAGTGAAAGCTATACGGCAAGATATTCAAGCCGCCAAGGATCGACATAAGGCATATGTCGATCAACAAAGGCAAGAATGCATCTTCAAAGAAGGTGACATGGTTTTCCTACAAGTTCGCCCAATGAAAAGTTCCTTATCTTTGGGAGAATTCAAGAAGCTAAGTCCTAGGTATTGTGGGCCATATAAGGTGCTAAAGTGTCCAAGGCCAAATGCCTACAAGCTGCAACTTCCTAACAACTTGAAAGTGCATAATGTATTTCATGCCAGTCTATTGAAAGCATATGTACCTAACCTAGACCATGTACTAAACGACCAACAAAATGTAATGCCCAGTTAAGGAATCCTAAAACTTCAACCAGAAAAGATACTTGACATGCAGGAGAAGACTCAATATAATCAATTATTAATCATTAATATAATTTAACTTAATATTAATGCAAATAATTATATCTAATAATAAACATAAATAAATAATATACTTGAATAATTTATTAATACCAATAATTTATTAGTATTAATAATCAATATTAATTTATTTATTACTAATTAAGATAATTAAGAAATAATAATCTAGTTAATATTAGCTAATTAAGTTAATACCATCTAAATTGATACTCTTCAAAAAAATTATTATTCACTATTTGTCAATTAAGTAATTAATATTTTATTTATTAATTGATTGATGGTTATATATATACATATGTACATATATATCTTCTTCGTTGAGAAGGCATCGGCGGCAACCCCTTGTTAGGCAAAAAATAAAACCACAAATCCACTTTTGACTTTTTTTTGCATTAAAGAGGGGGTTGTCGGCGACACTGTCTTGGGTGGAAAAAAAAGCCAAATGTTGACTTCTGGCTTTCCTTTTTCACTCAAGAAGGGGTTGTTGGCAATCCCTTCTTATTTTTTGGGTCCCGTGGTGACCCCTTCTTGGTGATAAAGAAGAAATTATAGCATGCTTTCTCTCTCCCCCTCTCTCTTATCACTCTTTTACTCTCTCTCCCCCCATTTTCTCTATTCTCAAACTTGTGGATTTTCTTTCAGTGACCCCTTTTTGGGCAAAAAATAAAGCCACAAAGGGACTTGTGACTTTTCTCTCCACCTGAGAAAGGGTTGTCGACAACCTCTTCTCGAGCAAAAAATAAAGCCACAAGTGGACATGTGGCTTTATTTTTCGCCCAATCAAGGGTTGCTAGCCAATCGATTCTTGGCAAGAGTAAACTACACATATCGCATGCTCTCTTTATCTCTGTCACTCCAAGAAGGGGTCACCTGCATTGATGACAGAGATAAATAGTGATGAGAGAGGGGGAGAGAGAGAGAGTAGCAACATGTGATATGTGCACTTTACTCTCTCCAAGAATGGGTTGCTAAGAGCCCCTTATCGGGCCTAGGACTTGTGACTTTAATTTTCGCTCAATAAGGGGCTATCGGGGTCGAGAGATAAAGAGTGATGAGAGAGAGGGGGAGAGTGTGTGACAGTATGTGATATGTGCAGTTTACTCTTACCAAGAATGGGTCACCAAGAGCCCCATTGGGCCTGGGACTTGTGACTTTAATTTTCGCCCAATAAGGGTCTGCTGGTGGTGACCCTTCCTAGCAAGAAAAAATTACAGATATTACATGCTCTCTCTCTTCTTATCACTCTTTCTCTCTCTATCTCCCCCCTTTTTCTCTCTCCTTTGCCTATAAAAGGACTTAACCCCCCCATTCACATTGTGAATTGTTTCTACAACTCTCGGTATGTGGCTCTCTCTCTATATGTCTCTCCCTCACTCTCTTCTTTCTCTCTCCTTTGTTTATAAAAGGACCCCTCCCCCCCGCTACAATTCAAGTTCGTGATTTTTGCCCCCTACCCTTGGTATGGCTCTCTCTCTCTCTCTCATCTTTCTATCCTAGCCTCCCCCTTCTCTCTCTCTCTCTCTCTCTCTCTCTCTCTCTCTCTCTCTCTCTCTCTCTCTCAATCACACATACACACACTCTCACCTTTTTATCCCAAGCTTCCCCCCTCTCTCTGTATCTCTCTCCTCCTTTCCTCTCTCTCACTCTTTCACACACACACACACACACACACATCTCTCTCTCTCTCTCTCTCTCTCTCTCTCTCTCTCTCTCTCTCTCTCTCTCTCTCTCTCTCTCTCTCTCTCTCTCTCTCTCTCTCTCTGTGTGTGTGTGTGTGCTATGTGTAGAAGAGTCTGTCCTTGGATTTGTTCCTTCCCGTAGCTACTGTGTTTACGTATATTACAATTGGTATTTGATGGCATGAAATCAAGGAAACGATATATTTACAAGAAGTAAATATAAAACCCTCCATCATGGCTAGATGAGTTTTCAAAAGACAAGACCATGCCACCCTTTTCGAGGTGATGAAAACATAGGAGAAGGTTTAGTCAAAGGTTCCCCTCGCCAACATTGCTCCTTGGACAAGTGGGAGTTCTTATCACCATTGTGCATTAGAGAGGTGTGAAGGCTCGTGGCATAGGCATTATTGAGATTGACTTCAAGGAAAACACAGTTGTACAATGGCCAATGGAACAGACGGTAAGTAGCTTCTCTCTTGATTTTTGTTATTGTTGCTTTATCTTCCCGTCTTACCTTATCTTGGATCATTGTTTGCAAGGAAGAGAGTGATGATCAAGCGAGTCTCCCAAGGATTCTGACTTGTCTCCATAATCTAGAACAGGATAGGCTGTTGTCTCCAGCAGCATGCAATCACAAGAGGGGGAGTCGCCCTCCAAGATCAAGGGGGAGAGGAATATAAATGGGATCATTGACATTCACCTATAGCCATTGAACTTACATGTGGGAAGGGAGTGACACCATGAGAAGGTGGCACACTTCGACGACACAGACAAGGAAGGGCAAGAGAAAGCTCATAGTATTAGAGAGTAATACTGACAAGGAGAGCGAAGGCTATTAAGGCATCAAGTCCTTTAGTACACAATAGGGGTGTGGCCACACTCAAAGCAAGAAGAAGCAAACGCAAAGAACTGAAAAGAAGCACATGACAGAGGCCCTGGCAAGACTGCTCTCATAAGCACTTGCAATAAACGTATTGTGCAAGCTTGCATTGAAGATGAGTTGGAAATATTGACAATGAGTGCTTATAAGAGATGGTGACATGATATTGATTATGGTTTTTATTTCATTATTTTTATGTGGGTATCACTTTATTGTTTTATATAGATACAAACATCCACCCCTTTACCACCCATCCCATTATGTTGTTTGGTTTCCATGCCTATGATAAGACAAGTCACGTCAAGGTGCAAGAAACTCTTAGAGACATCTTTTAGCAAAATGGGTACATTAGAGGGATGAACTTATTCATA